>NC_070607.1:96306069-96615199 GCF_027172205.1 Podarcis raffonei
GGTTGTGAATTTGAGTCCCGTGTTGGGCAAAAGATTCCTGCATTGCAGGGGGTTGGACTAGATGACCCTCATAGTACCTTCCAACTCAACAATTATACCATTCTATGCTGTGGGTTAAACCACAGAGCCTAGGACTTGCCGATCAGAAGGTTGGTGGTTCGAATCCCCGCGACGGGGTGAGCTCCCGTTGCTCGGTCCCTGCTCCTGCCCACCTAGCAGTTTGAAAGCACCTCAAAGTGCAAGTAGATAAATAGGTACCACTCCGGCGGGAAGGTAAACGGCGTTTCTGTGCGCTGCTCTGGTTCGCCAGAAGCGGCTTAGTCATGCTGGCCACATGACCCAGAAGCTGGACACCGGCTCCCTCGGCCAATAAAGCGAGATGAGCGCCGCAACCTCAGAGTCGGTCACGACTGGACCTAATGGTCAGGGGTCCCTTTACCTTTACTTAAAGGGACCCCTGACTGTCACGGGGATTCAAACCGCCGACCTTCTGATCGGCAAGTCCTAGGCTCTGTGGTTTAACCCACAGCGCCACCCGTGTCCCAGAGTCAACCACAACTGGACGAAATGGCCAGGGGTCCCTTTACCTTTTATGATAAGGAGTGCCTTCCATCAGCTTCAACTGGTGGCCCAGCGACGCCCCTATCTGGACAGGGGTAGCTTAACTACTCTCCTCTATGCTCTGGTAACTTCAAGGTTAGATTACTGCAATGCGTTATACGTAGGAAGACAGTTTGGAAACTTCAGTTAGTGCCGAATTCAGCGGCCAGGTTGCTCACCGGAGCAAGTCTGAGCATATTACACCTATTCTGGTCCCACTGCACTGGCTACCAATTAGTTTCCGGGCCCAATTAAAATGCTGGTTTTGAGCTATAAAGCCTTAAACAGCCCAGGACCGCAATACCTCAAGGACCTCCTCTTTCCATATGAACCTACCCGGACCCTCAGATCATCTTCTGAGGCCCTCCTTTTTGGTACATCAATCACAGATAATCAGTGATGTGATATGTAACAATCACACTTCAAAACGCCCTTGACAGATTAGAGAACTGGGCAAAAACAAACAAGATGAATTTTAACAGGGAGAAATGTAAAGTATTGCACTTGGGCAAAAAAAATGAGAGGCACAAATACAAGATGGGTGACACCTGGCTTGAGAGCAGTACATGTGAAAAGGATCTAGGAGTCTTGGTTGACCACAAACTTGACATGAGCCAACAGTGTGACGTGGCAGCTAAAAAAGCCAATGCAATTCTGGGCTGCATCAATAGGAGTATAGCATCTAGATCAAGGGAAGTAATAGTGCCACTGTATTCTGCTCTGGTCAGACCTCACCTGGAGTACTGTGTCCAGTTCTGGGCACCACAGTTCAAGAAGGACACTGACAAACTGGAACGTGTCCAGAGGAGGGCAACCAAAATGGTCAAAGGCCTGGAAACGATGCCTAATAAGGAACGGCTAAGGGAGCTGGGCATGTTTAGCCTGGAGAAGAGGAGGTTAAGGGGTGATATGATAGCCATGTTCAAATATATAAAAGGATGTCACATAGAGGAGGGAGAAAGGTTGTTTTCTGCTGCTCCAGAGAAGCGGACACGGAGCAATGGATCCAAACTGCAGGAAAGAAGATTCCACCTAAACATTAGGAAGAACTTCCTGACAGTAAGAGCTGTTTGACAGTGGAATTTGCTGCCAAGGAGTGTGGTGGAGTCTCCTTCTTTGGAGGTCTTTAAGCAGAGGCTTGACAACCATATGTCAGGAGTGCTCTGATGGTGTTTCCTGCTTGGCAGGGGGTTGGACTCGATGGCCCTTGTGGTCTCTTCCAACTCTATGATTCTATGAATCCCACACAACTGCAACGCGGAGGAATGAAATTCCGAACACTCCGTCGTGGGCCTCCTCTTCGAGAGGTGCGGAGGGTGGCGACACGAGAGCAGGGCCTTCTCTGCAGTGGCTCCCCGTCTGTGAAATGCTCTCCCCAGGGAAGTTCGCCTGGCGCCTCCATTATACACCTTTAGGTGCTAGGCAAAAACCTCCCTTTTTGACCAGGCCTTTGAGTGACCTGACATTCAACACCCTTTTAGAATGCGGCTGGTGTTTTTGGAGACGGTGTTACTGGGTTATTGTTTTTATTCTGATTTTATATATTGAGATCTTTTCTGTGAACTGCCCTGAGACGGTATATAGGGTGGTTTATAAATTCTATAAATAAAATAAAATAAAATAAAATAAAGGAGAACCTGCTTGCCTCATCAGGCCCAAGGGGGCACATCTGGTCCAGCACCCTCTTCTCACAGGGGCTGCCCTGGAATTCAGAGACATGTTGCCTTCATTACTGAAAGTGGTAGCTGTTGCTGCTGAAGGGGTCGCCTTTATGTGGGGGGCGGCAGCGTGTGGAACCACCCAATTTTTAATTATTATTGTTACCTGTCAGAGTATTTTGCATGAGCACCGTCAGTTTCCTTCCGCGAAATATGTATTCTGCGGTGTCCATGGCCGTTCCTTAAGATTTCTAAATGTGCTCCCTGGCCCCCCAAGAGCTTGAGGGACAACCAGGGCTGGTCTACTTTGCCGGACTGTCGGGAAGATAAAATTGGCGGGGGAGCAGAAGGTCAACGGCCCCTTCCCTTCGCTCTTTGGACGAAAACCAGCAATCGTGAAAATTGTGGCAACACGAGAACAGGCCTGTTCAGTGGTGGCTCCATGTTTGTGCAATGCTCTCTCCAGGGACGCTCTCGCCTGAAGCCATCATAATATCGCTTTAGGCACCAGGCAAAGCCTTTCCTCTATAACCAGGACTTTGGCCTTTTAACTACCTGTGGCCTCTTAGAACTGGGTGTGAAGTTTTTAATGTGTTTCCTTCCCTGCCCTCCAGTTTTAATGCATCTATGTGGGTTTCATTATTTTTTTTTGCAATTCGTGTTGCGTTGCAATAAGTCCTGCAGCAGCAGCTGGTGGTGCTTCCAGGCTGCTGGGGGAAGAGGCTTGCCATCATTTCCCTCCCGGACATTTCCCTTCTGCTGCCATCAGCCTCCTCTAGAGTAGGGCTAGGGGAGCCGGCTGCATGTCCTCTAGTTCTCCCCTCTGCACTGCATTAGAGCAAAACTCCTTGGTTTGCAAGACCCTTAACGAAACCTTTAAAGTCGGTTAACTCTTTCTTTTGCTTTGTGTTTGTAAGCCTAGATTGTTGTTGCAATACTGAATTTATTCTGTGTTTCCCAAACTGTTGATTCCTGGTCATTTCTGAATAGGCTGACATGCAATGCATTTCGTATAATTTGATGTGGTTTTTTTGGCTGCAAGCCACTTCGGACACAGGCGATTGTGGGGAAAGCAAGTAAATCCAACCAACCCATTTAATAAATGATAAAATCATATTTTTTTTTAAAAAAATCAACAGCCGACACAGCAGAGCTCCAGACCAAGAACACACTTTATTCCAGGGTTACAACCACCATTTCACCATTTCCCGAGCTAGCCACAGAACCACACAGATGGCTCAAGTGCCGTTAACGTCCCCCTTTTCCAAAAAATTTCTACAAGCCTATTTTTTTTCTTCTTCCAAGACGACGGTCACTACTAACACGACATTTACCAAGAAGGAAACCCAACAGGGCTTTCTAGCACCACTTTGCAGGTGGGACGTGATCATTATCATCATCATTAATCATCACCATTATTATTATTATTATTCATTCTGTTGCTGCACCTGCGGAGAAAAACTGTCAAGCATTGGGAGAGGTTTAGAAGAAAGGGGTGGGAGGGTCTGCCCCCCTCCCCAGGCCCTCTGCTGGCCACAATCTGTGGAGTTTGTACCTGAGAAAGAGTTTTATTTTTATTTTTTTAATTATTATAATATTTTATTTTTAAGTCTTCGACAAACCACACACCCACGCACGCACACCCACGGAAGCAAAATTACAGGCGGCAGGACTGCGGAGGAAGGGGGGAAAGAGGTTATTCACAGAGGAAAGGAACCGGCAGGGAAGAGAAGCAAGCTCCAGACATCTCTAATGCACTAACATCGCACACATTTCTTCTTCTTCTTCTTCGTGTGAATTCACCACTGAGCACCATTTTTTTATTTTTACGTTCTCCCCCTTACAGACACAACACCCCAACCCACCCCAACCCGAGAAAGAGAGAGAGAAAAATCATATAAACTGCTCCGAGAGAGAGTCAGGGCAAGAGGAAGCATTGGAGAGAGAGAGTTTGTGCTTGGAAGTCAGAAGGAAGGGCGGCGGGCAGGCGGGCTGTCGGCTTACGGACCACCTGCCCGGCCTCCCCGGGGTTGTAGTCAGAGACGCAGCAGGTTTTGATCCTGCCGGACTCTGGGTCCTGAGGAAGGTTTTCTATATTTATTTTTGCCTGAAAACATTTGTAAACTCTTGAGTAGCACTTGAGGCCAGGCTGGTCCCCATGGGCATGGGGTAAGGGGCCCCTGCGGGCAAGGCGAGAGAAACGCCCGTCCGAACTGAGGACGGGCGCGAGACAAAAAAAAATAAGGGGTTTTTTTCGGGGAGCAGACACTGGCAAAGATTTCGGAGGAGCTGGCGTGGTGGAGGGTTTTCTGCGTGGGGCCGGATTCTGCACCCCACTGTCCCCTGCTTTGAGAAGACCAGAGTTCTCGACACCCGAGGCTCTCCTTGGCACGGGTGAAGCGCCAACCAGAGGGCCCTGAACGTCAAAGTTTCCTAGCCAGGGCTTTGCCCCGAGACACGTGACGAAAGACATGAGTAGCTTGAGGCATGGGCAGAGTGCTTTCTGCGCCACGCTGGGTGAGGAAGTGGTGGCAGGGCTTCCGGGTAGAAATCAAGTGTTCGTCAAGTCCCAAAACCTCTCCGTATGACATTTGGCACGGCTCCCTGTTTCTGGGAAGGAAATAGCAGGTGGGACTCGAGTTCAAGATCCCAGTGGTGCAACTTCATCCCAGAAGAACGTGGGCTGAAATGGAATACACACTTCACAGCCATCTCCCTGGTTGAGCTTGGGCAGGAGATTTTCCCAGCACAACCTGGAGGTTTAAACCTGCAACCTTCTGCACTCAAAGCCTTCCCTCTGAGCTCCTGCTCTGCATGCAGAAGGCCGTAACGGTCACTGCAGCGCATGCAATTTGTGCAACCGCGTCATCTCTGGATTTCTCACTGACACCGAGGGAAACCAGAAGGACTGCCAACTGTTCAACCGGCTGTGGCAGCGGCGCCTTTATGGGGCAGCGCGATACGGGGATTGGCTCTCCACGCTCGGAACAGATTCTGGCGTCTAAATGAACACGGGAAATGGCCTGATCCCGGGTCAAGCTATGGGCACATCTAGGCTGGCGCAGCTCTTATAGGAACACATGCAAGAAGGAAGTTGCCTTGTATCAGAACATTGGTCCATCTAGACCAGTACTGTCCACACTGATTGGCAGCTGCTCTCCAGGGATTTCAGCCTCTCCCTACCTGAAGATGGTTTTGGGGACTGAACCTGGCGACCTTCTGCACGCAGGGCAAATATTCTATCCCTCAGCTAGGACCCTCTCCAGAGTCTTCCCCATCACCTGCCATCGAGTCCTTTTTTAAACGGAGGGCACCAGAGATTGAACTTTGGCATGCAGACCAGGCATGGAGGAGCATGTGGGGGCAGCAATGGGGGAATCGGACCCACAGGAGAGGATCTTGGCGACTCCACAACTGCCCCCTACGGGGCTGTGTCACAAAGGGCCCACAGACCCCAGCATCCCCACGGAGGCTGCAAGGACCCTGGAATGCATCTCTCAGGCGTGGCTCCACCACTCACATTGCAACCTCAGGAGGGGAGGCCTTTGGGCTGTTTGGGCAGCAAGGTCCATCCCCAGAATAGCAGAACTTTAGAGTTGGAAGGGACCCTGGCGGTCATCTAGTCCAACCCCCTTTCAATGCAGGAATCGCAATGCAACAGGGAAACGGACAGCTGCAGAGACTGCAATCTGGCTTTTCACATGCACTAGCCAGGTGAGCGAAATCCAGAGCAGCAATCAAAGGGACTCAAATGCAAATCCTGGCCAAGACAAGTCTTATGTAATAATAATAATAATAATAATAATAATAATAATAATAATAATAATTATTTATTATTTATACCCCGCCCATCTAGCTGGGTTTCCCCAGCCACTCTGGGTGGCTTCCAACAGAACATTAAAATACAATAACCTATTAAACATTAAAAGCTTCCCTAAACAGGGCTGCACAATTCAAAGTGTTGGTGCTGACCTTTAAAGTCCTAAATGGCCTCAGTCCAGTATACCTGAAGGAGTGTCTCCATCCCCATCGTTCAGCCCGGACACTGAGGTCCAGCTCCGAGGGCCTTCTGGCGGTTCCATCACTGCAAGAAGCCAAACTACAGGGAACCAGGCAGAGGGCCTTCTAGGTAGTGGCACCTGTCCTGTGGAACTCTCTCCCACCAGATGTCAAAGAGAAGAACAACTACTAGACTTTTAGAAGACATCTGAAGGCCGCCCTGTTTAGGGAAGCTTTATTATTATTATTATTATTATTATTATTATTATTATTATTATTAATCTCCTACCTCACAGGGTTGTTGTGCGGCAATAAAACAGGAGGAAGAAGAACCCCACGTGCCATCGCAAAACTCCTGGGATGGAAGGCAAGATGATCACTTGGCAGATCCAGAGCTCTCTTGCAGAGAGCCAGGACAAAGCAAAGCAGCCACCTTTAAACCTGCAAGTAACATTCAGACAATCTAGCATCCGAATGATATTTTGCAGTTTACCTGAACTGCATCAAAAAAAATTTCATCAAAAAAATCTCCATCCTTGGAGGCTTTTAAGCAGAGTTTGGGTTGCCATCTGTCAGGGATGCTTTAGCTGAGATTCCTGCAAAGCAGCCGGTTGGACTAGATGACCACTCCAAGATTCTACGATTCTGTGATCTCTGCTGGTGTCCAGATGAGGATAAAGGGATTGTCCCAAGCGCAGCATTGGTCCTTTGGGAGTTCCTGGAGCTCTGGGAATGCGAGGGGGCTTTCTAAGATTAGCAAATATAATTAGCAAAACTCGCTGTGTCTAAAATAAACGGGGAATGGAGATTGCTCTAGGGAAGGGATTTTTTTGTATTTTTTTTTAAAAAAACCAGCCCTTAAAACTAGGCTCAGCTGTTTGGAGGGGTGCAGGGAGACAAGAGGAGGTCTGGGATCCTGCAAAGGCAACAATCAGTGGCTGAATTTCAGCCACAGATAAGGCCTAGCCTCTGCTTTCAGTGCCAGGGTTCAGCAATTGTGCTCCTGCCCCCATAATACATTTCTCAGCTGCCAGTCAGTGCAGACTATACTGAGGCAGATGGCCTCGAGGTCTGACTCAGTACAGGGCAGCTTCCTTTGTTCCCACATAATTGAGACCCGAGCAGAAAAATGCCCTGGTGGATTCTGCCTCATGGGGCTGCAAGGGACACCAAAGGTCATCTATCCCAACCCCTTGCTATGCATGTTCATTCGCATTTGCGCATGGCGTTTCTGGGTGCCCTAGTGCCTTGCAGAGAGGCAGCTGTGGAGGGCAACGGCTTCTGCCTTTCCTTACACTCCCAGCTGCCCAAAAGTTGCTCATTCATTGGCACAATTTATCCCCATTGCTGAACACAGGCTCCTGAATTGCAGGCGGACGCCTCCTCAAGTGCCGTGCTTGAGTGCAGATTCCTGCCTTGCCAGGGGTTAGACTAGATGACCGTCAGAACCCCCAGCCAACTCTACAATTCTATGATCCCGGGTCTTGCAGAGGGAGCAGCCCTTTTGGATAAAGCCCATTCGCCAGGCGGGCGGCAGGTCCTGTACAATTTGTAAACCAGAGCCTCGCTTCCAACGGCAAGTGGCTGATTCCATGAATGGCACCTTCCTGCAGCATTCCCCAACCTGGTGCCCTCCTGAACTACAACTCCCAGCTCTCTGAGCACCACCTGGTGCTCAGAGCTTTTGCTCCCCGTGGACGTTTCCACACTCCAGCCAGTTGCGCACATAAAGTTTAAATCATGCCCCACTCACTTTGCAATAATGAGCTGCGATTCCTGTATTGCCGGGGTTGGACTAGATGACCCCTGGGTCCCTTCCCACTCTACAGTTCTGATTCTCTAAATGTGTACGTAACACTTAATGCCGGTCAGGATGTCCATTTGGCTGGCAAATGCTGTGCTCTCCCCTAGCCAGAAACATGCACAAATTTAACAAGCATGCCCAAAGAGGTTCAAAATGTGGTTTACAATGCCTTCCAGGCGATAAGTCAAGTTTCAACTCCAATTTCCTCATCTAGGCCTTCCTTCCTTCCCCTAAGCAGCTTCTCCCCCCAGGCAGATAACTTCCACATGCTGTATGTACAGCAGACCACAACTCCCATCAGCTCCAGCCAGCTGCCCTAGAATAAAACTACAATTCCCAGAGTTCCTTGCTGGAGGGAGTAACCCTTTCATAAGTCACCTTAAATGTGCAGCGCAGGGAACGCCTGTATTTGGGGATGGGAAAGTGAAGCTGGAGTTTTGCGATCTGTAAGGCTGAACTGGGTTAATTGCCACGGCTTGGGAATCACAGTTCTGCAAAGCTCCGGGCAAGACCCAGCAGAAATGGATTTGTATCCTCAGATAACTAGAATCCCTGGAGTTTACTGCAGAGGGGATGTAGATCAGGGGCAGAACACCTGCTCTGCATGCAGAAGGTCTTGGTTTTAATCCCTGGAAACTGGGCTGGGAGAGAGAAACATGTGTCCGAATCAGGAATCCAGACTCATGAGGACTGGCGTCTTGACTTGTTTTAAAAAGAGAGGCCACAGCTCACTGGCAGAACACCTGCTCTGCATGCAGAAGGTCTCAGGTTCCATCCAAAGCAGGGCTAGGGGACGTCCCCTGCCTGTCACCCCGGAGAGCTGTTGCCAGTCAGTGTCGACAGTATTGAGTTAGATAGACCAAGGGTCTGATTCAGCGCAAGGCAGTTCCCTAGACGTTCCTCCCTACGGAGGGGCTGGGGCTACGGGTGCTGCTGTGTGCCCAGCGACCACAGGACAAATCTGGCTGTCCAAAAAAGGCACCGAAAAATGCCAATGTTGGAGGCACGCTTCCCTGCCAAGAAACCTGCCTTCCCTCCCCAGGTGGAAGGGGCAGGACCTGCCTTGCTACTTCCACTGGGAGCGGTTGCCAAAGGGCAGCTCCTTCCACCTCGCTGCCTGACCACAGCCCATCGCCGTGTCTCCCAGGCAGCTTTCAAGGCTCCCCTGCCAGCCGTACCCTCCTTGAAACGAGCCGGCCATGCCTTGAGCCCCTCGCCCGCCAGAGCTAGTGGGATTTCCCTGCCCTGAGGTGGGAAGGTGCTGGCAACACAGAGGGACCCAACCCAGGCAGAAAACCCTCTCCCTGCTGCTAGCCAGCCACAGAGACGTCGACTGCTCTCCTTTCCACCAGGGAAGCCGCTGCCGACAGCCAGCAGGGAGGCTGGATTTGACCTTCGGTGAAAGTCACGGCCCCCCAGAGGTTGGGGGAGTTGCCCTCTGTCCCTCTCAGGTGGGCTTGAGCTTCCCATCCCAGGGACCCCCGCCCTAAGAGATTTCCCGGCGCTAGCAATCTCCTTGGCCAATACCCAGAGAGGCTGGAACGTGGCAACACAGAGGGAGTGGCAAGGAGGGAAGGATGCCAACAAGACCTCGGTCTGCTTTGGATGCAGCACGCGAGAGGAAGGAGGGACCCACCCACGGCTCATGCCCGTGGCATGCACCTCTAGGGGGAATCGGGGAGGGTGGCATTTTCGGGGTGTCGGTGACAGGAACTAGCTGCCCACAAGAAGAGGGCATGTGCGAGCTTCGGATCCACGTGAACACCACGTGGGCGCCGCCCGGCTGTGCTTTTCCCCAACCCGGTTCGGGAGCGTGTTTTTGTGCGGAAAAGAAAACAAAACAAAAAAGTTATTGTGAAACGAGGACCCGGAAGCCCTGCCCACACCGGGTGCAAGACGGGCGGCAAATGTTCCTGAACATCTCTCTGAACGCGACGCGATCCAACAGGGAGGATCTCTTTCCTGGGAGCCATTTAAAATGGAACAGAAGGGGGAAAGGGTTGGCAGTTTGGGGGGGTGCGGGTGTCAGGTAACCGAAGGACAGAATACACCCCCCCACACCCCCGGCTGCCCACCACAAGACAAGCGCTGAAATGGCACGGAAATCAAAGTGGAGAATTGGAAGCTTGCAAGAGGAATAAGGAGCTGAAAGGAAGGAGCGTGGGCAAGCAGGAGAAGAGGAGAGGAATGGATCGGTGTGGAAACTGGGGGGGGGGGCGACCTCCGCCTTGGATGGCGGAGGAGCTGGGAAGCAGCTGCGAGGAGGAAGAGGCGGGGGTGTGGGGGGGGAAGACGGCTGGAGAGGCTTGCAATGGGGGGGGGGGAACCTGATTAGACAGTCAAATTTCATGGGTAAATACACACTGCATCGAGCCCGGATCCCTCGGTGGCTCGTGGGGGGCGAGAGGAGATGAGGAGCCCAGCCCCGGCACGCCAGCCCTGCCAAGCCGGAGGGTGCCGGCAAAGTGGGTGTGTGCAGAGCGGGGGATGGGCTGATGGAGAGCTCGCCTTTGAATGCAGCCAAGGCAAGAAAATGGAGATACCTGATTCCTGCATGTAAACAGCTGGGTTTCTTTTTCTTTTTTTGAGACAACCTGATTGCGGAGAAGTGAGAGTTTACCTGGCTAAGGGATTCAGTACGTGAAGACTAAGTCTGAGATGCTGGACATCAGCCAGTCCCCAGCGATCATCTCAGTCACCTCCGGGGTGCAATAATCCGGGAACTCAAAGTGAGACGTGGCGCCCAAGGGGAAGAGGTCCAGGTCTTTGTCGAAGACAGACCAGTCCGGCGTCCCACAGGGCGTGTTCGGCTGGGCTCGGGCGGGCAGGAAGCTCAAGAGCTCTTCTTCAAACTCTTCGTCCGACGAGGCGAAGGAAGACAGTGGGGACCGGGTGGACGCTGGAGAAGGGGTCTCCGAGGACCTTGCCTGGTCCGAAAAGGACTTGGCAGCAGCAGCAGCACCAACCTCGTGGTCCTTTGGGTCGCCAGAACTGCCCCCCCAAGCTCCTTTCTCGCCGCTCGCCGGCAGCACGTGCCAGAACTCTTTGCCAGGAGTTTTCGGGCCGTCGTCAAAAGGCGCCTCCATCAGCCGCGCTTCCAGCGGGTCGTCATCCAGCTCGGGCGTCGAGCGTCCCTCCTGGCTGCCGCTGCCACCCTGCTTGGGGGGCTGCCTTCTGCTGGACGCCACCCTCCCGAGGACGGAGGGCTTGATCTTGACCGAGACCCTGGGGCGGGACTTAGCAGTGCCCACCTTGCCCTTCTTCCTGGGCCGGTACTTGTAGTCTGGGTAGTCAGCCATGTGCTTCAGTCGCAGCCGTTCTGCCTCCTTGACAAAGGGGATTTTTTCCGAGTCCTGAAGCAGCTGCCAACGGCGGCCAAGGCGCTTGGAGATCTCAGCATTGTGCATGTCCGGCCACTGGTCCATAATTTTCCGCCGCTCGTTCTGGGACCACACCATGAAGGCGTTCATGGGGCGTTTGATGTGCCCGCTGGGAGTCTTGCACCAGCCCGGCTCCCCTTTGGCATCCTTCAGCAGCAGGGCATCCTTGGGGCACACCTCCCGCTTGCCCTCCGACCCCCGGCTCCGCACGCTCCTCTGCTGGACCATCCTGCTCCCCTCGTCTTCCACGTTCCAGGCGCCACTGAGCCCCGGGTTATTTTCTCATCATCCGGCGAGGGGTGGGCGGATCGCTCGTCCGGGTGCGAAAGCTCCTCTCTCTCTTCCCCCACGCCCACCCTGGCTGCCGGCGAGCTCAGCCTGGGCGTCCACACCCCCCTTTTAACTCAGTCGCTGAAGCAGCTGGCTGGCAAATTGACAGAAGTGGTTGTGGCACCTCGGCTGTGGCACCTTCCGCAGGCGCCAGACGAGCGGCGAAGGGAGCCGGGCCGGCGGTGGAGAGAAAGAAAGAAAGAGAGAGGGAGAGAGGGGTGATCTTTGGCAAGAAAAGCCGGCCGGAGGGCAGGAAGGGGTGGGTGGACGTCCACTTCAGGCAGGCGAGCCCTTTGGGTGCTGAATCGCTCGGGAAGGCGAAGGAGAGTCACGACTTCGCTGCTCGGCCGCTGGGCTTCCAGGGCAAGACCTGAGAACGAAGGAAGGAAGGGAACGGCAGAGGGTCTCGGTCTTTTGCCCCTCGCTGCCCTCCACGCCTCTCTCTCTCTCTCTCTCTTTCCCCAGTCAGCCAGCTCACGCCCACCCCTCTCGCTGGCTCCTCTCGGCTGCCTTCTCTTATAGCCCATCCCCGCCGACAGCCCCCTCCTCCTCCTCCTCTTCCCCCCTCCCAGACGGGCCCCTCCCCTCCTGCACAGTCTAGGGGCTGCTGCGCACACATTGCTCGCTCGGAGTAAACACCCAGGTGCTCATTCTGTCAATGGGAAGCCCCGCCCACCCAGGGACGTCATTGGTTGCAGGGCAGGAATGGAGGATTTGCATCCCCCAATAGGGGCGCAACGGGGAAGGAGTTGCTGGAGAGAATGTCAAAAACTTTCTCGCCTCCGCCACCATCCTAAGGACAGACCACCGCCCCCTCCGCAGCCCACCCAGAGCATATCTGTTACCTGAGACCGGACCCCCCACCAACGCTCTCTCTGTTTCCTTGCCCCCCCCAGGATTGACCCAAGGCAGGGGGTTTAATCGCCAGACCTTTCCTGTGCCACTGTCTGGCTTTCTGTTCCCGTCAAGTTCACAGGCAAACCTGGTTGGTTTGCTGTTTTTTTTCTGCAGGGAAAGGAGAAAGGAGCTTTTGCAAAAAATATTTCAGATTCCTCAGCGTCAGGAAAGTGTGCGCAATTATGCTCTGTGTTTGTGTGTGTGTGTTTGGAGGAATGGATCAAGCAAAAAAAAAGATGTTTTAAACCTCGACCCAAGACCGTGCAGGCAAATGCCAACTTTTCAACTGCTGCAAAAACGATGCCTGCAGATGTGGCAGCTGTTAAAAGGCAGAGCTACAGAGGTCAGCGGGAAAGTTGGCAGTCCCTGTACACCTGGGAGTTTTCAGGATAGCGTTTGGTCAGCTGGGCACAGGAGATTCAGAATCCAGCTCAGGGGGCTAACAACCTCCCTTCCTACACCCAGTGCAAGACCCCAAGTTAGTGCTAGGATTCTGCGACAGGCACAAGGCGAGGGGACGCCAAGGTCATCTAGCTCATCCTTCCTGCACCCACAGGTCAGTCTATTCAACCCACAACTGTGACACGTGGGAATCACTTTCCTGCACGAACTCCATTTCCCCCCCTGAAGTGTAAATGCTAATTTGGCATTTTTAAAAACTGCTTGCACTTTCAGAAGAGCCATAGCTCCATGGCAGAGCATCCATCTTGCAAGCAGAATTATCGAATCATCATCATCTATTATTTATACCCCACCCATCTTGGAGTTGGAAGGGACCCCAAGGGTCATCTAGTCCAACCCCCTGCAATGCAGGAATCTTGGCTAAAGCACCCAGGACAGATGATCATCCAACCTCTGCTTAAAAACCTCCAAGGAAGGTCTAAGGTTTAATCCCCAGGTATGCTTGGGGGAGTCTGCTACCTGAAACCCTGGAGAGCTGCTGCCAGTCCGTGTAGACAATACTGAGAGGCCCCAAAGGCCTGACTCAGTAGAAGGCAGCTTCTTATGCTCCTAGTAAGCTTTACAGTTCACATTGATAATGGCACTCAGCACACAACGCTCCGTTTTATAATCTCCAATGCTCTAACTTGGGGTCAGCAACCTTTTTCAGCAAGGGGCCGGTCCACTGAACCTCAGACCTTGTGGGGGGCCGGACTATATTTTGGGGGGAAATATGAGCAAATTCCTATGCCCCACAAATAACCCAGAGATGCATTTTAAATAAAAGGACACATTCTACTCATGTAAGAACACTGATTGCCGGACTGTTCGTGGGCCGGATTGAGAAGGTGATTGGGCCGCATCCGGCCCCCGGGCCTTAGGTTGTCTACCGCTGCTCTAACTGACATTATCCTAACAACAGCCCAGTAAGGAAGGCCAGAATTACTTCCTCCAAGCTGCAGAAAGTGCCTGAGAGACAGCGGCTTTCCTATGGCAACGTACAGGGCTGGGTGTTCATCAGTATGCGGATGATACCCAGCTCTACCTCTCTTTTAAATCAGAACCAGTGAAGGCAGTGAAGGTCCTGTGTGAGTGCCTGGAGGCGGTTGGAGGATGGATGGCATCTAATGGATTGTGGTTGAATCCTGACAAGACAGAAGTACTGTTTTTGGGGGACAGGAGGTGGGCAGGTGTGGAGGATTCCCTGGTACTGAATGGGGTAACTGTGCCCCTGAAGGACCAGGTGCTCAACCTGGGAGTCATTTTGGACTCACAGCTGTCCATGGAGGCGCAGGTTAATTCTGTGTCCAGGGCGGCTGTCTACCAGCTCCATCTGGTACGCAGGATGAGACCCCACCTGCCTGCAGACTGTCTGGCCAGAGTGGTGCATGCTCTAGTTATCTCCCGCTTGGACTACTGCAATGCGCTCTACGTGGGGCTACCTTTGAAGGTGACCCGGAAACTGCAATTAATCCAGAATGCAGCAGCTAGACTGGTGACTGGGAGTTGCCGCCGAGACCATATAACACCAGTCTTGAAAGACCTACATTGACTCCCAGTACGTTTCCGAGCACAATTCAAAGTGTTGGTGCTGACCTTTAAAGCCCTAAACGGCCTCGGTCCAGTATACCTGAAGGAGCGTCTCCACCCCCATCATTCAGCCCGGACACTGAGGTCCAGCTCCGAGGGCCTTCTGGTGGTTCCCTCATTGCGAGAAGTGAGGTTACAGGGAACCAGACAGAGGGTCTTCTCGGTAGTGGCGCCCGCCCTGTGGAACGCCCTCCCTTCAGATGTGAAGGAAATAAGCAGCTATCTTCTTTTTAAAAGACATCTGAAAGCAGCCCTGTTTAGGGACGTTTTTAATATTTAATGCTGTATTGTTTTTAACACTTGATTGGAAGCCGCCCAGAGTGGCTGGGGAAACTCAGTGGTGGGGTATAAATAATAAATTTTTTATTATTATTATTATTATTATTATTATTATTATTATTATTATTATTTAAACCAGTGGAGGCATCCTGGCTCATAGCTCCCGCTCTTAACCGCTGCTCTTCAAGCATTCTCGCCACAGAAAATAGAAACGGGAAAGGCAGCATGGTGTGTGGTGGCTAACGTGTCAAACTACGACCTGGGAGACCAGGGTTCGAATCCCCACTCGAAGCTCACTGGGTGACCTTGAGCCAATCCTTGCCCCTCTCAGCCAACCCTTCCTCGCAGGGTTGTAGCGGGGATTAAATGAGGAGTGGGGGAGAGAACCACGTAAACTGCCTCGGGCTCCTTGCAGGAAAAGGGGAGACGTAAATGCCACAAATGACAGCACTTTGGAGGTCCCAGGTCGCAAGGTAGTTAGATCAGTCTCAACTAGGGCCAGGGCCTTTTCAGTACTGGCCCCAACTTGGTGGAACTCTCTGTCACAAGAGACTAGGGCCCTGCCGGACTTGACATCTTTCCGCAGGGCCTGCGAGACAGAGCTGTTCCGCCTGGCCTTTGGTTTGGACTCAGTCTGACCCTTATGTTTCCCTCCCCTTATGGTTTTGATCTATGGGCTACTATTAAAATCAGGCTGCATTTTAAATTGCATTTTAACCTGTATTTTAATTGGTCCCCCCCCATCATGTTTTTACTGTAATTTTACTGGTGTTAGCCGCCCTGAGCCCGGCTCTGGCCGGGGAGGGCGGGGTATAAATCAATCAATCAAACAAACAAACAATACAGAAACAGCTCAGTTGGTTACAGCGTGGTACTGATAATGCCATGGTTGCAGGTTCGATCCCCTTATGGGACAGCGGCATATTCCTTCATTGCAGGGGGTTGGACTAGATGACCCTCGGGGTCCCTTCCTTCCCGCTCTACAATTCTACGAAATCTGGCGCTCTCTGGATGCTGTGGACTACAACTCTCATCAGCCCCCTCTTCCAGCCATTCCAGTTGAGGGAGCCTGGACTGGATAGACAAATAGGTAAAGGTAAAGGGACCCTGACCATTAGGTCCAGTCGCGGACGACTCTGGGGTTGCGGCGCTCATCTCACTTTATTGGCCGAGGGAGCCGGCATACAGCTTCTGGGTCATGTGGCCAGCATGACTAAGCCGCTTCTGGCGAACCAGAGCAGTGCACGGAAACGCCGTTTACCTTCCCGCTGGAGCGGTACCTATTTATCTACTCGCACTTTGACGGACTTTCGAACTGCTAGGTTGGCAGGAGCTGGGACCGAGCAACGGGAGCTCACCCCGTCATTGCGGGGATTTGAACCGCCGACCTTCTGATGGGCAAGTCCTAGGCTCTGTGGTTTAACCCACAGCAACACCCGCATCCCTTTGGATAGACAAGTAGAATGACCTTAATTTAAGGCAGGCTTCCTTTGTTCCCAGGGTTGGTTAAGACAAAGACAGAGAGCCAAGAATCGAAGCGCTCAAGTTCGGCAACCTTTACCATCACTGTCTCCATTCACAAAAGTCCCCCAGCACCTGTGCAGCCATCAGACTGTGGCAAAAGCTGTCGATTTTGACCCATAAGACTCTATGAATGGTTATTTTATATTTTCATTTGTTTGCGTTTAAACGCTCCCCCTTTTTTCCCCCCAAGGAGATCAAGGTGACACAAATGGTTCTCCTCATTTAAGCCCCACAACAGCCCTTTGAGGCAGGCTGGGCTAAGAGGCAACGGCTGGCTTAAAGTCACGCAGTCTGATTCAGGTCCAAAAGAGGATTCGAACTCTGGTCTCCCAGGTGGACACTCTAACCCAGGCATCCCCAAACTCGGCCCTCCAGATGTTTTGGGACTACAATGCCCATCATCCCTGACCACCGGTCCTGTTAGCTAGGGGTGATGGGAGTTGTAGTCCCAAAACATCTGGAGGGCCGAGCTTGTGGATGCCATGGACTGCAAGAAGATCAAACCTCTCCATTCTGAAGGAAATCAGCCCTGAGTGCTCACTGGAAGGACAGATCCTGAAGCTGAGGCTCCAATACTTTGGCCACCTCATGAGAAGAGAAGACTCCCTGGAAAAGACCCTGATGTTGGGAAAGATGGAGGGCACAAGGAGAAGGGGACGACAGAGGACGAGATGGTTGGACAGTGTTCTCAAAGCTACCAGCATGAGTTTGACCAAACTGCGGGAGGCAGTGGAAGACAGGAGTGCCTGGCGTGCTCTGGTCCAGGGGGTCACGAAGGGTAGGACACGACTAATCGACTAAACAACAAAGCTCTAACCACTACACCATGCTGCCCCTGAGGTTAGGCTTGGGGTCCTCAATGTGACAACTTCAGATGATCCTCTTGCCACCCACCAAGGCCCTTCCTGCATCTCCCATTTTTAAAAAAACCAGGGAGTTTGGCTTCTTTTAGCTGTTTGGTTGGTAGGGCTACCTGTTTTTTTGCGGGGGCTGGAGGTCTGTGTGTTTTTCTCCTGTGCTGTATTTGTGTTGGGGGAAGTGTAGGTGTTTTGCTTGTTGTTTGGGGAGGGGAAGGCTCTGAGCATTGCCAGTTTTTCTTCTGTGAAATGGGTATGTTTGTGGTGTCCACACCACATTTCCAAAGGTGTCCCTGGGCTGGAAATGGCTGGGGACCCCCAACACCCAAGTACCTGTGAAAATGCCTCTACCTTGCAATCTTTATTGCCAAAACAAATAAAATAAATAACTTGCTTGCCCCATGTCTCCAGGCAAGGAGGGGTGTTAATGGCTCCAGAGGGGACTTCGATTCAGAGACCCTCTGAGTCATTGTGTTTCAAATGACTAAACACTGCCCCCCCAACAAAAAACAGGCCAGCCAGCCAAATTCTTTCCTTTTGCAAGGCTAGTATAAATCACAAAACCTTACCTGTTCTTTCCGGGTTCTGACACCATTCCATTGGGTTTTCTCCCCAAAATGCAGCGGATAATATCCGTCTCCCAAACAGCATCCTCAGACTGGATTGTTGCAGCAGTGCTGGGGCACAGGGTGCTTGAAACAGCAAAAGAAACAGGAACCTTCACTTTTAGTGGCAGTAGACCTCAATATACCAAATGCTATAGACCATGGGTAGGCAAAAACTAAGGCCCAGGGGCCGGATCCGGCCCAATCGCCTTCTAAATCCGGCCTGTGGACGGTCCAGGAATCAGTGTGTTTTTACATGAGTAGAATGTGTCCTTCTATTTAAAATGCATCTCTGGGTTATTTGTGGGGCATAGGAATGTGCTCATTCCCCCCCCCCCCAAAATATAGTCTGGCCCCCTGCTGAAAAAGTTTGCTGGCCCCTGCTATAGAATTTAGGGGGCTACCACTTTAAAGGCCCTGTGAAGCTCACAAGCAAGGCAGTGGGTTGGGTGTTGCTGGAAACAAAACGCTGGGCTAGAGGGTACCATTGGGTACCATTGTGCCCACAGGGACTGGATTAGCAACCCCCACATTTCTAGTCCATCAATGCAATAATATTCCCAACTGCAGCCTTAGAACCGTAGAATTGTAGAGTTGAAAGGGACCCTGAAGATCATTCAGTCCAACCCCCTGAAATGCAGAAATATGCAGCTGGGAATCGAACCTGCAACCTTGGCATTATCCTCACCATGCTCAACATTGGAGAGGCAGAACTGGGCTGTTTGGGTCACTGGCAGAAACAAGTGATGCTCAGGAAGTGAAAGATAAGATTGCCACATATATTTTTTTTGTATCTGGAAGGGCTCCTGTCTCATAGCAGCAGCCAATCAGATGCCTCTGGCCCCCTAAATAATGAAAATACTTGTTTACTGACATACACACACCTGGTAGATTTGGCTGGGGCACAGTTGACTCAGAGCTTCCCCTTCAATTCACGCCCCCTCTAAACTATAAATCTAAAGCCGTATCAAGCCACTTTAAACCACCACGGCTTCCCCCTAGAGAATCCTGGGAGCTGTAGTTTGTTCAAGGGGCTGAGAGTGCATGGAGACGCCTTTCCCCCCCACAGAGCTACAATTCCCAGAGTTCCCTACAAGGAAGGATTGCTTGTTAAAAATCGCCCTGAATTGCAGATGAGCTCTGTGAGGGGTGTCTCCTCCGAACTCTCAGCACCCTTAAGAAACTACAGTTCCCACAATCCTTTGTTTTAAATGATAGGAAACTGCTTTAAATGCATAGTGCAGAAGGGGCATCTTGCGGCAAAGGTTTTTGCTCAGCTGTGCCCTCGGTCCGCCTTTGCCAACCTGGTGCTACAACTCCCAGCAGCCTTAGCCAGCGTGCCTGTAGTCTTTCGGGGGCGGGCACCAGGTTACCCTAGGTGGCTCCCCAAACATACCTCCATCCTTGCTTCTCTTCTTGAAGCCTGAGGACCTCCAGATCTTGCCTTCAGAGTCCTCTGGTCCTTGCTGCAGCCCAAATTGGCCATCCTCATCCGGTCGTGGTCAGACCTAAGCCCAGATCCCCCCATCAAACTTCCAGTAAAGTCCAGCAGGACAGTCACTGGCTGCAACTTTTGCAGACACCCCCCAAAAAGTTGACTTTTTACTGCAAGCCTCTTGCTCCCTTTGCAGAGATATTTTGGGGAGTACGTGGCTCCTCCCCTTCTTCCTGAAATCTCCGCCCCTTGCTGCCACTAATTCACCCCTGCTAGGTGCAAGCCCATGGGGCAATTTGTGGCCGACTAGCCACCAATTTGTGGCCAAATGTCTATGGCACCCAACCATGCTTTCAGACTGTTGGGCAATCTGCAAAAGCCAGCTGTTTCCCAGCTCCTTGCGTTTGCATGCAATTTGGAATTGCAAATTTTGGGGGCAGGTTCTTACAGAAAAGCCGGAAAAAGGAGGAAGTTGCTTCTTGCCATTGCCACATTTTTAAGGCTGCTCTGGAGATTTGGGCCTTTGTTCCCCTGTTCTTTTGTTCGCTGCAATTGATTTGCAAATCGCTGCTGAACCTCTCTCTCTGCAAGTGTCCTGCTAACCTTGAAGAGAGTTTGGCAACCATTGCCAACCTTTCCCTGGGATGGATGGGAAGACACCAGGTTGGCAAATGCTAAGTTAAGGTCTTGTGAGAAGGTGTGCTTTTAGGTAGCACCTTGGTGTTGAGCAAAACTCCTTTGACTGGCCCAGCAAAGGAGCGCAGGCATTGCAAAGGACTTGAGCTCTGGTCTAGAATCCTAGCATTGCAGAGTTGGAAGGTCATGTATTCCAACGCCCCACAATGACCCAGGCAGTCTTTGCAATGCTAAAATGACTCCCAGGCGGCGCACCTGGTCCTTCAGGTGCACAGTTACCCCATTCAGGGCCAGGGAGCCCCCCACATCCACCCTGTCCCCCCAAAACAGCACTTCTGTCTTGTTGGGATTCAACCTCAATCCATTGACCGCCGAAATAAATTAAAAAATTGTCCAGTAGCACCTTTAAAAGGGTAAAGGGGACCCCTGACCATTAGGTCCAGTTGCAGACGACTCTGGGGTTGTGGCGCTCATCTCGCTTTACTGGCCGAGGGAGCCGGCGTACAGCTTCCAGGTCATGTGGCCAGCAGGACTAAGCCGCTTTTGGCGAACCAGAGCAGCGCACGGAAACGCCGTTTACCTTCCCGCCGGAGCGGTACCTATTTATCTACTTGCACTTTGACGTGCTTTCGAGCTGCTAGGTTGGCAGGAGCAGGGACCGAGCAACAGGAGCTCACCCCGTCGCGGGGATTTGAACCGCCGCCCTTCTGATCGGCAAGCCCTAGGCTCTGTGGTTTAACCCACAGCGCCACCAACTAAATATGTTCTGGGTATAAGCTTTCGTGTGCATATGTTATACCCAGAACATACATAGTTGGTCTCTAAGGTGCTGCTGAACAATTTTTATTTATTTATTTCGACTGCGTCATGCCAACACGGCTACCTACCTGAATCTAGAACCATTGACCGCCATCCATTAAATGGGCTTTCCCCAGGAATGCAGCCTAAGACACGTTTGGGACTCTACACCCACAAATCCTATGCTCCATTCATGATTATTCATGCCCCCTGCTTAAACATAAGCAATATAAATGAGTTTATTTTTATTTATTTAATCCATTTATATGCCACCCTTTATCCAAAGTTCCCAGGCCAGTGTACCACATTAAGGATATGATTTAGTGAGCATAAAAAACCATAACACAGACCATAATAATAAAATAACAGGCCATAAATTGTTTAATGGTCAAAGGCCAGGGTAAAGAGGTAAGTTTTTGCCTGGTGTCTAAAGATATGTAATGATGGCGCCAGGCGAGCCTTTCTGGGGAGAGCATTCCACAAGCAGGGAGCCACCACAGAAAAGGCCCATTCTCTTGTTGCCCCCCCGAACCTCTCAGGGAGGGGGACGTATAACAAGTGCAGGGTCTGGGTTGGTTCATATGGGGAGAGGGGGTCCTTAAGTTATTGAGGTCCTGAGCTATGTAAGGCTTTGTGGGTCAAAACCAGCACTTTGAATTGGGCCCAGAAATTAATTGGCAGCCAATGTAGTCGCGTCAGGATAAACAAATAAGAAGGCAATTGGCCTTGCAGTTCAGGGGCCAAGTCCTAGCATGGTCATTGTGGGCCTTTCTGGGTCATTTCCTCTCTCAGCCTCAGTTTTCCCATCTGCATAATGGGGATAAGAGCTCCCCACCGATAAGAGGCCCAGCACAGTAAAAGGCAACGCAGCACATCCTGCAGTTTTTGCAGCTCTGTATAACTGATGCCCCACTAGCGTAAAACAAAGGTGCAGAAATTGCTCAGGTGTCTCATTGCCAATTGCCTTCCTCTCACAACCCCAAGAATACACACTGCTTTCTTTCTGCCTCCCTTGTGACACAGCCTGATGCATTAAATTCGCCGTCAGAACCACATCTCAAACGTTTTACCAAACATTGCGTTTTGAACCGGGGCAGATTTCTGGTTTCCGTCGGAAACCACCTCCAGAAGCTGCTAAAACTTTAACCATCTCTTTTGTCTGCTTGACTCTCCCACTTTACCAGCCCAACTCCACCAGATGTGTTTCAAAAACCCGCTACTCAGTGCATCTGCTGCCTTTGTAGCCTCAAACTCCAAATTGCGGTAGCAACGGGGGCATTTTGTCGAACCCGTCTTGGCAGAGGCATGGAGACAAGGGCAAAGAAAACAGCTTGCCGTAATTTGTTCTTTATTATGCTTATTGTTATCTGGGTTTGAGATTCTCCTCCCTGCACCCCACAGGCATCTTGAAGGAGACAAACAGAGGCAGAGATTACGGAGCAGCGTGGAGATAGGAGCAGCAGCAGCACCGGGACTGACAGATGTGTTAACATTAATCATGCCCAACTTAAAAGAGTTGCCTCCTTTTCGGTGATTTGTCTCCGGCTAAGTGTACTGCTGGCTGCAGGGACGCCCAAATGGGGGTGCGGGGAAGGCGCCTGGGTGATGTTGCCTGAGCGACTGGGAGCTTCCTGGGGCAGGTGAGGCTGCCATTGGCTGTTCCGGAGGCGGAGGACTTCCCGGAGCAGGTGAGGTGCTTATTGGTCGCCTGGGCGACTGCAAGGATGCCGGCTCGGGGGTGCTTCTGATTGGCTGCCGGGCTGAGTGATGGGTTATCCGACTGTCTCATCCTGTGGAGGCAGTTTCCGTGGCAACAAGAGTTGCAAAGGAGAACCAGGGGCCTAGGCCGCAATTGGCAGTATTGGAAAGGGGGGGCGGGGGGAGAGAAGATAAAGAATATATGGGAAGGGGGAGAGGGAGAGGGAGAGGGAGGAGTTGTAGGACGCTCTCAAGGCTGCTATGCTTCTTTCGTGGGTTGCAGATTTACATGCCTTCCTGGCAGGCCACGGATCAGCCAGACCTCGGATGATTATATTATTTATTGTCATCTAATAAGGTGTCTGAAATATAACACAGATCTGTATTTGTCTCCCCGGGTAGTAGCTCTGGTTGAGAGCAGGTGCACAACGGTGCAGCAATAAAACTGCCAGCACATTTGCAAAGCTAAGCAGGGTCCGGAATGGATTCGGATTGGGCGGGGGACCATGTGTTGAGATTCCTGCATTACAGGGGGTTGGACTAGATGACCCTCGGGTCCCTACGATTCTATGAATGGCGGCATCTGTGATACTTTTGCACACAGGGTGGGCAGGGCATAGATCCACATCTACTGGCAAATTGCTTCGTGGCTTCCCCTAGCTTTCTGACCACTGGTTGTTTAACAATAGTGATGACAACGACAAAATGCGTGGTCCCTCTCTAACCCCAGCCCCCCCCCAATAGACTGCTGAAATGAAGAGAACTGAGTGGGGCGGAACCAGAGTGTGTGGGTGTTTATTTATTTAAAACATCGATATGCCACATTTCAGCACCTCTTCTAAAAATGAAACAATTGCTAATAGGTAAATAACTAGCCTGTGGTTTATGTCTGAAAGGACCAGGTGCGCAGCCTGGGAGTCATTTTGGACTCACAGCTGTCCATGGAGGCGCAGGTTAATTCTGTGTCCAGGGCGGCTGTTTACCAGCTCCATCTGGTACACAGGATGAGACCCTACCTGCCTGCAGACTGTCTCCGCAGAGTGGTGCATGCTCTGGTTATCTCCCGCTTTGACTACTGCAACTAATCCAGAATGCGGCAGCTAGACTGGTGACAGGGAGCGGCCGCCGCCGAGACCACGAGACCTACATTGGCTCCCAGTACGTTTCCGAGCACAATTCAAAGTGTTGGTGCTGACCTTTAAAGCCCTAAATGGCCTCGGTTCTGTACACCTGAAGGAGCGTCTCCACCCCCATCATTCTGCCCGGACACTGAGGTCCAGCTCCGAGGGCCTTCTGGTGGTTCCCTCGCTTCGAGAAGCCAAGTTACAGGGAACCAGGCAGAGGGCCTTCTCGGTGGTGGCGCCCGCCCTGTGGAACGCCCTCCCACCAGATGTCAAAGAGAAGAACAACTACCAGACTTTTAGAAGACATCTGAAGGCAGCCCTGTTTAGGGAAGCTTTTAATGTTTGATGCATTACTGTATTTTAATATTTTGTTGGAAGCTGCCCAGAGTGGCTGGGATATAAATAATAAATTTATTATTATTATTATTATTATTATTATTATTATTATTATTATTATTGGACAGTGGGTGCATTTCTGGGACCAAAAAACAAATTCCTGGCCAATTATGCTCAGAGGAACTCTTGTCTTTAATTCCTGTGTGCAGCTGGTGGCTCTTATAACCCGGTAAAAAAAAAAGCAAGACAGATCATGTTATGTGAAGTATGCCCAACCCTTATTTGGTTTGCCTTCTGTACAGAGTAGAAAACTGTCTTCTTTGCTCTGCTTCTGGGTCTAACCCCTTTTGCCAATACAATTTAAAATATTGTTACATGAAATCATGGCCAGTGTCTATATTGCAGCACAAGCTCCCCATCTTCCATAATCTGTCATTTGGGGATAAGGAAACAGACCTTTCTTGCGGGGGGATAGTAAGGGGATGGGTTAGCAAAAAGAGGCTTGTGAGGCCTAAACTTACTGTCATATGGGGAGAGATGGACCCACATCGGTCCAGGAGCATCGTGGATGTACTCCTGTGCCCCCTCTCTCACCCAACTTCTGTCAGTGTTCAAGTCTTACAGACCTGCAGCCCGAAGCTCCGACTGATTGTTTTGACACTGACCCGATGTTGGGAGATTCAGGACAGAGAAAAGAGGAGCGTTAAACTATGGAACTCCCATACTTTGCGATAGCTCCCAACTTGGATGGCTCTAAAAGAGGATATCTCTGCTTTTTAAGATACTGTCAAAAAAAAGCAGAGATATCCTCTTTTGCCAGCAAAGGTCCGTATAGTTAAAGCTATGGTTTTCCCAGTAGTGATGTATGGAAGTGAGAGCTGGACCATAAAGAAGGCTGATCACCGAAGAATGGATGCTTTTGAATTCTGGTGCTGGAGGAGACTCTTGAGAGTCCCATGGACTGCAAGAAGATCAAGCCTATCAATTCCTAAGGAAATCAGCCCTGAGTGCTCACTGGAAGGACAGATCCTGAAGCTGAGGCTCCAAGACTTTGGCCACCTCATGAGAAGAGCAGACTCCCTGGAAAAGACCCTGATGTTGGGAAAGATGGAGGGCCCAAGGAGAAGGGGACGACAGAGGACGAGATGGTGGGACAGTGTTCTCAAAGCTACCAGCATGAGTTTGACCAAATTGCGGGAGGCAGTGGAAGACAGGAGTGCCTGGCATGCTCTGGTCCAGGGGGTCATGAAGAGTCGGACACGACTAAACAACTAAACAACAACAAAAGAGGATAAGGCAAATTCAGGCAGGAGGGGGCTACCCAGACCCTGCAATCTTCATCTAATGCCCTTGTCAGAGTGCCCTGTCCAATAAGGCGCCCTAGATGGCAGTCGGTGGCAGGGCCTTGCCAGTGTTGGCACCCCAAATGCAGAATGCCCTTGTCACCAGACTGTTGCTACTTTAATGTCTTTCCGGCCCCTGGAGAGTTTTCTCATTTTCCCCCAAGTAGCACATTGTAACCTTTAATGTTGCTTCCGCTCTGTTCGGCTTTTTTTTTATTCTCTGCTCTATTTATTCTTAGACCTTTTCAAAATTATCTTATTTGGTGCCTTTAACGCTGTGTTATGTTTCTATTGCATTCGTTGTATTTTTAGCTTGTTATTTTTATTCTGTGAGCTGCGTAGAGATCTTCTTGTTATAGAGAAGCCTATAAATAATGGAAGTAAGGAAGTAAATAAGCAAATAAACAGGCCAACCCCTGCAGCTCTGCCTTTTTTTAAAAAAAAGCAGTTTCTCAATGTGTAGACAGAAGCAGAACATGCAAAGCTTCACCCCATCTTCTTATTTCTGTGCATCGGTCATCTTCTATTAAAGGCATGAGTGCAGGCCAGGATTTGGTCAGTTGGCAACTGTGCATCAAGGCATTGTTGGAGGACTTGCATAGACCTTTCATAGAATTGTAGAGTTAGAAGGGACCCTGAGGGTCATCTAGTCCAACCCCCTGCAATGAAGGGATCGTTTCCCATGTGGGGCTCAAACCCACGATCCAGAGATCTACCGGCCCCCCTCCTCATTTAACCCCCACAACAACCCAGTGAGGGAGGTCTGACTGAGAGGCAGTAAGTGGCCCAAGGTCACTCCTAGTGCTGAGATTTGAACCTTAGTCTCCCAGGTCCTGGTCTAACCACTATACCACACTGCCTCTTCCTTTTACCAAAGGGTGGACAGGAAGATAGTCACCCTGCTCTACAGCAAGGCTAGTTTTCCTCCACGATATATAGGGACTGATCTCTCAACATAAGCTGGAAAGAAGCTTAGCTGTCAGAATTACATGTGAAGGGGGAATTTTTGTTTCTAATCATGCAAAAATGAAAAGGAAAAGGAAAAAAAGAGGAGGAGAAGAAGCCTGGAGCCTCTTCAGCAAAAATGGTACTTATTGCTATGCAGATATATTCTATATTCCTTTCATTACCATGCTAATTAGTGTTCCTGCCATGGTGTGCCCAGGCAGCTTTCACTAGAGCAAATAGCCCAGCTGAGTTAGATAGAGGGGGGAACGAAGAATTAAGATGATGGAGGATGACACCCGCCCTGTTCTTTCCTCCCGCTCTGCTGAAAGAAGAAGCCAGAGTTATTCAGGCTCCTTGTATCTACGGCGCAAGTTTAAGGGCAGATAGGTTGGCCGTGGAGCTTCTAGGTTGAAAAGCAGTCTACCTCTGGATTGTACTCACCAAGGCACAACCAGGGATGGAAACCTGTTGCGCCCAAATTCTGCAGGCAAGATTTCTGGGGTGTGGGCGGGTGTGTAGAATGCTAGGCTCTGTGCATCTTTACTGGAAATCTTGGTACATTTTTACGATCCTGGTCAGAGCCAAGTTTAAATGTTTGCATTTCGTGGAAACGCAGAATTGTAGAATTGGAAGGTGATAGGTGCCATCTCACGCAGAAGATTGCAGGTGCCCAGAGCTTTGCCCATTGGCAAATATGTTATTGTGCGTGTTGAAGCACCCACGGCCCCCTAGAATTGGCCCCAGTGCCTAGGGCAGGGGTCAGATAACTTTTTCAGCAGGGAGCCAGTCCACTGTCCCTCAGACCTTGTGGGGGGCCAGACTATATTTTTTTGGGGGAAATGAACGAATTCCTATGCCCCACAAATAACTCAGAGATGCATTTTAAATAAAAGCACATTCTACTTATGTAAAAACATGCTGATTTCTGAATCGTCCACGGGCCAGATTTAGAAGGCGATTGGGCCAGATCCGGCCCCCGGGCCTTAGTTTGCCTACTCATGGTCTAGGGTCACCTAGTCGTGCTCACAGCTGTCCCTGAGTGGGCTCAAACCACCAACCTGGGATAGGTCAGTCAGGAGAGCATGCGACTATTAATTTTATTTTTTTAAAAGATATTTATTAAAATTTTCAATTTTTTATGCAAACAAAAAACAAACAAAAAAATTAAAAAAACATATAGTTCATAATACTTAATTTTCAATAACATATTTCTCTGACCTCCTCATACCTCCCCTTCTTGTATTCCAATTCAAATTATTTGTTCAGCAAATCCTTAACTCAAAGCATTACAGCTTATAAAAACACCTTATTTTCTATCCAACATCTTAAGTTATTATAACCTTAAATTTTTACTTATAAAGAACCATTTTTTCATATTCCTTTATACCATTACAGCTAGAAACCACTCAATTTCAATCCAGCATCATTCAACATTCCTTAATTTTACAATATTTCTGTAAGTAGTCCTTAAATTTTTTCCAATCTTCTTCTGCCGACTCTTCCCCCTGGTCACGGATTCTGCCAGTCATTTCTGCCAATCCCATACAGTCAATCAGTTTCATCTGCCATTCTTCCAGAGCGGGTAAATCTTGCGTCTTCCAATACTTTGCGATGAGTATTCTTGCTGCTGTTGTGGTGTACATAAAAAACGTTCTATCCTTCTTTGACACCAATTGGCCGACCATGCCAGGAGAAAGGCCTCTGGTTTCTTCAAGAAGGTATATTTAAATACCTTTTTCAACTCATTATATATCATTTCCCAGAAAGCCTTAATCCTAGGGCACGTCCACCAAAGGTGAAAGAATGTACCTTCACATGCGACTATTAATTTAAGGATTGTGGGTTTGAGCTCCATGCTGGGCAAAAGATCTCTGCATTGCAGGGGGGGTTGGTTTGGATGACCCTAAGGGTCCCTCCCACCTCTACAGTTCTGTTACTTTATCTTTGTAAGGCAGAGTTGGTTTGCCAACAGGCCCGGTGCCAGAACCAGCTCCCCACAGCGGAGTCTGTAACCTGAAGCGTCTGTAACCTGAAGCGTCTGTAACCCGAGGTACCAGTGTACAGGGTTATAAAGACTAGGACTAGCCGCCTGAGAAACAGTTTCTACCCAAATGCGATTTTGGTTTTAAACACATTGTAAGGAGTCTGTATGGGAGTATATTGTACAGTGGTACCTCGGGTTACATACGCTTCAGGTTACAGACTCCGCTAACCCAGAAATAGTACCTCGGGTTAAGAACTTTGCTTCAGGATGAGAACAGAAATTGTGCTCTGGCGGTGCAGCAGCAGCAGGAGGCCCCATTAGCTAAAGTGGTGCTTCAGGTTAAGAACAGTTTCAGGTTAAGAACGGACCTCTGGAACGAATTAAGTACTTAACCCGAGGTACCACTGTATTTAAAAATGGGGTATCAGAGTTTATAGGGGGCTAACCAAGCTGGGATAGCTGGGATAGGAGGCTTGTTGGGTTTTGAATGTCATATGTAAACTTTTCAATTTCGTTGTCCTGTATGGGACAATGACAATAAAGATTATCACATTGTATTGTATATTTATTTATATTTGAAGAATTTCATCGTTTCCACACCTGTTTTCTAAATGTGAAGCTGGCAATTTTTTTGTGGGGGTGCAAACGGTAAGCCAGTCAACTTGGTGGTGGCCACCGCCTCTAGTGGCAGGGAGTTCCTCAGTTCAACTCCACGCTGCAGCAGTGCAAGGAAGGGTCTTCTGCAAAGTGAAGCTGCGGATCGAAGGGGATCCCTTTCCCGCCATGCCTGCTCAAGCCTGGCAAGACGGACCATTGCCTGACGTTGCAAAAAGGGTCCTTTTGCAATGAAAGCCTGGCAGACGCAGCCGGCATGTATTTCTCGAGCATGGATCTCCCTGCTCCTCCACAACATCCCTTTTGACATCCAGGCAGCCCTTTGGAGCCACATGGAAAGGATCTGCTTCTCTCCGCCTGCACCTGTCACTTTAAGTTAACTCCTTGGGAACTGAAGCTTGCAGCAGAGCTGAGCCAATCTGCTTTCCCTTGAAATGGAGTTTAATGGAGGGGTGGGGGGAGGAAGAGGGGAGGGGGGGAGGGAGGGAGGGGGAGGCTAGGGCAGAACCTAGGTAGCTCCTGGATGACATCACCGGCAGCCAATCGCAGCTGCCCTGCTGGGCCCTGGGTCCTAATGCCATCTCCCATCAGAGAGTTCGCCCTGGGCAAAGAGTCTGGGATGGAGCCTGGGAACAAATTGGCTCAGGTCCCCAGCAGTCAGTGTGGGGCTGAGCACAAGCCAGCAAGCAGCAGTTAAGGAAGGTGGCATCTGGGTTTTCATCCTGGAAGCGCCAGGGCAGAGCCTCTCTCTAGCTGGAGGAAGTGGGGCATCTGGTTTTTGGAGGGAGAGGGGGTCTCCCAGAGAGTTGGACATGGGATGGATTCAGACATCAAGATTGGGATGGGTGGTTGGAGACCATGCACAGACATGTCCAGATTAAGACCTCGAGAGGCCCTAAACCAGCCTTTCTCAACCTGTGGGTCCCCAGATGTTGGACTACAACTCCCATCACCCCTAGCTAGCAAGGCCACAGATCATTTCCGGGGTGCGCACTATCCTGCGCTATCTCTGCAGCTTTCTTATGGCACCTGGAAGCATAGATTTGATCCCAGGTGGGAAGAGTGCACCCAATTCTTCTCTCCGCAGTCTTCACAACCCTGGACAGCATTGTTTTTTCCCTGACCGTGCAGCTCCCAAACCACACACAGAGACCATAAGTTAATGAACTCTCCACAGTACAATGGTAAAATGCCATCAGCAGGTCCTTTGAGAGATTGCTTTTCCAGAGGATTCTCAGAAAATATAACCTCTGCTGTGCTCTCTTCATCAGGTCTTTGGTGTTTTCTCCCCAGGTTAGGTCATCTCTCAACTCCGTTCCCAGAAATCGAAACACCGAGACCTGTTCCACGCATTTCCCCTCAATAATGAGTGACTGAATATTCAATTTACGTTTCCTAAAGTCCACAATAATCTCTTTTAAGTTAAAGAGTAAGTTGGCAAGTAAAAAGGGGGCATTTTCAGGCTCCAGCCAGGTTGCAGCAGGGGATGATCCACAGTTCCAGGCTCTTGTCTTCAAGGCCTCCCTGGACCCTGTCCTTGTTTCATGGCCCCCTCTGCTGGGTCTGCTGAGGAACTGCCTGTCTCGGGATATTGGGAAGGAATCATAAAATCCCTGCAGGGTCGGAAGGGACTCTAAGGGGTCATGTAGCCCAATTCCCTGCTGGGATCACAGGTGAAGAATCCCCGACAGATGGTCCTCCGACCTCTGTTGAAAAGTCTCCAAGAAAGGGGAGTTTCTTCCACCTTCCCCGGGAGACGGTTCCACTATCAAACAGCTCTTAGCATCAGAAAGTTCTTCCTGATTTTTTGGTCAGAATTGCCTTTCTTATGATTTGAATCCTTTGGCACGGGTGGCGCTGTGGATTAAACCACAGAGCCTAGGCCTTGCCGATCAGAAGGTCAGCGGTTTGGAGCCCCGTGCCGGGGTGAGCTCCCGTTGCTCAGTCCCTGCTCCTGCCAACCTAGCAGTTCAAAAGCACCTCAAAGTGCAAGTAGATAAATAGGTACCGCTCTGGTGGGAAGGTAAACGGCATTTCCGTGTGCTGCTCTGGTTCACCAGAAGCGGCTTAGTCATGCTGGACACATGTCCCGGAAGCTGTGCGCCGGCTCCCTTGGCCAGTAAAGCGAGATGAGCGCTGCAACCCCAGAGTCGGCCACGGCTGGACCTAACGGTCAGGGGTCTCTTCACCTTTATTCTGTGGAACAGTGGAAATTCATGAAGCAAAAGGGTTTCCTTCCCACCGTAGACTCCACTGTCAATCTGCACCATGTCCCTCCTCCATTCTACCACCCAGGAACACTTTAATTTCCGGACAGCATTTAGGGATATGTGGGGTGTTAGGTAGCGGGGGTTGTTCCATCTACAGCAGTTTGCCCACCTGTGGTCCCCATCCTGCACTCTGCTCTCACCTGTGGCTCCTAGAAGCTGTCAGCATGTGACAGCGGTCACACCCTGGGAACACCTTTAACTGGCTGGCTGAACCTGGTGAGGGGAGCTGAGGGGAGCCAAATTGCGCTTTGCGCATGCGCAGAAGCACCAAACTGCAACCCGTGCGTGTGCAGACGTGGGTTGCGAAAGCTGCGGGTTGTGAACGTGCATCCCGCATGGTTCACGTTCACAACCCGAGCATCCACTGTATGTAAATCTGGCACTGCCCAAGGAGGTCACTTTGGGGCTGCTTATGCAGTGGTTTGACTTCACCCATAGTCTCTTGAGGCAGGTGGGTGCCAAGAACAAATTTGGCAAGATTTATTTAAGCGATAGATGGAGACTCCACCCTTCCTGCCTGCCTTTATGACTGTGGATGGGATGAAGGAAGGTAAAATCTGATCACTCTGTGATTTGACAAAGGAGGCTTAATTTTTCCTAATGGTCCAAGATAGCCAGAGAATGTCTCTTTATGGGAGCCATTGTAAGAAAATGGTATCTCTTGAATACATTATGTAATGGGAATCCTATCAGAGCTTGGGTCAGGCGTGATACACCTGGAAGAAAGGATCCATTTGGGAGGGACACTGATGCGAGATCTTAGCTGTGTGATTTCTGCATTGCATGGAGTTCAACTAGGTGACTCCTGGGGTCCCTTCCAACTCCAAGATTCCTTGATTTTATGATCTCTTGAGACTGCATACACATCAAACATTCAAAGCATGCCCCTCCACAAAGAATCCTGGGAAATTTAGCGAGCTAAGGATGTTGGGAATTGTTGCTCTGTGAGAGAGAAACAACAGTTCCCTGAATATTTTTTTTAATTAATATTTATTAAAGTTTTAAAGGTTACAGAAGAAAAAAGAAAAAACACCATTTTAAACAAAAACAATACAACACATCACAATAAAGAAAAAACAAGAATGAGAAAAAGAAAGAAAAAACACAAAAAATTAAAATCCATTAAAAAAGCAAAAAAAAGGAATACAGCGCATCTTCCCATAACTTATCTTTCATTAGCTTATTTCCTTGACCTCCTCACACCTCCCTTTTTTGTATTCTAGTTCGATTATCTGTTTCAGCAAATCCTTTCCATCTTTTCAAATTTTTGTCCTGTAATTTATCTTAATATAATGTATCTTTACTTTCCCTCCTTTCACCAATTAACAGTCAGTTTTCCCCAAATCCTTTATAACATTTCTGCTAAAGCCACATAACATCATTCCAACATCCTTCTAACATTCATTAATTTTGCAATGTTTCTGTAAATAGTCTTTAAATTTTTTCCAATCTTCTTCCACCGACTCTTCTCCCTGGTCTCGGATTCTGCCAGTCATTTCCGCCAGTTCCATGTAGTCTATCACCTCCCTGAATTTTATTTTTAGGGTGCTTTAAATGGACTTCAAATGTATGGTGCCCACACAGCCCAGACACACAGAGAGAGTAGCTGGGAGACAGAGAGAAAAACAAGAGATGGATCTGCGAGCTTAAGACCAGAACAGGGGCAGACTTTGGTAATCTTTGGTAATACGGCACCCTGAACGAGGCCAAAATCTGGCGTCCTCAAATGGGTCTTCTCAAGTATGGATCTTCACAGCTTTGTGCCCACAACTGGCCTCCAAACATTGCGCCTTCCCGCGGTCAATGCCAAACAGAGCTTCCCTTCTCAGGACTCATTCTGCCTCAGAAGGTGCTGGACCTTCATTGGAGGTCCTTAAACAGGTCATCTGCCAGGGAATCTTTCACCGTGATTCCTGTATTTCAGCGGGTTGGTCTGGATGACCCTTGGGTTCCCTTCAAACTCTACAATTTTGAGCATCTATGAGTTAAGTCAGGAGCAGGCAATGGCAGAAAGAGCCTGGTTTTCTGAGCTCCTCGTTGGTCCATCCAAATGTAGCCCTGCCTTTACTGACTATGGTTACCAGATTTTTTTTTTATGAATCCGGGGACACTTTTTAAAAAAAAGTTACATGCTTTATTATCCCTAATTACATCTATACATCAGCTGTTTTGCTGTCTTGAGAAGTCCGGACGGGGAGACAAACCTGGGGAATGGGGTTGGAAGCAGAGTTTGAGAATACGACTGTGGGATGTTCACAGAATCACAGATTTGGAAAGGACCTTTGAGGGACATCTAGGCCAACCCTCTGCAGTGGAGGTACCTCAACTCAAGCAGCCTCAGCTTAAATGAACATAAGGCTTCCCTGCTCCAATTTGACTTCTGCAGTTCCCGGCAGTCAGGGACACACTCTTGTTCATGCTCTTGTTCACACTCTCGTTCACGCTCTCGTTCACACTCTCTCTCATGCTCAGCTGCTCAGCTCTGCATCAGCCGCCACTCCAGTTGGCCGAGGGGATCGAAGTCATCTCACGCCTCTGCGCCTTGCCCAGCAGAGAAACCATGCCTCTTGCGCCCCTCCTGGGCAACTGCCCGCTGCCCACAAGTGACTCCCGAACCTCCCCCAATCTCCCTTCCAACAGCTCTATGGGGAGAGGTGCTGCTGTGCCCAGGTCCTGCTTGCAGGCCTCCCACCAGGTCAGCTGGGTGGCCAGTGTGAGGATAGGATGCTGGGTGAGTTGGGCTCTGGGCCTCATCCTGCCAGGATCTTTGGGGCTATGCTAGATGGACCAACAGCCTCACTTGGTGTGATGGACTGGGACTCAGAACCAGAGGAGACTCAGTCTGCACCGGATCCTTTGCCTCAGGCATCATCTGAACCGAGTCTGGGGCCTGATCCTGAAGAGTCCCAGTCTGCACAGGTTCCCCTGCAACAAACACCTGCTGGGCCCAGGGGCCTGATCCTGCCCTGGTTCCAGATGCGGGGATTCCCTCGTTGCCTTCAGCTGGGCCATCACTTACAGCTGCTCTGCTACCAGTTGGGTCAGGAGAGGCTGAGGCGGCCTCTGGGTCTAGTAACCCACCGACGTCTCCCAAGCTGCAGAGACTGAGGTCTGAGAGAAGGAGAGACCTGAGTACTTGCAGGAGGAGTGCTCGCCTTCGGGCGAGACAGGGAGGTGAGTCGCCAGGGGATCAGGACTGGCCGCTACCCCGACAAAGATAAAAGCCTGTTGGACCTCGCTCCAGGTTGTGGGAGCAACATTGCTGTTTGCTAGAACCTGCCTGAGATCCTGTGCCTGTCCTTGCCTGGTTTCCTGCCTTGGCCCTGTTGGACTGACTCCTAGCAGAACCTATGAATTCTGGACCGATCCTGGACCGTGTTGCACAGGTTACCACAGAGAAACCATGCACCTTGCGCCCCTCCTAGGCAACTGTGCACCACCCACCCCTGACTCCCGAGCCTCCCCTGATCTCCTGCCCCCTTCGTTCTGAGTTTCACAAGGTGCGAAAGAAGAGCTTTGCACCTTGCCCAGCAGAGAAACCGCGCACCTTGCACCCCTCCTGGGCAACGGCCGCCCACCCGCGATCTCTCAAAACGAAGGGGGAAGGGGGCAGGAGATCGGGGGAGGCTCGGGAGTCAGGGGTGGGTGGTGCGCCATTGCCCTTGAGGGGCGCAAGGCACGCGGTTTCTCTGCTGGGCAAGGTGCAAAGTCCTTCTTTCGCACTCTTCGATCCCCCACCCAAGTTTTGCCTGCGCAAAAGCTACCTTCCCACCCCTCAAGCTGCATATTACTCCAGGAGAGAAGGGTGTCCCGTTTCCCAGGGACATTTAATGAAATCCGGGGACATTCCGGGGACGGAATTCGTCCGGGGACAGATTTGCAAATCTGGGGACTGTCCCCGGGAAACGGGGACATCAGGTAACCCTACTTTACTGGCACTGTCAGCAACCCTGCAGAGTCTCTACGGCGAGAGGTTCATCCGGACACTGAGGTCCAGCGCCGAGGGCCTTCTGGCTGCGAGAAGCCAAGTTACAGGGAACCAGGCAGAGGACCTTCTCGGTAGTGGCGCCCACCCTGTGGAACGGCCTCCCACCAGATGTCAAAGAGAACAACAACTACCAGACTTTTAGAAGACATCTGAAGGCAGTCCTGTTTAGGGAAGCTTTTAATGTTTAATAGGTTATTGTATTTCAATATTCTTTTGGAAGCTGCCCAGAGTGGCTGGGTATAAATAATAATAATAATTATTATTATTATTATTATTATTATTATTATTATTATTATTCATCATCCGGGAGCTGCTCCTGGAGATCCTTTGTGGTGATCATTTGCCAGGGACTGCACTGGGGATCTTCTGTGAGCAAAACAGGCACTTCACCAGCAGCAGCTTAGGAGCCCATGTGATAGCCACCATCTCCAGTGCAGGAAAGCTGAATCACAAGGAGCTTCTTAAACCAGCACATGACTATCCCCTGATGGCTGTTACTGCCTTGGCGGAAAGGAGAGGCATGCCGCAGCGAGATGAACTTCCTTTCCGTAATGAGAAGCACCAAGTTTCTAGTCCAGCCTTAGCCAACCTGCTGCCCTCCAGATATAATTGGTAGTGCAATATCATTGCCCCCAAACTCTGAATTCAGATCTGTTTATTTTCTTTATTCGTAAAAATATTTATCTACGGCAGTATCATAAAAACATAACACAGCGGTTTACGACATTATACAAGCGAACAGCAACAGCATAACAAGTTAAAAATAGGTTAAAAGCAAAAATAAATTAAAAGCAAACATCAATGGATCATTGTGGAGGAGATGCACTCTGAATTTCCTATGTAGGTCTGGTGCAACAGAAAAGTTTTCTGTAGGCATTTAAAAGTTGTCACAGAATGTGAATTTATTTGCACGTGTGCACAGGTATCGTATAGGTGGTCACAACAGTGTTTTGCTTGACAGGCACTCCAGTCTCACCATAAAAAGAATATAGCGTTAGCTATGCCTCCCAGTTTGGTGTCATCTGCAAATCTGATGATCATCCGCTCAATTCCTTCATCCAAGTCGTTTGCAAAGATGTTGAGCAACAACGGGCCCAAGAATGAAACCCTGTGGCACCCTGCTTGCCACTTTCCCCCCAGGAGGCCAAGGAACCATTAGTGAGCACTCTTTGGGTTCCTCCACTAAACTCACCTAACAGTTAAACTATGGAACTCCATCCCACAGCAGGAAGGGATGGCCACTGTAATAAATGAAAATCTGCCCTTCTTCCCTTATGGGGGACACAAGAGCCCTTATAGAGTCCTTTGTAGGTTCTCCATCGGTCGGAGAAAAGAACAGAGGCCAACCAGAGAATATTGAGAAGCAAAGCAGCTGTTAAGCCTGATCTTTATTGAACTGTTGCAACAGGGTGCTCCCCTCACCCACAGGAGAGAGGAGGAACCCAGAACCCAGGTGTGTCCGCCCTTATATAGACATTTTAAATTGCCCGCCTTGGAGTCCAAGACCACCCCCAGAAACATCATACGTGCATCACAGAAAAGGCGGTCTACAACAGAAGTTGTTTACCTCCTGGCTAGCAGATTACCTGTTAATGCTCACTTGATTGAATACCCTGGGGAGCTTGGCCAGTCTTTTGTAATGATAAATACTTCGTTCCTGAGCCAGGTCACAGGCTCACCCTATTCATACACAGACATACCCTCAAGACAGGATTTGTGAATGAAAAGACAATGGGGAGGCTTTTCCATTTTCCTTTGACTTTGCAGAGAAAACATTTGCTTGGGAGCTTGGGAGCCAAAATGGATCCAGGGCTGTTTTCCTGTGTTGCTTTAGACATGTGTTTTATATATTTATGTACGTGTTTGCTTGGTACATTTATGAACATTTATTATATATATATAAGACCTTAATTTTTTTATTTCAGCCACATACCTGGATGGCTTTAAAAGAGAACTAGACCAATTCGTGGAGAGAGCTATTGATGGCTACTAGCCAGGATGCCTATGCTGTGCCTCCACAGCTGGAGGCAGGAATGCTTCTGAATGCCAGTTGCTGGAAACTCCAGGATTGTGTTCGAATCCTGCTTGCTGGTTTCCCATTCGGGCATCTGCTTGGCCACTGTGAGAACAGGTTGCTGGACTAGATGGGCTTTTGGCCTGACCCAGCAGCCAGCTCTTATGTTATGCCTTTGCTATGAGTGTCCTGGTGTCCCCGGGACGTGGGTGGCGCTGTGGTTTAAACCAATGAGCCTCTTGGGCTTGCCAATCAGAAGGTCAGCGGTTCGAATCCCCGCAACGGGGTGAGCTCCCGTTGTTCGGTCCCAGCTCCTGCCAACCTAGCAGTTTGAAATCATGCCACTGTGTCAGGAGTGCGTGCAGGAGCCAGGCCCGTGACCAGTAGGGCTTTGCAGGACTGGGGCTTTCCTAAGTTTGTTCTCAAAAGGCAAGGTGCTGCCGCACAGGTGAGGCCAATTGGTAACTCACAGCACCTGGTGGCAAGACCCGGGAAGGGATAAAAGGTCAGCATTTCCCTTTGGCTCTTTGCCACAGCAACACTTCCTGCCTTGCTGTGTTTGGCTTTTTGCTTCCTGATCCTCGGACCCTTGGCTTCTTGGCTTCTTGCTTCCTGACCCTCGGACCCTCGGCTTCTTCACTCCCTGCTTCCTGATCTTCGGACCCTTGGCTTCTTGGCTCCTTGCTTCCTGACCCTCGGACCCTCGGCTTCTTCACTCCCTGCTTCCTGATCTTCGGACCCTTGGCTTCTTGGCTCCTTGCTTCCTGACCCTCGGACCCTCGGCTTCTTCACTCCCTGCTTCCTGATCCTCGGACCCTTGGCTTCTTGGCTCCTTGCTTTCTGACCCTCGGACCCTCGGCTTCTTCACTCCCTGCTTCCTGATCTTCGGACCCTTGGCTTCTTGGCTCCTTGCTTCCTGACCCTCGGACCCTCGGCTTCTTCACTCCCTGCTTCCTGATCTCCGGACCCTTGGCTTCTTGCTTCCTGGCCCTCGGACCCCTGACTCCTTGACTCCTTGCTTCCTGACCATTGAACCCTCGGCTTCTTGACTCCTGGCTCTCTGACCCTCGGACTCTGGGCTTCCTGACTCCTGGCTTCCGGACACTTGTTCCTGCTCCAACCCTGCCATCTTGCCCCTGGTCCCGACGTTCTCCGCCAGGACTTCGACCTCCCGTAACACAGTGCAAGTAGATAAATAGGTACTGCTGTGGCAGGAAGGTAAATGGCATTTATGTGTGCTCTGGCAATTGTCACTGTCCTCCGTGCACCAGAAGCGGTTTAGTCCTGCTGGCCACTTGACCCGGAAAGCTGTCTGTGGACAAACGTCGGCTCCCTCGGCCTGAAAGCGAGATGAGCGCCACAACCCCATAGTCACCTTTGACTGGACTTAACCTTTTTTACCTTGCTGGTGTCCCCAACGTGGCATTGGTGGGAAAGGGCTGCAACACAACGGATTCTCCTGCAGGATACAAGAGAGGGCAGCTAATTCCCCCATCATGGGTTTATCATAGGACCTCCTTTCTGCCTTGGGCCCACGGGACGTCCTGGCTGCTTCCCAAAGAGGAGATAAGGGCTTGGGTGGCTTCTGTGAAGGAAAGCCCAAAGGGGGAAAGATCCACGCCTTCCCTTCCAGCTTTCACTCTGCAGTTCTGCAGCCAATAACCAACCCCCAGGGGAAAACAAAGCCTTCTGTGTGCATATAAAAAGCTGACTCGCTGGGCTTTAGAATCAGTGGGGGGAAGGTTGTGGTCAGGTGTCCTGAGAAAAAGCTCTCCAGCCCAGATCTCCATCTTCTCTTCAGAGTCTCCGTTCATCTGCAGTCCAGGATGCAACCCACTGAAAACTTCAGGTAAGCACAAACCAGGAATCTCCTCTCTAGAATTTTTCACACTTATTGGGATTTTTAGTGCTGCTTATGCATGCACCCTCCAGGTTTCCACCTCTTGAAAATGTGATCACATTTGCTGCTAAAATTTACTTTTCCCACTTTAAAAAAATAAAAAAAAAATCTTACCATATGTTCTCTGGGAATACAAATCCGGATTAAATGGGGAAATATGTGACAGCATCTTGATGAGCGGTGGCGTGGTTTGGGTCCTGCAATAGAAAATCAAGTATTGCATGCCTGAGAGACTGATCCAGTTTAGCATTTAAATCACCAGGGGACATGGTGTTTAAAGTGCGTCTCCAGAAGGCCCCTCGCTGTGTGAACAACAGCCTTTAAAGATATCCTTTTATAAGGTCTTGTATGGAAACTTTCAGCTGCAAAAAGAAAAATTGAAAATAATATATTTTTAAATGCTTATATTGAAATAAAAAAATTTAGGTCTTATATATATATAATAAATGTGCCAGGCAAACATGTACATAAATGTATGGGCCACATGTCTGAAGGAGCGCAGGAGGGCAGCCCTGGATCCATTTTGGCTCCCAAGCTGACCAAATGTTTTCTCTGCAAAGTCAAAGGAAAATGGAAAAGCCTCCCCATTGTCTTTTCCTTCACAAATCCTGTCTTAAGGGTATGTCTGTGTATGAATAGGGTGAGCCTGTGACCTGGCTCAGGGCTCTTGTGTCCCCCATAAGGGAATAAGGGCAGATTTTCGTTTATTACAATAGCATCCCAAAAATGCCATTGCAAATCTGTAACTTTTGTTTTATAATCCTCACTTTGAGTGACTTCTGGTATTCTGCCCAACATACAGTTTTGCACATGGGCACCTAAATACCACAAGCAGAATTACAGCTGGTGGAAGATAAAGTTCGTATTATCCACCTAGTGGACAATCTCTGTAGTTTCTAAACTTTAAACGCAACATTTGTAATTTCCAATTGGATCTTGTCCCTTGGTGGCTGCCAAATTCTGCGTCCTACAAAAACTCACATTAGGAATTCTTTGACATCCTGGTAGGTCTTGTAAAACATGCCTTCGCCTATTTACAATTTGTTTGGTGCTATAGGCTAAATGATTGGATTCCAATGATAAAAAATCTATCCGCTTTGATAGCTGAAGGTGCTGTTAGCAATAAGTGTGTGTCCATAATAATAATAATAATAATAATAATAATTTATTATTTATACCCCACCCATCTGGCTGAGTCTCCCCAGCCACTCTGGGCGGCTCCCAATCACATGTTAAAAACAATACAGCATTAAATATTAAAAACTTCCCTAAACAGGGCTGCCTTCAGATGTCTTTTAAAGATACGATAGCTGCTTATTTCCTTCACATCTGAAGGGAGGGCACCACTACCGAGAAGGCCCTCTGTCTGGGTCCCTGTAACCTCACTTCTCACAATGAGGGAATATTTTTGGTAACATGGGCTGTAAGTGCGAACTCTTTCCACTGAAAACCACCAGTCACAAAAATACTTGTAAAGACATTATGACTGGACAATAAGTAATATTAATGATTTTATAATTTAAAATGGACATGTGGTATGATGATAAACAATGGAACCTGGGAAGGGAATAGGGGGAAGTCAACTCTATTCTTTTCTCTGTGTTTGAATATGTATTGTTTTTTACTTTGTGTTGTTTTTGGAAAATTAATAAAATATTAAAAAAAGAAAACCACCGGTGACATTGTTATAGGAAAATCCTTGGGCTCACTTGGATTACCAAACAAAGATAGCAGCCAGGAATATAGGAGCTGTTAACGGAGAAACCTGAGGGCTCCCTTGGACAAAAAAAAGAAGGACGCCAGCCAGGAATACCAGAGCAAAACAGCAGCCAGTAGGCTTGGCCTTTATTGAACAGGACTTCCACCTGCCACAAGGTGAAACAAGATGAAAGCCCCCAACACGGACTCTTGAGAGTTGCAGCCCAGCAACACCTCAAGGCTACAGCCTCTCCATCCTCTGGGCTGTACTCATGAGCAGTGGCTGTCCAGAATTTCAGGAAAGGGTCTCTCCTTCCCAGCCCTGCCCGAAAATGCTGAGGACTGAACCTTGGGCATTGAGAGGCAGTGTGGTGTAGTGGTTAGACCTGGTCCAAATCCCCGCTTGGCCACGAAGCTCACCGGGTGACCCTGGGGGCCGGTCACTGCCTCTCAGCCCAGACCTACCTCACAGGGTTGCTGTGAGGAATCAATGAGGCAGGGGAGAGCCATTTATGCCACCTTGAGCTCCTTGGAGGAAAAAGCGGGATATAAATGCAGTAAATAGTCATAATCCTGTACAGAAGAATCATGGGATCATAGAACTGCGGAGTTGGAAGGGACCACGAGGGTCATCTAGTCCAACCCTCTGAAATGCAGGAATCTTTTGCCCAGCGTGGAACTCGAACCCACAACCCTGACATTAACAGTCACATGTTCTACCGATTGGCTTTGGCCCTTTCCTCACCTGTTGGTGCTGTAAACAAAACATCTGCCCTTTTTTCCCCTTATGGGGTGTCCAAGAGCCCATTTAGAGTCCTTATGTAGGTTCCCTATTGGTAGGAGAAAATAACAGAGGCCAACCAAAGAATATTGAGAAGCAAAGCAGCTCGTAAGCCTGATCTTTATTGATCTGTTGCAACAGGGTGCTCCCCTCACACACAGGAAAGGAGGAGGAACCCAGAACCAAGGTGTGCCTGCCCTTATATAGACATTTTAAATTCCCTGTCCTGGAGCTCAAGACCACCCCGCCATACTTCATACCTACATCACAGAAAAGGCGGTCTACAGCAGAAATCTGAGTGTGTTGTTTATCTCGCCTGACAGGTTACCTGTTAATGCTCACTTAATGCCAGTCTTTTGTAATGATAAATACTTAGTTCCTGAGCCAGGTCACAGGCTCACCCTATTCAAACATAGACATACCCTTAAGACAGGATTTGTGAAGGAAAAGACAATGGGGAGGCTTTTCCATTTTCCTTTGACCTTGCAGAGAAAACATTTGGTCAGTTTGGGAATCAAAAATGGTTTCAGATTGGTCTTCCTGTGCTGATCTATGTACATGCTTGGTTGGTACATTTATGAACATTTATTATATATCTAAGACCTTAAAATTCTTATCACATTGGAAACCGATTCCACGGCTGACCATCCCTACCTCTGGGGTTGGGCTAGATGACCCTCAGGGTCCCTTCCAACCCGGCAATTCTATGATTCTGATTCAACCTTGCTGCAGTTCTTTTCCAATCTCTCTTTGCAGCTTTGAGCTCTGCAGAGAGACGGCCGACTGGCTCCTGGCTCATACCAGGCAGCGCCCCAGAATCGCCATCATCTGTGGCTCTGGACTGGGACCCCTCGCTGACAGCTTGAAGAACCCGGAGTCTTTCAAGTACATGGACATTCCTAACTTCCCGCACAGCACAGGTATGGAGAACATAGCTGTCAACCGTCCCTTATTTGGCGGAAAAGTCCCTTATCCCAGCGCTGTGTCCCGCTGCTGTCCCTTATTGATGATGTCCCTTAAATTTCCTGGGCTTCAAAGGAAGCAGCTCCTCTCCCTCCCTCCCTGCCAGCCAGGGAGGAGGGAGGCTCCAACTGTGTTGATTGGCTGCGTTGCTCACCCAAGAAGGAGTCTAAGAACGACTGGGGGGTGGAGCTTGCATGCCTTGTGCCAATCAAATCAACCGTGTTGCCTGGGGACTCGCCTTTGCTCAGCGCTTCCCAGCGGAGAGGTGACGGTGGTTTTCCTTGCTGCATCCCCTTTGCCGGGTTGCTGCGCTGTGGGAATCACCGCTTGAGGCTTCATTTGGCTGCTGGCTGGGCTTTCTGCCTTTGGCTTGGAGGGGCTCAGAAGTTGAACATACCTGTGCTCCGAAAATCCCTTATTTTGGCTGCTGGTCCCTTATTTTCAAGGTGGCTGGTCCCTTATTTTCAAGGTTGCTGGTCCCATATTTTCAAATCTGTAAGTTGACAGCTATGATGGAGAACTATCCTTGGTGCGTGACGCTGCTCTGCAATTCCTCCCAGGGTCTTTTCACACCGTCCTGTGGCCTCGGGTCTGCTTCCTCACTGGCCAGCTGGAACTGATTGTGCATGAATGGTGCAGATTGTGATCTGATTTCTTTCCGCAGGGCCTGTAAGACAGAGTTGTTCCGCCTGGCCTTTGGCTTGGAGTCAATTTGATTCCCTCCCCCTCTTTCTTTTTTCTTTTCTCCTCCTGTGATGAGGCTGCATTTTAATGTTTTAATGTTGTGTTTTAATCTTGTTTTTAAGTTGTATTCATTCAACTTGTTTTTATTATCGGTTGTTAGCCGCCCTGAGCCGGGCTTTGGCTGGGGAGGGTGGGGTAATAATAATAATAATAATAATAATAATAATAATAATAATAATAATAGCAGAAAAAAACTGCAACAAGAGATCAGCTCCATGTTTTGGGACTGGGTGGGCTGTCAGCTTAGCTTGAGGGCATTTTCACCCAGGGTGCTAAAATCCCGCTTTGCATTTCTCAAGCCTCGCATGTGAATGGGAAACCCATCATAGCAAGGATCTACCTCTGAGTTAAAAATAGTGGTATCTGGCTACCCTCTTGTGGCGAAATGGACACATCTGCACTTTTAAGATTTTGCATGGCAGAGTGCATGTGAATTTTCCTACCTGGTAGTGCAAAAGCTGTGTAGGTAACTGAAGGGTTTGTGTGTTTAGAGACAGAGAGACAGCAGGGACTCTGAGATTATGTTAGGAACCTAGGATCATATTGTGCATTGATGATTTCACCCAGGTCCAAGAGCTTCCTTGTCATTCCACAGCTGTGCCTTGTGAAAACCTGATCTAGCCCACTGGATTGAAGCTCAGTTAAGCAAATCTTTTTTAGGATTTTCCACGCATAAGATCCAATTCAGTTGGTAAGTTTGGATTTTTGCAAAGCAGAGGCACAGAACAATAGGAAACTCTCTCAGACCCGGAGGAATTAATTGGTGCACAAAACAATTGAAATTTGGGTCAAGCAGAATTGTGGACAAGCCCTTGCACTCCACGGTGTTAGCATTCACAGCCCATCCGGGAGACATTGGGAGTTCAACCTGGTGTTTTCTGCTCTTCCACTGAGCCCTTCGCTCAATGGACTTCAATGGACTTTGAATAAATGTGCAATTAGTTTTCTTGTTTTGAATTCTGTTGCATTATTGTCTTCCTGAGTGGTTCGTGCAAACCACTGTTCTGAACAATGCTGAATGAAGGGCAGGTGGCCTTAGGGATGAGTTTATGGAACCAAGGGGCGCTGGCCCAACAAAGTTTGGGAACCACTGGTTTAATAAACAATGGCTTAGTTGCATGCAGTGTGCAGGGTCTCTCTTTTTCTCCTTAATAAATAATAATAAATTTATATTTATACCCTGCCCTTCCCACTTCAGAAAACCAGGCTCAGGGCGGCTAACAACAAATTTAAAACACTTAATTGTAATGCAACATAGAAGCAGCACCTTGAGGATCTCTAGCCATCTTCACCGCATTATGCAGTTGGTCCCTTACCTTTCTCGCCCCGACCTGGCCACAGTGATCCATGCGACGGTCACCTCCAGGCTTGACTACTGTAATTCAGCCTATGCGCGGCTGCCCTTGAAGCTGTCCCACAAACTCCAGCGGGTGCAGAATGCTGCAGCGAGGCTCCTCACGGGGTCCCTGCCATGGGAGCATATTCACCCAGTGCTTTACCAGTTGCACTGGCTCCCGGTGGAGTATCAGGTCAGGTTCAAGGTGCTGGTCTTGACCTGTAAAGCCCTTTGTGGCTTAGGGCCCTCGTATTTACGGGACCGCCTCTCCTGGTCTGCTCCGCAGAGGACCTTAAGGTCCATGAATAATCATAGTTTAGAGGTCCCAGGCCCTAAGGAAGTCAGACTATCCACCACCAGGGCCAGGGCCTTCTCAGTGATGGCTCCGACCTGGTGGAATGCTCTGCCCCATGAGACCAGGGCCCTGCAGGATTTAACTTCCTCCCGCCGGGCCTGTAAGACAGAGCTATTCCGCCTGGCCTTTCATTTGAATTCAGCCTGATCTTTTATTTCCTTTCTCTTCCCTCCCCCTCCCCTTTTTATGAAGATTACCCACTCTGAAACCCCACAGCCAATTCTCCCCTGGCCTCCTTGCTGGCCCAAGCAGGACCAATTCAGCCAGCTAGCCCTAGGAATTATCTAATGCTTATTAGATGGATTTCCCCTAAATTGATTTCTGATTTTTGAATTTTTATTGTTATTCATGTTTTTATACTGTATTTATGAGCCCGGTTTATGACCCGGGAAGGGCGGGGTATAAATAAAAATGTATTATTATTATTATTATTATTAGCCATAGCCGAGATGCGAGTCTCAGTACTGCTCCTGTTGGACCTCCTAGAAAGGACCACGACATAGAAAGGGACATTTGGGGCATGTTAACCTTCTCTTTCTGCTCTCTTCCTCTCTCCACAGTGTCGGGCCATGACGGGCAGCTTCTCTTTGGGGAGCTGCAGGGCAAGCCGTGCGTCTGCATGAAGGGGCGCTTCCACATGTACGAGGGCTACCCCCTTTGGAAGGTAGGCAGAAGGCCTGCGGTGCCCAAAGTGTTACTCAAGTGATGGGTGCCAACTTGGATGGCTTCAAGAAGAGGAGGAGAGGGAACCAGAAGCAATTTTGTCAGGGATTGTAGGATAAGACCTGCCAAGGAAAACAAAGAATTTATTTATGTATGCTAAAGGTAAAGGTACCCCTGACCATTAGGTCCAGTCGCGGACGACTCTGGGGTTGCGCGTGTTGGTTGTTTGCAGCTTAGTTGCACTGCAGAGAGCTTGCTTGGGAGACCGCACATTACAAGGAACGCAAAAATAATTTTAGCTAGGTTTTAATAACAAAAACAAAAACTCCTTTTACCTTAAATATATTGATAAGCATGACCCAACCACCAGGGTGCTGAGAGAGCTAGGCGCTGCTCTTTATATACTATACCCAATTGCTGACACAGCTTAATTAACACAACTATACTGTACATTAATTAACTACACCTGCTATACTGTTTCACAGCTGTAAAACTAGGTCACATTATTTGCTCTGGCCCTTAAAGACATACACATCTTGTGGAACAATAATGAACCTTCACATTTAAAGAGACCATTCAACAGTGCGCTCATCTCGCTCTATAGGCCGAGGGAGCCAGCGTTTGTCCGCAGACAGCTTCTGGGTCATGTGGCCAGCAAGACTAAGCCGCTTCTGGTGAACCAGAGCAGCGCATGGAAATGCCGTTTACCTTCCCGCCGGAGCAGTACCTATTTATCTGCTTGCACTTTGATGTGTTTTTGAACTGCTAGGTTGGCTGGAGCTGGGACTGAGCAATGGGAGCTCACCCTGTCGCGGGGATTCGAACCGCCGACCTTCTGATCGGCAAGTCCTAGGTGTTACCGTGCGCTGCTCTGGTTCACCCAAGTGGCTTAGTCATGCTGACCACATGACCCGGAAGCTGTACGCCAGCTCCCTCGGCCAGTAAAGCAAGATGAGCGCCGCAACCCCAGAGTCTGCCACGACTGGATCTAATGGTCAGGGGTCCCTTTACCTTTACCTTTATTCCTGTTTTATATTTTTGGAATAATTTTTATTTGATTTTACAACTCCATTCACAAGCAACAGACGGATGCCAGCTAGTTAACTTTTAAAGGTTGATACCCATCACCATAATTCCATAGCTTAACTAACTCTGCCTTGTGCAATGAAGTATTTTGTTTCATCCTGAATCTTCCAGATTTAACAGAGCTGCTGTCGCGCTCAGGTTTTTTTGCTTGCCGGCTTCCCATTTGGATGCCTGGTTTGTCGCCGCGGCAGCAGGACGCCGGATTAAACAGGCTGCAGGCCTGATCCAGCTGCCGCGCTCTTCTCACCCTCTACGGAGAGCAGGGACACCTCCCCGCAGCTGATGTAAACGTCCCTCCGCTCTGCTCTCTCTGCCAGGTCACGTTCCCGATCCGTGTTCTCAAACTCCTGGGCGTCGAGACGCTGCTGGTGACCAACGCGGCCGGGGCCTTGGCGGATTCGTACAGCGTCGGGGACCTCATGATTATTCGGGACCACATCAACCTGCTGGGCTTGGCCGGGCTAAACCCCTTGCTGGGGCCCAATGAGGAAAGGTGAGTACCGGACTTCCGGTTGGCTGCCCGCTTAATGGTGGATGGGAGCTCTTTCGGCTGAAAGAGCCCCGGCGCTTTGAAGATTGGGGTGACATGCAGAGGAGCTCTTTGCATGAGCATGGGGTTGTGGATAGTCTTTTTCTGGCTCTCAGGACTACCCAAATCACATTCCCTCTTCCCAGGCCACACCTCTCACCAGCTCTGCTTCACATTCCCCCAGTGTTTCAGGGTAGCTGGAATGTCCTTAATCCCCTGATAGTGTAAGAATGGAATGAACACACAAACACTGTATTTTATTTTTTATGCTGTTTTTTGTCGCATCAATTAAGTGTTTTAAATTTGTTGTTAGCCCGATTTTCTGAACCGGGAAGGGCGGGATATAAAAAAAAAATTATTTATTATATTATTACACACACACAAACACACACACCAATGCATTTAATTGTGCATTGATAACAAAAATTAAACATTTACTTCCCTTCCGTCTTTCTGTATTTTATTATTTCTATTTATTTAATTTATATACCTCCCTATACCTGCATGTCCCACGGAGGTCCACAGGATAAAATCGGAATATAAAACCACAAAGTACATAGTCAAAATAAAAACGACAACAACCCACTAGCCCCGCCCCAGACATTTTTAAAGGGCATAGGCTGTAGGTTAAAAACAGTTAAAACACTAAAAAAAATGTTTTTAAGATATTAAAGAAAAATAAATTAAAATCAATTTAACAGAAGAAGCAGTACACTCTGCTGGGCTGTTCCATGGTTTCCTCCAAGTTACCAATTACTGCTGCATACTGTAATCAAACCATACCTTCTTTTTCTCATTTTACTCTCAATGTAACCTTTACAGCTGAATTTAAGCTTATTAGCAATTTCACTTGTTTACAATCATTCTCCATATGCTCTACAAACATTTTCCAATCCTCCTTACATATTGTTTGATCTTGATCTCTGGTTCTGCTGGTTCGACTTCCCAATTCTGCAGACTCCATCAACTTCAGCTGCTCCTTTGTGGGAACTGCTCCTTCCCTCCATTTTCGAGCATATTGGATTCAGGATGCAATAGTTGCATACCAAAACAAATTCTGCTAATTCTTTGGGACACTAGGGGAGGATATATAATTTCGTTCTTATCCTTCCTCATGAGATCAGCAATCCTTTCCTGCTTAAACTTGGACACAAGTCACAAAGAAGCTTACAAACAATAATAAAAAAACAATAATATAATAGGACATCACAATTACTACGTAAATCATACAGAATAATTAACAAATCACCAGCAAAACAATTACAGTAAAACAACCACCTTCTATAAAACACTATTAACGGAACAACAAACAGAAAAGCTAAACAGCATAACCCCAACAAAAGTCCTAAGATTCACAAAGCTCTTTGGCAAAACAATATTAACAATATTAACAGCTCATCTTCCTCTTTTTCTTCTCCCCCTTTTTTTCTCCCCCCCTCCTTCTTTCCTTTTTCCTTTTTCTTTTTTCTTTCCCATAATGGCTTATGTTCCATGCCATGTACTTTGATATTTTTTGTAGTTTTTTAGCTTATTATTATTAAGGAATTTTCTTTGGTGATTTTGGTTGTCTATATTTATCTGTATTTATTTAAAGCAAAATAAAAGTATTAAAAAACAACAACAATATTAACAGCATTAACAAACTAACAACCCAAAACAAACTAAGCACTGTTGAATTGGCACACACACTCTCCCCTCTGTGAATCACAGCCTCCCACTCAGTTCATCAAAAAAAGCATAGGCATAATGCCCGTGGCAGCAACTCCCTTCTGAAGGCAAGGCTGGTGGGGAATGCCACTGCCTGATGCTCAGCATAAACATCCAATTCCCCTCATCACAGCAGCCTCTGGAAGGGATATATATCTGGTACATCTGCCAACCTCCTGGCTGGCTGGCTGGCACGAGTGGCTGCCAAACTGCTTGGCCCTGGCACCAAGCCACCATGCTCGTTTTCCTCCCTGCTCAGAGCACCCCCTTCTTTCTCCAGGTTTGGCCCTCGCTTCCCTGCTCTTTCGGATGCGTACGACAGCCAGATCCGCGCTTTGGCCATGGACACAGCCCAGCGCCTTGGCTACAGCTCTTTCGTCAAAGAGGGGGTGTACTGCATGGTCGGGGGCCCCAGTTTCGAATCGATCGCAGAGGCCCGGCTCCTTCACGTGCTGGGGGCGGACGCTGTAGGTAAGAGCTGGAAGGAAGCTGTGTCTCTTTGCCTCCGGTAACCCTTGCCCTTGTTCTGCACCTGCTAGATTGCCATCTTCTCTATGGCCAGCCTTTGCCAACCTGGTACCCTCCAGATGTTCTGGACTACAACTCCCATCAGTCCCAGCCAGAGGCCAAAACCTCTGGAGAGCACCAGGTTGGCAAAGCCTGCCATGGGCTTAATGCATCTTGTTTATAGCACTAATTTGGTTGCAAAATTTTATTATTTTGCAGTTAATAATAATAATAAAAATTATTTATACCCCGCCCTCCCTGGCCAGAGCCGGGCTCAGGGCGGCTAACACCAATAAAATCACAGTAAAAACATAATAGGGAAAAAGAGAAGGGGGGGGGACTAGTTTAAAATACAGGTTAAAATGCAATTTAAAATGCAGCCTCATTTTAAAGTAGCCGATAAATCAAGACCATAAGGGGAGGGAAACATAAGGGTCAGACCGAGTCCAAACCAAAGGCCAGGTGGAACAGCTCTGTCTTGCAGGCCCTGCGGAAAGATGTCAAGTCCCGCAGGGCCCTGGTCTCTTGGGACAGAGCGTTCCACCACATCGGGGCCAGTACTGAAAAGGCCCTGGCCCTAGTTGAGACTAATCTAACCTCCTTGAGGCTTGGGACCTCCAAAGTGTTGTTATTTGTGGACCTTAAGGTCCTCTGCGGGGCATACCAGGAGAGGCGATCCTGTAGGTACGTGGGTCCTAGGCCTAGTTGCCATGCAGGAGGGATTTTTTAGCAAGCACCTGCACTCATTGATTAATTCTACAGGTTACCCCCCACTACACGAATCCCACTTGCATGGAACTGAATTTACATGGGTCACCACAAAATAGATAGATTGGCCTTCCCTTGCTTGGGGCCTGGAAGGTAACCCCCACATAACTGGGAGGCAGCGATGCTTGTATTTGCAAAAAAATAACTTCTAGAGAGTACCTGATCTCAGACAAATGCACCACAGGAAAGATGCATCTGGGTTGCTTGGGGGCAAAGAGGGCAAACTAGAGATTCCAAGGACTGCTAGAAAATAAGATAGAAGTGGACTGAAGGGGAGGAGAAACCAGAAGCTTTATAGGACCTCAGGGATTTTTATTGCCTGGTGTCCAAACAACTCACTTAACCATCAATCACAGCTCTGACTTCACTCATTGGCTAAAATCACTGATCCAGGCTGGCTCATTTCACAAGAATTGCTTAGACATGTACCTGGGCATTTAGCTTCATATCTTTCTTGGTAGGAGAGCTAAATATTTCCTTTAACAAAATATGAAAGTTCCAAGTCTGAAGCCTTTGCTGAGGGAGCCAATGGCACCAGGCTGACAACTCCTGAGCCAAACTCTTGTTATGCAGAGGTGTAACATGTTGTGCGGGTGGCGCTGTGGGTTAAACCACAGCCTAGGACTTGCCGATCAGAAGGTGAGTGGCTCAAATCCCCGCGATGGGGTGAGCTCCCATTCCTCGGTCCCTGCTCCTGCCAACCTAGCAGTTCGAAAGCACCTCAAAGTGCAAGTAGATAAATAGGTACCACTCCGGAGGGAAGGTAAAAGGCGTTTCCGTGCACTGCTCTGGTTCTCCAGAAGCGGCTTAGTCATGCTGGCCACATGACCTGGAAGCTGTACGCTGGCTACCTCGGCCAATAAAGCGAGATGAGCGCCGCAACCCCAGAGTCGGCCACGACTGGACCTAATGGTCAGGGGTCCCTTTACCTTTAACTTTTTGTGAAGTCCTGCACCAAGCTTACACAAGTTTGTGCTGTTGCAGGAATTTATGTATAGGTCAAGGGGGGCGGTTTGCCCCTCCAGCAGATATCATGCATGTGCAGCCCACTACCAAAATCAGTACAATCGCTTTTGAGACTTTTGTGATTTGTCCCCACAAAACACTTCATCACAGTTTCTTCCTATCTATTCAAAGGGCCTTTGCTGCACGATACCAAATGTAACAATTCACTGATAAATGTCTGTCTGTACTGGCTCACAGGGAAAACTTCAGAAATTCATATAGACATGGGAGCTCAGCTACTCAGCAGCCCCTCTGCCTGAGTGATAATTCCAGCATCCTGATACCTGAGTGCCAGACAAGTAGCCATTCCAGAAATAACAAACCCAGATGAAGACAAAAGGGTGTGATTAACTTGGCTGGGAAATAGGGAAATGTAAATATCTCATTTGTTACACTTGATGGGTGTTTGGTGGAGGGCAAGGAGAACCATGGGGCAGGGTCCAGGATGCTCAGATTACGGCCACCAGACCTCCCCTTTCATGATGTAACCGTGATGTATGAGTGATGTAGTTTGGGGGGGGGTGTAACATGGGGATTAGCAGCTAATAAAAGTTTGGGGGCTCTTTTGTTTGGGGCTTCCATCTTGTTCCACCTGGTGGCAGGTGGGAGTCCTGTCGTGACAGTCTTCAATAAAGACCAAGCCTACTGGCTGCTGTTTGGCTCTGGGATTCCTGGCTGGTGTCCTTGTTTTTTGTCCAAGGGAGCCCTCAGGTTTCTCTGTTAACAGCGCCCTGCTTCCTTTTAGGGATGAGCACGGCAGCAGAAGTCGTTGTGGCCAGGCACTGTGGCTTGCGGGTCTTTGGTATCTCGCTGATCACCAACAAGGTGACCAAGGACTACAGCGCGAAAGAGAACGTTGACCATCACGGGGTGCTCGAAGTGAGCCGGAGAAGAGCTTCCACGCTCCAGGCGCTCATCACAGCCCTGGTGGGCAGGCTGGACTTTTGCAGCAGCAGCAGCGGCCAGAAGGACGGCGAGACCTATCAGAATGGAGTCTAAAAATGCCAGGCATCGGCTGTGGACCCAGGAGTGTGCTGGCAGCAAAAGGGGAGAGCCGCCCGCTCCACATCGTATACTCCAAACAAAATCTGGACTGAGAATCCAAAACTATGACCATGCCTGTCTCAATCAAATCACCAGCCTCTGCCAAGCTAGTGCCCTCCAAATGTTTTGGACGGCAACTCCCAGGTCTGGTAGTCCAAAACATCTGGTGGGCACCAGGTTGGCAAAGGCAGCTTGACACCAACCCTGCAGGTGTCTTAATTCTTTATTGTACGCTGGCCTGTCCCTTGTTAGCCCCACAAAGCCCACTGAGCCTGGGCAAGCCAGCGGTGGTACATTGATGAGAGTGTTGGACTGGGACCCGGGACAGACCCAGATTCAAATCGCCACTTGGCCCTGAAGCTCACTGGGTGACCTTGGGCCAGTCACTGCCGTTCAGCCTACCCTACCTCGCAAGGTTGTTTTTGCTGTGAGGATAAAATGGGGAGCAACAGCAAACGTATACATCATCTTGAGCTCCCTCGAGAGAAGGTGGGATATAAAAGTAATAAACAAATTGTCCCTATCAACTGCTCTGTGCTATCCTGGAGGAATAAATATTGTAAAAATGTACATGGGATTTAAAAGCTAACACAATACACCATGCTAATCTTTGAGGTTCCAGGGGTTTTAGACTGCAACCTTCCCTGGCCTCCCCAGGTCAGTCACAGCCAACTCTGAAACTCTAATTCAAACTCTCCTTTGTCTTCCAAGTAAACTCTGAGTTGAGGAAGGGCCCCTCCTTTTTGCATCTGGCACAAAGTTCCCTCTCTTTAGCTTTCCTAATGGCTCATTACCTTCCCTTTGTCTTTCTTAATAGCTCGTCTCCCAGGCAATTTCCAGGCTGGCCTGGCTATTCCAGCATTAGAATCTGTGCTGGATCCAGGAATTAGAAGCGGGGTCCAAGCATTATGGACGTGGGTGGCGCTGTGGGTAAAAGCCTCAGCGCCTAGGGCTTGCCGACCAAAAGGTCGGCGGTTCGAAGCCCCGCGGCGGGGTGCGCTCCCGTTGCTCGGTCCCAGCGCCTGCCAACCTAGCAGTTCGAAAGTACGTCAAAGTGCAAGTAGATAAATAGGTTCCGCTTTCTAGCGGGAAGGTAAACGGCATTCCGTGTGCTGCGCTGGCTCGCCAGATGCAGCTTGTCACGCTGGCCACGTGACCCGGAAGTGTCTCCGGACAGCGCTGGCCCCCGGCCTCTTGAGTGAGATGGGCGCACAACCCTAGAGTCTGTCAAGACTGGCAGGGGTACCTTTACCTTTTTACCAAGCATTAACCCTAACCCCACAAATCTGGGAACTGCCATTCTAGGTGGCATTACAACTGGGGGGATCCCTTTATTCTCAGCGTCTTATTTTTAAAAATGCAAAAGAAACGAGTCTCTGGTTGTGGGAGGGCAGGTGGAGGTGGCAACTATGGGAATTAAACCACATTCAATTCAGTGGGCCCCCTGAGCCTTGAAAAAAACCAGGAGCCTTGGGGACATATTAAGTTTCAATATCACCCTTCACCCGAGGATCACAGGGTGTTTTACAATATAAAAACACACAAATACATAACATAGTAACAAGAGCAATTATCTCCTGGGGAAAAAAAACACACACAGAGAGAGAGAGAGAGTTTAGAAGGCCATAGTTTAATTTGCCAATACAGTGCACTATGTGGGACATGGGCAAGGGTAAGGGCCCAAGCAGCTCATTGGGGGAGCCCCTGCCGGGCATGCAGAAGGTCCCATGTTTAATCGTCAGCATCTTCAGGTGGGTCCGACTTGAACCCTGTGACCTTCATCAGAGGCATTTCTTCCTATGCCTCCTCCACAAGAGGTCCGGAGAGCAGCAATATGAACGGGCCTTTTCTGCAGTGGCTCCCCATTTGTGGGATGCTCTCACCGGGAACTTTCGTTACATTATCTTTAGGCTCCAGGCAAAAACATCCCTCTTCTCCCAGGCATTCAACTTATTGATGTCCTGTGGTTTTTTAAATGTGGTTTTTTGGGAGTGGGGTGATCGGTTTGATTGTGTTTTGTGTTCTCATTTTTTATTTTTATATTGCGAATTACCCTGTGATCTTTGGGTGAAGGGTGGTATACAAATTTAATAAAAAGCAATAATCATGCTGTGCAGGAAAGGCTCCTGTATCACAACGACAATAAATTAACGCTGAGCAAAAAACCACACTTAATTCAGCATCTCGTGCACACTGCATGGAGCCCCAAGTGCGATGGACAAGGCTCCCTGTCTGTAAATCTGGACGGCTGCTGCCAGTCCGTGCAGACAATGTTGTTGTTTAGTCGTGTCTGACTCTTCGTGACCCCATGGACCAGAGCATGCCAGGCACTCCTGTCTTCCACTGCCTCCTGCAGTTTGATCAATCTCATGTCAAAAACACTATCCAACAATCTCGTCCTATGCCGTCCCCTTCTCCTTGTGCCCTCCATCTTTCCCAACATCAGTGTCTTCTCCAGGGAGTCTTCTCTTCTCATGAGGTGGCCAAAGTCTTGGAGCCTCAGCTTCAGGATCTGTCCTTCCAGTGAGCGCTCAGGGCTGATTTCCTTCAGAATGGAGAGGTTTGATCTTCTTGCAGTCCATGGGACTCTCAAGAGTCTCCTCCAGAACCAGAATTCAAAAGCATCTATTCTTCGGCGATCAGCCTTCTTTATGGTCCAGCTCTCACTTCCCTACATCACTACTGGGAAAACCAGAGCTTTAACTGTACGGACCTTTGTTGGCAAGGTGATGTCTCTGCTTTTTAAGACGCTGTCTATACAGAGCTAAATTGAGCAGCAGCCTGACTCAACATAGAGCAGCTTTCTACTTAACGGGGTGGGGAAATATGGGGCTGCAACTTAAGAAGACAAGGCGTTTCCTTCGGTGCAATTTGCTTTGCAGAGGAGAGAGCGGGGAAACAGACAAACGAACATACAATAAGACGCTTTTGCAGCGTCTGCAACCGGCCGCACGACCTCGAGAAACGCACTTGTGCGAAAGGGCGATCGCGCATGCGCGGAATGCTGGAGGGCGGAGGCGTGGCCACTGCCGGGGCGGGGCTTTCCTTACCTCTAGGGACCGTCCATAAAGTACCCGATCCCGGGAGGCGAAGAATTCTGCGGGGAGCGCGAAAGAGGGAAGCCGAAATCTCAGATACAGCATTAAATGTTTCCAAAGGGTTTGCTGGCAGGGAGGATGAGGAGAGCCTTTCCACACCGATTGCTCTTTAGGGTGCGCAACGCTTCCGAGAGCGTGTCGTACTTTGCGGACGGTCCCCCCGCTAGGCTCAGCCACCCCGGCTCGGCTTCCGTACTTCCCTCGGTCGCCATGGAGACGGCGGCCGGCCGCGCCGGTTGCTAGGAGACGCGGGAGGCTCGGGGAAAGCGCGACGGGGAGCGGCAGCAGGTAAAGGCCGCGTGGAGCCTCCCTGGCCAGGGGCAGTCTATCCCTGAGGGGGAGCGGCGCTGGCGGGAGACACGACTGGAGCCCGGCAGGTCAACGGGATCCAAAGGTCCAGGAGAACAAGCGGGGAGGCTGCGCTTGGTCCCGAAAAGGGCCATTCAATATTTTATTATTATTTAATTTTAATTTAATTTAATTTTTAATATTTATTATTATTATTATCATTATTATTATTACTGTCGTCGTCGTCATCATCATAACCATTATTATTATTATTATTATTACTAAAATAATTTTTATTAATTTTCCATTTAAACATATATAATCACATCATTATTGAGGTTCACATCAGATTGAGGTTGAATCCCGACAAGACAGAAGTGCTGTTTTGGGGGGACAGGGAGCGGACAGGTGTGGGGGACTCCCTGGTCCTGAATGGGGTAACTGTGCCCCTGAAGGACCAGGTGCGCAGCCTGGGAGTCATTTTGGACACACAGCTGTCCATGGAGGTCAAGGTCAATTCTGTGTTCCAGGGCAGCTGTTTATCAGCTCCATCTGATACACAGGATGAGACCCTACCTGCCCACAGACTGCCTCGCCAGAGTGGTGCATGCTCTGGTTATCTCCCGCTTGGACTACTGCAATGTGCTCTATGTGGGGCTACCTTTGAAGGTGACCTGGAAACTACAACTAATCCAGAATGAGGCAGCTAGACTGGTGACTGGGAGCGGCTGCCGAAACCACATAACACCAGTCCTGAAAGATCTTTATCAGCTCCCAGTACGTTTCCGAGCACAATTCAAAGTGTTGGTGCTGACCTTGAAAGCCCTAAATGCCCATCGGTCCAGTATACCTGAAGGAGCGTCTCCACCCCCATCGTTCAGTCCGGACACTGAGGTCCAGCTCTGAGGGCCTTCTGGCAGTTCCCTCATTGTGAGAAGCAAAGCTACAGGGAACCAGGCAGAGGGCCTTCTCAGTGGTGGCACCCACCCTGTGGAACTCCCTCCCACCAGATGTCAAAGGGAACAACAACTACCAGACTTTTGGAAGACATCTGAAGGCAGCCCTGTTTAGGGAAGCTTTGAATGTTTAATAGGTTATTGAATTTTAGTGTTTTGCTGGAAGCTGCCCAGAGTGGCTGGGGAAACCCAGCCAGATGGGCAGGGTATAAATAATAATTTCTTATTATTATTCTCCACTTTTCTTCTTTGGCTCTTTAGAGCTTACTGACTTCCTTCCCTCCCGCCTGGCCACCTGCTCCAAAGATGGCTTTCCAGAGTCCAACTATCTTCCCCAAGAGCCTCATCAGCTCCATAAGACAAACTGTGAGTCCCAGAAAGTGGGGAGGGGGCAATTTTACAAAACAGTACGGCAACTATATTGTAAGTCGCTGTGAGTTTGCATTTTGTAAACAAAGTGACTAATTGGCCCAATAAATAACAATAAAACAACTAAATCCAGTTTACCCACACTTCTTTCTCCCCCGAATGTATTTACATATATATTTCTAAAAGTACTTGCATACAGTTATACCATGGAATACTGTATAAAATGTGTTGTAAGAGAGCGATTAAGGATTCGTTTTATTACGTATTTTGTTTTTGTTTTATTATGTATTTTGAACTCTCATTTTGTCTTCTGTTATCAACCACCCTGGGATCTTCGGATGAAAGGCGGTATGCAAATTTAATAAGTGCATAAATAAAATAGATATCAAAGCATTTTGCAGGAATATCTATACACAATAAAAAAAATAGAATTGGAAATTGCAGAAAGATGATTTCTTAATTACCTGCATAAGATTGGTGGCATAAAAACATTCAAGGTGTTGATATGAACCTATAAGGTCCTATGTTTGAGAGATCACCTTATCCCTTATATAACCAGTAGGTCATTGCATATGTTGGTCTCCCTTGAGCTTTCTCACAGTTGAATGACTACCAGCTATTTGTGAAAAGAAGCAGAGCCTTTGTGGGTCCCCTGCTATTCTAGGGGAATAGGCTGAGGTGCGGAACACTAGATTACACTCTCTTCAGACAGGCAAGGAACAGTTTGCTTCACAAACAGAAAGGCACTCTGCACATGCCCAGGGATACATTTGCTTTTAGGGCCTTTTGTTTGTTTGTTTTTTGTCTTAAGGGTGTTCTTCTGCTGAATATTGTCTGCTTTCTCCATATGAGCCTGTCCCTTTCTTGTGTCGCCTTTAGGATTACAGCAAATGGCAAAGAGACAATGTGGCACGGAAGTCCGCACTGAAATTAAACATGCCTCCAATTTCGCCATCAAAGGACTTGAAGAAGAAAGGGGGTGTCGGTTCTCCAGAAAAGCCGAAAGAGAAGAAAATAGGTTGGGAAAGGTTTTGCTTGTGTGCCTGGACTCCGGCCCCTGGGCGGAGGAGGAGGAGTTGCTTGCTACCCCAAACTCTTCTAGGCTGGAGAAACTTTCAGCACTTTCTCCCCTTCTCTGCCATGTTGTCCCCAGCAGCTGTAAACTGAGTGCTTTACCCAAAACGAATTAATGCCGCTTTTCTGTTTCAGAATGGGCAACGACTGCAAGAACGGTTGTGAGAATGATGCCCTCTATGCGACAGAAGTCCACTTGGAATTTAAATATGACAAAGGAAATGGCCCGGGCCAAGAGACTGGAGAATATCAGAATCATTCAGGTACATAAAGCGATACCCTGCGTTGAAACTGTGGCATCAGGTGCTGCTGATGCAGACATAGGGATGGTCCAGAAACATAGAATTGTAGAGTTAGAAGGGACCCCAAGCATCATCTGCTCCAGCCCCCTGCAATGCTGGAAGCACAACTAACGAACCCATAACAGATGGGCATCAAGCCTCTGCTTAGAAATCTCCAGTGATAAAGAGTCCACCACCTTCGAGGGAGAGCATTCCACTGTCGAACAGCGCTAACTTTCCGTTTTTCCAAAATAAAGAGAGCCAGTGTGGTGTAGTGGTTAAGAGCGGTAGTCTCCTAATCTGGGGAACCGGGTTCGCGTCTCCGCTCCTCCACATGCAGCTGCTGGGTGACCTTGGGCCAGTCACACTTCTCTGAAGTCTCTCAGCCCCACTCACCTCACAGAGTGTTTGTTGTGGGGGAGGAAGGGAAAGGAGAATGTTAGCCGCTTTGAGACTCCTTCAGGTAGTGATAAAGCGGGATATCAAAGCCAAACTCTTCTTCTTCTTCTTCTAACCCTCAGAAAGTTCTTTGTAATGTTTTGTTGGAATCTCCTTCCTTATAATTTTAATCCATTGGTTCAGGGCTTACCCCCCAGAGCAGCAGAAAACAAGCTCATTCCATGTGACAGCCCTTCAGATATTTGAAGGTGGCTATTCTATCTCCTCTCAGCCTCCTCTTTTCCAGGCTAAACATAGAAGAAGAAGAAGAGTTTGGATTTGATATCCCGCCTTTCACTCCCTTTAAGGAGTCTCAAAGCGGCTAACATTCTCCTTTCCCTTCCTCCCCCACAACAAATACTCTGTGAGGTGAGTGGGGCTGAGAGACTTGAGAGAAGTGTGACTAGCCCAAGGTCACCCAGCAGCTGTATGTGGAAGAGCGGAGACGCGAACCCGGTTCACCAGATTACGAGTCTGTCACTCTTAACCACTACACCACACTGGCTCTCATACCCAACTCCCTCAACCGTTCCTCAGCAGGCTTGGTTTCCAGACCCTTGACCATCTCAGTCGCCCTCCTCTGCACACCTTCCAGCTTGTCAATATCCTTCTGAAACTGCGGTCCTGGACACAGGACTCCATGTAGTCTGGTAAAAGCCTTGGGGTGTGCCCAGAATCGGGTGTAGATTTGATTTCTGCATTTCTGACCAGAAACTCCAAATTTGGCGACGGGAACCAGTTGTGCAGTTTCCACGACAGTGCAAAAGGGCGTGGGAGGGTTGCAGCATTCTTAGACTGCTGGCATCCTCCGGTTTTGGGTGGCGTTAAGAAGATTTGAGCTGAAAAGAACAAGGAAGTCCCAACGAAAGAACAGTGGCAAGAAAAACTGATGAGCTATGCGGAATTGGCAAAGTTAACATATAAACTACGAGAGAAAGACAACTGTGACTTTAAGGAAGAATGGGAACTTTTTACAAACTATTTATAAAGACAACAAAAGGACTTGGATTCCTTGGCAGGTTTTGAATAAACATTCACAAATTTATTAGTAGAACATAGGATAAGGTAATGATATGCACAACTTTTTAACATGCAGAGAATAATATGTGCAAACAAATCAGAGAGGGGAGCTGCGAGAAGTTATAGGAGGGTGGGAGAGGGAGGAATGGGAGGGAATAAAAAGGGGGGAATGTAATTGGATATATTCGTTGATTGATAATTTGTTTTGTTAAAATTGTTCAATAAAAATATATTTTTAAAAAAGAAGAAGAAGAGGTGAGCTGTTTGGTAACCCCTTCCTTCCAAAAATTTCCCAGCGGTTTATCAAGCACAAGACAAACAGCTTGGAAGAAATAAAACGCCATTCCAACTTTCTCCTGGAGAAAAACCGGGCGCTGATGGAGGAGATCAAGGAGATGGATGCAGACACCGTCGTCCAGGCCAGGGGCCTTCTCCAGCAGTACGACATGTTTAGGGTAAGGCTGGTGTAGTCAGGAAGCTGCCTTAGATACCTGAATCGCTCTGTGTCAGGGCCATGTGGCTGTAGGTAAAGGTAAAGGGACCCCTGACCATTAGGTCCAGTAGTGGCCAACTCTGGGGTTGTGGCGCTCATCTCGCTTTATTGGCCAAGGGAGCCGGCGTACAGCTTCCGGGTCATGTGGCCAGCATGACTAAGCTGCTTCTGGCAAACCAGAGCAGCACACAGAAACGCTGTCTACCTTCCCACTGGAGCGGTACCTATTTATCTACTTGCACTCTGAGATGCTTTCGAACTGCTAGGTTGGCAGGAGCTGGGACCGAGGAACGGGAGCTCACCCCGTTGCGGGGGATTCGAACCGCTGACCTTCTGATCGGCAAGTCCTAGGCTCTGTGGTTTAGACCACAGCGCCACGCGCGTCCCGCCATGTGGCTGTACCTGGCAATAATTGACACGGAAAGGAAGTTCCTGAATCCCAGCCTTTTGCTTGAACTAAACAGCTTCTCTATGCTTCTAAAAACGTAGGAAGCTGCCTGATACTGAGTTAGAGTATTGGTCATAGAATCGTAGTATAGTAAATTTGGAGAGGACACCCAAAGGCCATCTATTCCAGCCCCCTGCAACGGTCCATCTAGCACAGGATTGTCTTGACTAGCGGTGACTTCCCAGGGTTTCAGGTAGGAGTCTTTCCCAGACAGGAGTTCAATATGGAACTTTTTGCAAGTGAAGCGTGTTCTCTGCCACTGACTTAACAGCTCTTCCCATATATCTAGGAGCGGTTGAAGTTCATACAATTAGATTATAAATTGCCCGCCTGCAATTTATTGGCCAGCCTGCTGTGATGTCATGGAACGTTCACAAGCATTCTGAGGCAGTGAAACCTATCGCTATGGAAAACAGTCTTAGTGCAATCTTATGCAACCGAAATCATTGGATAAGAAGTCCAACAATTTTGCTTGCAATCTTTAACACACTTTCTAGGCAGTAATCCCCACTGAGCACAGTGAGTGTTAATCCTGAATGCTGTGCATGTTTTAAATATTTTGTTTTGTGTTATTCGCTCTGAAGTATTATAAAATCCAATTTACGTAGTGCACCACAGATATTGGCATTGTGATATTGGCAGTTTTATTTTCAGTCCCTTTCCCAACAACCCCAACATAGATTTTGACTTTTTCACATCTGTTGCAAACTGCGGTTGTCCTTTCCATCAAGCTTTCCACTATGACTCCCAGGCACTTGCCCTGGCCAGTCACCACTAGTTCAGACTCCAGGAGTAACTTTGGGAAGTTGGGATATTTTTTCCCCAACCTGCATTGCTTGACACTTGCTTACATGGCCATTCTAATCCCCAGCCACCCGGTTTGGAGGGATCCTTTTGGATTTCTTCCCAATTGACTTTTCTGTACAAACTAGCTCCACTGTTTGTCCCTCTCTTTCTCTTTCAGTCCTCAAAACTATCTTAGTGTGTTGGGGTTCTCCCTTTCACTCCACCGTCTTTGGTAGCTTGTCCATAGCTTGGGGAAACCCTTTAGAATGTAGCTTGGCACATTTGAGATTACGTCTGCAACGGGGAGGTGGGAGTAAATGCTACCAAAGTCTTCCTCTCATCTATTCCTTTCTGCTTCAATTAAATCTAGTCTCCAAGATGCAATCAGGCTTCAGGCCGGTATTCTTTGCTTCCTGATACTTGTTCTTCAGAGTGAGAAATCCGTCTTTAAAAATATTTTCTCCAGGAGCTTTCAGTTTCTGCTGCGTACTCCATCCTACCGTCACTGCAGAGGGCCTTCTCAGTAGTGGCACCCACCCTATGGAATCCCGATTGACTTTTCTGTACAAACTAGGAGCTGCAAGTGGTTCATGAACTAGCTTTGGTTCTTGGTAGTCCCAAGAACTGGTGCCTTTTGCTCCTGTCTCTGCAGACAATCATCCGATCTCTTCGGGACTCAAGTCAGAACCAGGCTGGTGTAGCAAAAGCAGATCTTGCGGCAGCAGAGAAAACGGTGGAGAAGAATTTGGGAAGTAAGCAGCACGCGATCTCAGATACCCTGCCTGCTCCCAGCTGGGTGGGGCAGAGAAGGAGCTCAAACCAGTAAACCCAAGGAGATCTTTGGATTTAGCTGTAGTGGAAAGTTAGCAGAAAACAGAAAAATACAAATCATAGTAACAAATGCAAACAATCCCCTGCTACGCACACAGTTTTAAATACCATAGATTGTTTTAATTAGCCACAGGCCTGGGAGAAGAGGAATGTTTTATTCTCTTGTTAATTCTGCTGTTTTAAATGTGCATTTTATATTTGACCTCATTTAGCAACGTTTTCTTTTGAAATGTTTAAGATTTTTTTCCTTAACTTTGTTTGTATTAAATACGTATTCTGTAGTTGACCTCCTTTGTAATTTTTATTTTGAAATCTTTAAGACAATGTTTGAGTTAATTATGTTGCTTTGACTGTATACTTTATATTTGACTTTCTTCAGTAATGTTTTCTTCTGGATTTTTTGCTTTGACATTTTTATGTGGTGTAAACTGCTTTGAGATTTTTTCTTAAAAATATAAAGCAGTATAGAAACAACAACAACTTTTGCTTTTATCTTCTTCCTCTTGCCTTGCCATCTTCCTCCCACCCCAGAACTGGATCAGGAGATGAAACGCATGCAGGCCAAAGTGCACGTTCTCCAGGAGGAGCTCAACATCCTGAGAACCTATATGGACAAGGAGTACCCAGTCAAAGCCGTCCAGATAGCCTCTCTGATGCGCAGCGTCCGAAACCTGAACGAAGAGCAACAGGTGAGCCGAGGGAGCCCTTGCTGGCCTCTGCCTTGTCTTCTTGGGCGCGGGGCTGGCAGCAAAGAGCCCTTGGGTAACGGTTTGGTTTTTTAAAAATAATAATAATATTTATTACTTTTCCAACAATTTAAACACTACAAAACAAAATGAACAATACAATTAAACTAACAAAACAAAATAAAAACAGTTTAAAACACACCAAACAATTTCAATATCTTATCTTTCATTCACTTATTTCAGCGACCTCCTCACACCTCCCTTTTTGTATTCCATTTCTGTTAATTGTTTCAGCAATTCCTTTCCATCTTCCTCTGTTTTCTATCCTATAATTATCTTAACATATTCTAACCTTATTTTTTCCTTTAATACTCTAATAATCTATTTATACTTAATTCCTTATAGCATTTCTACTAAAGCCATATAACTTCATTTCCACATTTTTCTAACATTCATTAATTTTACAGTATTTCTGTAAATAGTCTTTAAACTTTTTCCAATCTTCTTCCACCGACTCTTCTCCCTGGTCCCCTTGGGTACCGGTTTGATCCCTTTTCCTGCTTTGCTGCCCCCAGGACGAACTGGAGGAGATGGAGGATGTGTTCAAAAAGTACCTGGATAATATGGCAACGAAGGCGCAAAAGGAGCGGGAGCGCTTTTTGCAGCGCGTTACAGAGGTCCGTGGGGCAGGGCTGGTTGTCTGTGCTTTGCCCAGTGGATGGGTCTGGGTGGGGCTGGTTGGGGTTGTCTACTCTCTGTGCAATGTGTCTGGGCTTCCTCACTTAGCCAGAGGTCCGGAGAGATCTTCTCCTGGGCTACAAGCTTGTTACCATGGTGGAAAAAAGCAAAGTTGCAGATTTTCCTTGAGGACTTTTTTGTAAATTATTTCCCTACATTGGGAGTTTCCAGGGCAGTGCCCACAGGGGCCAAGACAGGTTAGCGGAGCCAACAGGTGTGGCAGCAGCAAGTGAGAGGGAAGAGAACTCCCTGCGACCCAGTTAGACTATTGGCCCATCTTGCTCATTGTGGTCTTCCTCCGACAGGCAGTTTTCTTGAGGTTTTCAGACAGGGCACAGTCCTACTTGTAGATTGACCTGGAACCTTTCGCATGCAGAGCACATGCTCTGCCTTTGAGCGAACACTCTCAAACGCTCCCTTCCCCGGTGTTGCTGTTGCAAACAAACCCACAAACCTTGGCAGATGCTTTTAAGTAAAAAGCAGAATGTCAGGGGATCTGATCACAGTTTTCTCATGCCGTTTCTGTTTGGGCCGCCACCAGGCCCAGAGAGTAGTGGCCTAGATCCACCGATGACCCAATGCAAGATAAGGCAACTGTGTACATGTTGTTGGGATGCGATCAAGGAAACGGGGGCAACTGTCAGGCCCCCAGCTGGCTCCAGCCCACCGGCCGGCAGCCGGGCGAATTCCGGTCCTTGGATCAGCATGTAACTGCGAGCCGAGCTTCAGAAACCTTCAGAAGCTGAGCACGCAAGCCAGAAGAGATAAGAACTCTTCGCAACAGAAGGGCAGGTTAGGGGCTGTGTAAAGTGTATTTACAGGCATTTTATTCAGCATCACGACAAAGGAGAAACATGTCTTCTCCCCTTCATGTCCAAGCAGACAGCATAAGCAAAAGCTATACGGGTGGCGCTGTGGGTTAAACCACAGAGCCTAGACTTGCCGATCAGAAGGTCGGTGGTTCGAATCCCCGCGTCGGGGTGAGCTCCCGTTGCTCGGTCCCTGCTCCTGCCCACCTAGCAGTTCAAAAGCACGTCAAAGTGCAAGTAGATAAATAGGTACCACTCCGGCGGGAAGGTAAACTGCATTTCCGTGCGCTGCTCTGGTTTGCCAGAAGTGTCTTAGTCATGCTGGCCACATGACCCGGAAGCTGTATGCCGGCTCCCTCGGCAAATAAAGCCAGATGAGCGCCGCAATCCCAGAGTAGGCCATGACTGGACCTAATGGTCAGGGGTCCCTTTATCTTTTTATACACAAACGGAAGTTCCCAGCATGCTGTGCTGGAATGTAAGCAGGCACGTGACACACAACAGCCTGTTCCTCTTAACACATCTTAACACATATATGCATATATAATTCAAAATATCTGGGAAATGCTCTTCTGTCTACTGTAGCAGAAAGTGCAGGAGGAATAGTCAGTCCGCCCCCGCCCCCCCAATCTCTGGCATGGAGATTCATGCCCTCTGAAAAATGATTTGATTTATGATAGTCAAGTGGCAGCTTGAGTGTCAATTGAGCCACAGCGTGCGGCTTGGCAAAGCAATCTGTCGAACTGTCCTCTGGGAACTCGCACATTCCGTGAGCTCAGGGTACCCTCTTGTTGCCTTCTGGGATCCTTTGTCCATCTTTGCTTCTAAATCGCATTTCCCCCTTTCTCTGTGCAGAAGAAACTGATGGAATACCAGGACGGCCTTCACCAGATGGATAAGAACAATTTGGAGCTGAAAAGACAAATAAGCAAACAAAAGGAGGCAAGAGGCTTGGGGACGGCAGCAAATGGCTCGGCGGGGAATTCTGCCAATGGCTGGGCTGGGGTGTCAGGGCTGGAGCCAGATGAAGCAGAGTCAGTTGCCAGCGAAGTTCACTTTTTATTCAAGGAAGTGAACATAAAACTCAGCAACTCTTTCCAGTAGGTCTTGCCCCTATAGAGCAGGACTGACGGCCCCTGCTTTCCACCCTTTCTAAGGCTCCTCCTGTCCCAGCAGCCCCAAACTGCATCTGTGCAACTTTGGTCTCTGTCTTGCCCTCCTCATTGTCCTGTGTACTCTTGGAGACAGGGCGGGGAGGAAAGAGCTTGTCTCAGCAGGAGAGGGAGACTCCCTGGATTCTTCAGCAGTCTCTTGATCTCTGCCCTCCTCTGCTTCAGCCTCAGAGTCTGAACTGCTCTCTGTCACCGGCTCTCCCTGCTCACTAAACCCTGTTGCTCCTTCAGCATCCAACCCTTGCTCCTCTGACCTCTGCCGGTCCCACCAGCAATCTCTGGGCTCTGAGCCTTCCTCCTTGGTGGGGTGGGGTGTCTTCCTTGAGTACCAGCTGGTACCTCCCAACACTCCTTGTCATAGAATTGTGGAGTCGGAAGGGACCTCAAAGGCCATCTCGTCCAACCCCCTGCAATGCAGGAATCGCAGCTGAAGAATCCCTCACAGATGACCGTCCAACCAGTGAAGGAGAGTCCAGCACCTTCCGAGGTGGACTGAGTCCCGAGAAGGGGCTTAGTGTTCCTGGTCGTTACTCCACCCTGACTGGTCGTTACTCCCAACATCCCTGGGAAACGATCTCACAACTGGGGCTGGAACGAGGGGAGGCTGGTCTTTGGCATGGAGGCGCTTTGGGAGGGAGTTCTATCTTTCGCGATGAACATGAAATGCCACCCCCGGTGGATTGTTGGCTGAGATGCTGAGCCGAGTGTAGACTGAAGGTGGAGCTAAAATAATTGGATCATCATACGGAGAGAATCTTCCACATCTCTGGCTCGGCCTGATGGTGGTAGCTAAACTCAGGCAGAGGTTTTCTCTACGACTCGGCGGAGGCAGCAATAGGGCACCCTCAGAGTTACCTGTGAGTAAGCGGTGAACTTCTGATCTGGAAGCCCGACGTGTTTAAAACTCTGTGGAGGGGGAAGGCAATTTGGAGCAGGGGAATAGGAAGTGTTTGGGGCCGGACTGCAAGGGCAGGAGTTGTTACAACAGCAGCAAGAAGTCTTGCGGCACCTCAGTGACTCATGGGCTTGTTATGGCGTCACCTTTCGTGGGCTAGAACCCACTTCACCCATCTCCCTGACTTGCTTCTTTCTCCTTTCAGGTAATTGCTGGACTGGTAAAAGACGTTGCCGCGTTGCACAAGAACCTCAACACACTCCATCACTCCACTGGGGATCCACGGGAAGTGATCTTTGAAGACGTCCTCCTCCGTAGACCCAAGTAAGTCCCTTAGCCTGTGTCCCAAGCAGTAGCATATTCTGGGGACACTTTGGGCCATGCTTTCACACTGAGCAAGCCCTGGGGGGGGGGGTGTGATGCGTTGCATTGGCCAAGGGGCTGCACCAGGGACTGAAAAGCAGGAAGAAGCAGGGCGGCTTTCTAGCAGGTTACAGGGTGAAATAAAGGAGTCTGCAGCTTCATAGTCTCTTGTGGGACCCTGTTTTTAGGCAATGAGAATTGACGGGACCACTTTGGTTCCTGTCCTCCTTGCCAGCTTCCTGCTGCCAATCACAAGGACATAAGCAGATCCTAGTCTAGGGCTGGGCAATATCTGGTTTTCAACAACGTGATAGATCACCAGCTAAACATTGCTATATACAGTGGTACCTCGGGTTAAGTATTTAATTCATTCCGGAGGTCCCGTCTTAAGCTGAAACTGTTCTTAACCTGAAGCACCACTTTAGCTAATGGGGCCTCCTGCTGCCGCCGCCGCACAATTTCTGTTCTCATCCTGAAGCAAAGTTCTTAACCCGAGGTACTATTTCTGGGTTAGCGGAGTCTGTAACCTGAAGCGTCTGTAACCTGAAGCTTATGTAACCCGAGGTACCACTGTATAACGATATAGCACAATGTCTGAAATAAGGTGGAGCTATGTAGAGACTTTGGCTGCCTTCATGGTTTTTCCTGCATCTTGATTTTTGCCGGCTCCTGCTCTTGTGATTCGCTGCCCCCCTACATGAGGCAGGGGAGAGCTGGGCCGGCAGAGTTGAACAAGGGCAGCAGGAATTGAGAGAAGCATTGGCTGGCTTCACGGTTTCCACCACATTGTGATTTTGGCATGTGTTGCCAGGTCTGAAATTATGAAACCAGTTTTGGACGGTATATCGTGTTAGGAGAGGCTCAGAACTTACAGGGTTAAGAGTTCTGAGTGATGACGCCTCACATTCTGAGGGCGGGCTTAGAACACTGAAGGGAGTGGTTTACTGTGTTCTTACAGTGTGCGTGTTAGCTCCGTGGAGAAAGGAGCAACATGGGCGAACTGTCGCCAGGAGATTTATAGATGTTGTGTTTTGCTAAGGAATAAAGACTTTAAGATAAGGAGACTGCTGCGTTTCAGCCTGAGTTATTGCCTTCACACGAAGAACGTTTCTGCTTCTGCTTCCGCTGTGTTTTACAAGCTCTGCTGAGTCAAAGGTCCCAGGGGGGAAGACCAGAGCGCAAAGGAAGTGTGCCGGACCCCCCGGACGAAATTGACCCTCGACATATCGATATATCGCCCAGCCCTAATCGAGTCCTGCATCCTGTTCTCACAGAGGCCACCCAGATATGTGTGAGAAACCTGCAAGCAGGATCTGAGCCCCCTCCCCTCCTGTGCTTTCCAGTGACTGGCATTTAGAAGCATCACTGCCTCCGAATGTGGAGGCAGAGCAGAGCCATCTTGGCTAGTTATAATAATAATTTATTATTTACACCCCACCCATCTGGCTGGGATTCCCCAGCCACTCTGGGCGGCTTCCAAAAAAATATTAAAATACTGTAATACATCAAACATTAAAAGCTTCCCTAAACAGGGCTGCCTTCAGATGTCTTCTAAAAGTCTGGTAGTTGTTCTTCTCTTTGACATCTGGTGGGAGGGCGTTCCACAGGGCGGGTGCCACAACCGAGAAAGCCCTCTGCCTGGTTCCCTGTAACGTGGCTTCTCGCAGTGAGGGAACCGCCAGAAGGCCCTCGGTGCTGGACCTCAGTGTCCGGACTGAACGATGGGGGTGGAGACGCTCCTTCAGGTATACTGGACCGAGGCCGTTTAGGGCTTTAAAGGTCAGCACCAACACTTTGAATTGTGCTCGGAAACGTACTGGGAGCCAATGTAGGTCTTTCAAGACTGGTGTTATGTGGTCTCGGTGGCCGCTCCCAGTCACCAGTCTAGCTGCCGCATTCTGGATTAGTTGTAGTTTCCGGGTCACCTTCAAAGGTAGCCCCACGTAGAGTGCATTGCAGTAGTCCAAGCAGGAGATAACTAGAGCATGTACCACTCTGGCGAGACAGTCTGTGGGCAGGTAGGCTCTCATCCTGCGTACCAGATGGAGCTGGTAAACAGCTGCCCTGGACACAGAGTTGACCTGGGCCTCCATGGACAGCTGTGAGTCCAAAATGACTCCCAGTAGCCTTCAAGAGCCCTCTCCTCCTTCACAGTCTTGTCTAATCCTCTTTTAAAGCCATCCAGGCCATCACTGCCTCCCAGGGGAGCTAGTCCTATAGTTTTTACTGCGCTGCATGAAGACTTCTATTTTGTGAAAGAGACAAGGGAAATGGCAGTTTTGCTGCTGCTCTTCTGCCCTTCTTTTCTGCCTCAGACATTTGCGCTTCCTCTCCTCTGATTTGCCCTTTGCTTTTTCCTTCCAGGTGCACCCCAGATATGGATATCGTTCTCAACATCCCCACGGACGAGGATTTCCCCCTGTAGTTCCTGGAAACGAGCTTGGGATTATGCACCTCAATCACGCAACGCCCTCCCTGTAGGCCTCTGGGAGCCAATTTCCCTCCTGCTTTGCTGAGCTGCACCCAGAACCAGCGGCCTGCCTTACTCCCGGTCTGGCGTCTTTAAACCTTCCTGCTAAGAACTGCTGCAGGGGCTTTCCTTGGCAACCCTGCCTGCAAATATTCCAGCATTAGATTCTATTAAAGCCAGTCCTATCTGTTCAAAGAGAGTCAGTGTCTCAAATAATCATGACTCCTCCATGGAAGTCGTACTATCCACACTGTACTGATGGTGCAACAGCTGCCTCTTTCATTTCGGTTATTATATTTCTGTGCTGCTTTTCACTCACACGAATCACAAATCCGCTCACAAATGATAAATAACGAGAACGTAATGGAACGCCCCAGATACAACATAAATCTCATAGAATAAAAGAATCATCAGAAAAACAGTTGCAAATAATCAGTCAAACTCTTTGTCTTCTTTGGCGATCAATCGTAGCCAAGTAAGATGGTCTTCCATAAACATGGTTTTAACAATGAGTCCGTAAGTGACTGTGGAGGCCAGTTCTGGATCCACACATCCTTCCACAGTGGGGACATTGGTTTCAGGGCGGGAGTTGATCACGGTGTGCATTTGCCAATTGTGCCTTCCTCTTAGCACGTTTCTCCCTTGTGTCCTGAGTTTGAGTGTCTTCAAAGCCCAGGACACCTTTGGTAAAGGCTGTTCTCCAACTGGAGCGCTCGCAGGCCAGTGTTTCCCAATTGTTGGTGTTTATACTACATTTTTTTAGATTTGCCTTGGGAGAGTCTTTAAACCTCTTTGTTGACCACCAGCATTACGCTTTCCATTTTTAAGTTCAGAATAGAGTAGTTGCTTTGGAAGATGATAATCAGGCATCCACACAACATGAGCAGTCCATGTTGAAGAATCATTGCTTCAACACGGGTGATCTTTGCTTCTTCCAGTACTCTGGCATTAGTTTGCCTGTCTTCCCAAGTGATGTGTAAAAATTTCCGGAGACACCATTGATGGAATCTTTCAAGGAGTTGGAGATGGGGTTTATAAGTGGTCCATGTTTCACAAGCATACAGTAAGGTTGGTAGTACAATAGTACAATCAGTCAAACATACCGGAGGGGTCAAAGCAGCTTCTTCCAAAGGCACTTTGAGCATAGAATTGGAAGGGACCCTGGGAGTCCATCTCGTTCAACCCTCTGCAATGTAGGAATCTTTGGCTGAATGGGGGGCTCAAACCCACAATCCTGATATCAAGGGTCTCATGTATGTTTTTCCCCCCATTTGACCTGCTTGCATTTATGATTTGTGCCACAAATTCCTATACTCTGAGGTCAGATGCTTCGCAAACAGCACTCCCCGTAATTCCGTTTCCCAAAGGTGTCCCAGCTGGAAGTTGGGTCTTCAACACCGCCTGCTTCCTCTGCACTTGAGGGTCAGCTTTGGGGGTCTTGGATAGGTGGCGTGAGACCCACAGCTTTCCCCCTTCACAGCCACCACCCCACATCTGCTGCCTGAAGTGGTTGCCTCACACTGCCTAGCGAAAGGGTTGCCCCTGGTGTAAATCCAACCTCCCCAATATTGCTGTTTATTTCATTCCTCTACCATCTTTCTTCCAAGGAGTGCCTGCCTCCCCACAGTTCCATTTTATCTTCACAACAACCCTGTGAGCTAGTTCATGTTGAGAGAAGCGGACTGCCCAAACAGTGGCGTAGCATGGATTGCCAAGCGCCCGGGGCAAGGAAAGTATTGTGCCCCCTAATCGGTGCCTCCTGAGGCTGGGGTGCCACCACGAATCTCGCCATCTGCCCGCCTTCCTCACCGATGGGGGATGGCAATGTGAGGGCCCATCATCTCCTGGCAGCTCCCCCTGCCCACGCTACTCCTCTGGGCCCAAAGTCACCCCATGGGTGGAATCCAAAACCCAGGAAGGAAATTGGGGTCATTCTCTTCCAATTGTTCCATCGTCGCAATTTCAGCTTTCCTGTTGGAACAGTTTCTCCTCTCTTCCCCGCCCCACAACTGTGTGCTGATCTGGGGGTTTCCCAGATGCCCTAGAGCCAATTTGGAAAGTGTGGGGAGTCCTATTATGCTTGTGTGGCTCCCGGTGGAGCACAGGGTCAGGATTAAGGTGCTGGTTTTGACCTTCAAAGCCCTATGCAGCCTAGGACCCACGTACCTACAGGACTGCCTCTCCCAGTATGCCCTGCGGAGGACCTTAAGGTCCACAAATGACAACATTTTAGAGGTCCCAGGTCTCAAGGTGGTTAGGTTGATCTCAACTAGGGCCAGGGCCTTTTCAGTACTGGCCCCGACTTGGTGGAATGCTCTATCACAAGAGACTAGGGCCCTGCGGGACTTGACATCTTTCTGCAGGGCCTGCAAGACAGAGCTGTTCCGCCTGGCCTTTGGTTTGGACTCAGTCTGACCCTTACGTTTCCCTCCCCTTACGGTTTTGACCTATGGGCTACTTTTAAAATGAGGCTGCATTTTAAATTGCATTTTAACCTGTATTTTAAATTGGTGGCGTTTCCCCCTATTATGTTTTTATTGTGATTTTATTGGTGTTAGCCGCCCTGAGCCTGGCTCTGGCCGGGGAGGGTGGGGTATAAATAAATGTTGTTGTTGTTATTATTATTACTATTATTATTATTATTATTATTATTATTATTATTATTACACTGGCTTCTGCTGGCACACCAGCTTAGCTGGATCCGACCCCTCTGTTTTTGTACTTTCATCCTTCCAGACTGTGGCACTTTATGGTTTAAATTTCTTATTCTTTGTTTCCTTTGCTTTTTCACATTTGCATTTCTTTCTTTTTTTAAAAAAGGGGCATTAAAAAAAATACCTCTCTCTATCTCTACCACCCGCCCCCATGCACGCGCACGCACGCACGCACGCACGCATGCACACGCGCACGCACACACACATTGTGCACCTTCTGAATGCAGAGACCCAGGAATGTGTTTGCATTACAGCCGAGATTCTATGGGATATTTTCTGCAACATCAGTGGAAGACAACTGTCTTCCAGCGACGTCTTCTCCATCCTGCACATCTGCCTGCAGCCTCTTAATCTGCCGCTGGGTGGAGACTGCCAGTATCCTGCCCATTCAGAGAAATCTGCTATGCTTTCTCCTTGTCCATTTTAATGACTGAGATGTAGGGTTGCCATGTGTCATCTTTTCCCAGGATACACACTCTTTTTCACAGTCGTGTAACATGAGAGTCGTCACAGCGATCTATTGTTAACAGTAGAAGTTGACAAATGTGTCCTCTTTTTTGCTCTTCAAAATATGGCAACCCTACTCAGATGCATTCTTTTATTGAGCAAAACCTACTTTAAATGCACGAGGGGGGACGGACCAGTTTCCCCTCAGTCTTTTTGAGAACGGCATGTATTTCTTGTTGAAGCTCCCACAAAACATTCGTATTCATTAAGGAACTCTGATGGGGCATCCTCCTGCTCTCATTTTTTTATTGTTCTTATAATGTGATCACTGTACATGATTTGAATATGTTATTATTGATTATGTATACCCAATGTATCAGCTGCCTGGGGGTTTCCACTGTTTGTGTTTTGGTTGCCGGTAAAAAAAAATTTTAAAAATTAAATTTGTTTTTTAAAAAAGGAAGGTTTAGACCACATTCTAGTCCATTGCGTGGGGTTTATTTTGTAGCCTGTGCTGTGCTCCCATTGTTTTTTGATTGTATCAATGCAGGTTGTGGGATTCTGGAGCAGTATTTTGTATATTGGGAATGCAATGGCATCCCCTTGCCATGTCCCTTTGCTGTCAGGAGAAGGTTTCCGAAGGTGGTCAAGGACCTAGTGGCTGCTGAATTTACTACTGCATTGTTTAAGAAGGCATGTAGCTGGTGGTGTGTTAGCCAGGGTATTCGGGTGTCCCTTAGTTTGTCTTGCATTTCTTGTGTCAATAATAATAATAATAATAATAAAATTTATTTATACCTCGCCCTCCCCAGCCAAGACTGGGCTCAGGGCGGCTAACACCAGGTAAAAACAATTGATTAAAATACAACTTAAAAACAAGATTAAGTACAACATTAAAATGCAGCCTCATTTCAGTGGAAACTCAAATCAAAAACTTTTGGGGGATGAAAATGATAAGGGTTTGTAATTTTTTTTTAGGAGTCTGCTAAGCGGCATTAGCCTTTGGCTTGGCAAGTCTTTATTTGGAAGTTTTGTGCTGCATGATGGAATATTGGGTGATGAGCCGGGGGGGGGGTTAGTGGGGAGGGGGACAGTTTGCCTACGTTTTCCTTCCATGCTTCACGCATGGACTGTGAGAACCTTTCTAGTGTTGTGGTGATTTTCTTTAGTTTGTTTTGGATAAATGGGTATGCTGTGTTGTCAGAGGCTCAGGAGCAGAAGAGCAGGGGAGAGAGCAAATAGAGAGCGGAGGAGAGGAATCCGAGGGGAGCGTAGGGGAATATGACAGTGACCCGAGAGATTCCATGAGCTTCTCCAGCGAATCAGAAGATTCCCAGAAGGGGACGCCTATGGTAAGGGCGAGGGGGGTCCCAGGGGGGACGCTCCATAAACAAGGGACCAGAGGGGACTCCCAAGGGAGCAGCGGAGGATCAGGACCAGTTCCCCCACCAGAGCACAGTGGGGGGGAAGAGTCACATGAGTCAGGACCAGGCTCTCCTCCAGCGGGGAGAGAAGATGAGTCAGGGGTAACCACGCCCCCATCGGGAAGTGGGGAAACGGAGGGAAGGCCAGGTCCAGCTAGCCTCCCCGAAAGAGGGAGCAGTGACACAAGTGTAACGGTCAGAAGGAAAGTGGGAGGCTGCGCGCGCGCGCCAAGTTCAAATGCGGAGGAGCGCGGGACAGCAGAAAACCCGGATTGGGAGCCAGGTCCGAAAGCCCGAAGGAGGGAGGGAGAAGAGTCAGGGGACTCAGCGTCAGAGGAGTCTAGGAGGGCTGAGACTCCGACTAGCAGGCGGACCCAGAGAAGGAAGGAACAGAGGAAGAGGTGGAGTAAGGCTAGAATCTTAAACTGGTGTCAGGGGGGAGGAGATTCAGATGGAGCTTCGACGGTCTAAGGTATAGACGTAGCGTTGCACGCTGCGCGTCTGGAAGTGAAACTGAACTTCAATAAAGACTTTTATACTAGAGAAAGAAGCAGCGTTGGTCTTGTGTGAGCTGGGACCTTGGGCAGCGCTGACATGTGTGTTCGTCTGTGTCTCTCTCCACGCGAACCCATTGTTTCATCTTGTCTTCTAGAATGCCTGGGATTATGTGGCGCACTGGGTTGGCGATGTAGTATAATTCTACGTTGATAATTCCCCACCCTCCTTCTGAGGAGGGGAGGTGCAGGTATTTGGGGCTTATTCTTGGCTTTTTGTGTGAGATAATAAAAGTGTAGTTTTTTTCCTGCCATTTACAGAGCTCATTGAATCATAGAGTTGGAAGGGACCCATGGGTCATCTAGTCCAACCCCCACGATGCAGGAATCTCACCTAAAGCATCCCTGACAGATGACCACCCAACCTCTGCTTAAAACCCCCCAAGGAAGGAGAGTCCACAACCTCACAAGGTTCGAGTCTTACCCTCCAGAGCAGGAGACTACAAGCTTGTTCCCTCTTCCATGTGACAGCCCTTAAGATATTTGAAGACGGCTGTCATTATCTCCTCTCAGCCTCCTCTTCAGCTCCTTCAACTGCTCCTCATAAGGCTTGGTTTCCAGACCCTTGATCATCTTGGTTGCCTTCCTCTGCACACATTCCAACTTGTCAACATCCTTCTTAAATTGTGGTGCCCAGAACTGGACACAGTATTCCAAGTGTGGTCTGACTAAGGCAGAATAGAGTGGTACTATTACTTCCCTTGATCTGGACACTACAATTGATGCAGCCTAGAATAGCATTAGCCTTTTTCGCCGCTCATGTTCAGCTTGTGGTCCACCAAGACCCCTAGATCCTTTCCACATGTACTGCTAGTAAGCCAGGTGTCCCCCATCTTATATTTGTGCACCTGGTTCTTCCTGCCTGAGTGCAGAACCTTACATTTGTCCCTATTGAAATTAATTTTGTTAGCTTGGGCCCAGTTCTCCAGTCTGCTACAGTCATTTTGAATCCTGATTCTGTCTTCTGCGGCATTAGCTACCCCTCCCAGTTTGGTGCCATCTGCAAATTTGATAAGCGTCCTCTCAATTCCTTCGTCCAAGTCGTTTCCAAAGACATTGAACAACAATGGGCCCAGGACAGAACTCTGCGGCACCCCACTGGTCACATTTCTCCAGGATGATGAGGAACCATTAAATGGATACTCTTTGGGTTTGGTTAGCCAACCAGCTACAAATCCACCTAACAGTTATCTCATTCAACCCACAATTTACCAGCTTTCTTGCGAGAATAGTCATGGGGGACTTTGTGGTGTTTTAGAAGTTTTTGTTTGCACCATTTGAAGTTTCTCGCAGTGGTATCAGGATACTTGACACTTCACTGCCATTTTGCAGAAAGGCACCCCAATTTGCATTGGAGAAATGTTGGAGGGGATGTGCCCCTGCATACTTCTATTCTTCCCCTCTTTTGTTGGAAAAAAAAATCACAGGTCTTTAAGCCCCTGTGATCTCAGCTCCTACCCAAAACTGGCATGTGTCAGTCTTTAACCTCCCTTCCCTGAAAGAACAAGTGTGATACACTCCTTTCCTCTGATACACAAAGAGATCTCCACAATCTTTGACCAACACCAAACAGCCCCTTGGGCAAGACAGTTCTCCACCCATCTTTGTAAATGAAGGGTAGGATGGAAGGGAATCAAAAGTGTTGCTATTATTCCTCCATCAGCCCACAACATAGCCTGTTGCTCTCACTCTTGCCCCCTACGTTGCTGGGTAGATTCGCTTGGAAGACATTGGGAGGCAAATCTATAAACTGGGCTGCTGCAATGCTGGTCCTTCATTCTCATCTTCCCAGGTTCTCCGTTCATGCTAAAATCAGGAGAAAGGCACCTCCAGGATGAGGCCTGCGCTGCTGTTGGTGTTGGGACTGTCTCCTGCCTGCATATTCCCAGTCGCTGCGCACATCCCTGTGCAGTCAGACTTCGAGCCCCGAAAGGTAAGTGATTTTCAGGTGGGACTTTCAAGCCAGATCGGCATGATGAAAAAGCCCCCAAGAGCTTGACCCTCAAACGCCTCGTTTAGTGGGCATAGGATGCCCCTGTTTTCATGAAATGTTGGAGGCGAAGGAATAGGATGCCCCTATCTCCATTGGCGGGACGCGGGTGGCACTGTGGGTTAAACCACAGAGCCTAGGGCTTGCCGATCAGAAGGTTGGCGGTTCGAATCCCCGCGACGGGGTGAGCTCCCGTTGCTCAGTCCTTGCTCCTGCCAACCTAGCAGTTCGAAAGCACGTCAAAGTGCAAGTAGATAAATAGGCACCGCTCCGGCGGGAAGGTCAACGGCGTTTCCGTGCGCTGCTCTGGTTCACCAGAAGCGGCTTAGTCATGCTGGCCACATGACCCGGAAGCTGTATGCCGGCTCCCTCGGCCAATAAAGCGAGATGAGCAACCTCATCTCCCAACCCCAGAGTTGGCCACAACTGGACCTAATGGTCAGGGGTCCCTTTATCTTTTCATCTCCATCGGAGAAATGTTGGAGGGGATGATATCAGCAGCAGAGAAGGCAGAACCCAGTGGCAGATTCTCCTGGGGATATTGGCGACCCTTTTGTTTACTCCCTTGGTCTTGCCTTTCTTGAGACTCTGGACAGCCTTCTTCCTCTGAGCAGCTTTGCTCTAGAGTAAAAGCCCTTTTGCTTCTCCTCTCTTGCAGATACAAGAACATTGCTGCTTTCACCCCTGGTAGGACAATACTCAGGAGGAGTTTGGCTGCTCAACGCAGTTATTCTGTTTCAGGTTGCAGGCTTATGGCATCCCGTCGCAATGGTTTCCTCTACACCCGAGGTGCCGGAACGCGACAATCTGACAGCGCAGATGGACCACCGTGTGACGGTTTCTGATAGCGGCGACTTGAAACTCACTGCTAACGTTATGCTGTTAGTACCCTCAAAGTGGTCGAATCGATGCTGGCCTAGGACCCTTTTCCTGAAATCATTGGGTGGTGTTTTGGCCATTGCTCGGTCTTGCCAGGTTGTGTAGCAGCGTAGGCAATGCTGAGCTGGATGGAAGAAGGGTCCGATTTGATATGAAGCTGGTCCCTTGGGAAGGTCACGGGTTCCAGTTCATTATCTTCCTGTATCTTAAGAGGTTATAGAGGGACACAGGTGGCGCTGTGGTCTAAACCACTGAGCCTAGGGCTTGCTGATCGGAAGGTCGGCAGTTCGAATCCCTGCGACAGAGTGAGCTCCCATTGCTCAGTCCCTGCTCCTGCCAACCTAGCAGTTCAAAAGCACGCCAATGCAAGTAGATAAATAGGTACCATGGCATCGGGAAGGTAAACAGCGTTTCCGTGAGTTCAGGCACTCGTTACAGTGTCCCGTTGCACCAGAAGCGGTTTAGTATTGCTGGCCACATGACCTGGAAAGCTGTCTGTGGGCAAATGCTGGTTCCTTAATTTATATATTTTTTAACTGTTGCTATATCTGTATTGTCCCTGTTATACCCAATTGCAAATTCAAATGTATCCCTATCGTGTTTTATGACTTCCTTGCTATTGTATGTGGGCTGCAACTGGTCTGTGACCGAAATAATAAAATTCATTCATACTGGGCAGGACTTTCCACCTGGGAAATTTTTAGCAGGCACCACAAAGAGCACAAGTAGTTCTAAAGTGTTGACGCTGCCACACCGAATGACCCAGTTCGTACAACAGCACAATGGGTCATATGTGACACTTGTGTCAGTTCCAATTCTGCTGATCAACATGTTTGAGAGAGCACATGTAGAGTAAGGCAATCTCATAGGTAAACTAGTCCCAAATTGTTACGGGTTTTACGTGCCAATAGTAACAGAATCATAGAATCATAAGATGGTACAGTTGGGAGGCACCAAGACTCCCCAAAATTCCCGGGTCCAACAGGAGTTAGAACTGAATCCATGCTTGGAGGGTTAACCTGGGTGCTAGGCACAGAAGCAAAAGTTAAAATATAATCCGAGTTCAGGAAATCGCCTGGGAGATGAGCCATTGGGAAGAGCGAAAGGAAGGCGACGAGCCATTCAGAAAGCCAAATGGATGGCAAATGGAAGGGCTGCCTCCCTTGAGCATAGCTGTCAACTTTTCCCTTTTCTTGTGAGGAATCCTATTCAGAATAAGGGAATTTCCCTTTAAAAAAGGGAAACGTTGACAGCTATGCCCTTGAGTCTGAAGAAAAGGCAGAGTTGGAGAGTTGAGTTTCGGATTGGAGTTGGACCTGGTCAAGGTGTCCATGGCTCATATCTGTCTGAACCCACAGCTGCACCTGTGGGAGAATAAAGACCCTTCTAGGGTGTTGAGGCCAGGAACCCCTCCGTTGTAGACTCAGCTTGCATCCTAAAGACACTCCTGTTTCCGCTGCGCCTCCTTTCCCAAAGGAATCACAAATGCGAGGGAAACCCTGGGGTATCGCGACGCTCGGAGATCCGGGTGGCATGTGACAAGATGGATCACAAATCTGTGGGTTTCTGCGATGCTTATTTCCTGAACCCTAGAAAACACAAGCAGGGGAGGGAGGGCCGAAGCCGGCCGCGTCTCTTGCGTGGAAGTCCTTCAACTGAGCTTTCTTTTCCAGGAATGGCACCTGCACCCAAACAACCAAGAACTTAATGCACACCAACCGACCCGGTATATTCCAAGTTCCCAGTAGGTATAAGAGCCACGAGTCACCCTCATATCTTGTTATGGAGGTGCGGCTTGGGTCTGAAATTGGAGGGTGTCAGTGTTGTGTCATGCATGCCCGTGATGGAGCCCAGTGCCATGTAGTTTTGATGCGTCAACCCCCCCCCCCTTGTTTTAAGCAGACCTCAAAAGCAGGAAACCGCTTTCATGGACCACGCCAGCTTGGGCAATTGCAGGGGTAGGAGGAAAGCTTTCTGCCACATGGCTGCTTCTTAGGGGCAAGCTGGAAACTGCCCATGTCTCCCACTTGGCCTTGAGCAAGAGTTTGTGCCCAGGAGCCAGTGTGAGAGCCAGTGTGGTGTAGTGGTTAAGAGCGGTAGTCACGTAATCTGGGGAACTGGGTTCGCTTCCCCGCTCCTCCACATGCAGCTGCTGGGTGACCTAGGGCTAGTCACACTTCTCTGAAGTCTCTCAGCCCCACTCATCTCACAGAGTGTTTGTTGTGGGGGAGGAAGGGAAAGGAGAATGTTAGCCGCTTTGAGACTCCTTCGGGTAGTGATAAAGCAGGATATCAAATCCAAACTACTCTTCTTCTCTTCAGGAAGCCCTGCCAACAGTGGAGCTTCACCCCTTCCCTCTCTCCCTCATCTTGGTGGCACTGCCCCCTGGAGGAAGCTCCCTTCAGCTTCCCTTCGAGCCACGGGCTGCAGATGCAAATGGTGTCCTCACTAAGCGCCCTGAACCCAAGCCCAGGAGCACACTCGCATTGCCAGTCTGCTGCCAGCTGCAGAGCGAATAGTAGTAGTAGTAGTAGTAGTAATAATAATAATAATAATAATAATAATAATAATATAATATTATTTACACCCTGCCCACTCCAGGCGCCTCCCAACAGAATATTAAAAACATGGCAAAACATCAAACATTAAAGACTTCCCTAAACAGGGCTGCCTTCAGATGTCTTCTAAAAGTCAGATTGTTGTTTATTTTGGTTTTTTTTAAAAAATAATATTTTATTAAGTTTAACAATAGAAAAATAGAACACAGAGAAAATATAAAACACAACAATACAAACTTTCACAATACATAAAATACAAACATTTAACAAGGAAAAAAAAAGAACAATCAACGCACAAAAAATAGAATAAGAAAAACACAAATCACTCTTTTCTAATTATTCATCTTCAATTAACTTATTTTCCTGACTTCCTCACGCCTCCCTTTTTTATATCCCTTTTTAACAATTAGTTCAGCAAATTCGTATCCTACTACTTTGTCCTTATATATTTTACCTCCCAAATTTATAATTTATAATTTTTATCTCTTATTACTAGAACCCCTTCATTTTATTTCAATGTCATCAGCAGATTGTTGTTTATTTTGGTCCAGTATATCTGAAGGAGCATCTCCACCCTCATCGTTCTACCTGGACACTGAGGTCCAGCTCCGCTGCCCCCAGGTTATCTCATCCAACCCCCCTAAAAGGCAGGAATCTCAGTTCAAGCATCCCTGATGGATGGCTATCCAACCTTTGCTTCCAAAACCACCAAGAACCGAGAGTTCACCCCCTCCCGAGGGAGTCGAAGTGCTCTTACTTTCACAAAGTTCTTCCTGATGTTGAGTTGCAATCTCCTTTCTTGTAACTTGGAGCCATGGGTTCGAGTCCTGCCCATGGGAGGAACCAAAGTGAGCCGTTCTGGGGGAGAGGGTCGGGAGAGGGACAGCACCTTCGTGGATTTCCAAGGGTTCAATGTTAGAATTTACCGTTACTTTTAACGGTGGTCGGTCGTGGCAAAGGCGGGGGACACTTCTTCGGGCCCAGAGTTTCATCTTTGTAAATCCCCCCCCCCAAAAGCTATATCAAATGAGGTGGCAGGAGATCTTGTGAATATTTAAAGTGGCTAAGAGTGTTGCTTCTGCTGCTCCCTAGACCTTCGAGCACAGATATGGGGCAAAGTTGTCTTATAGCTAACGTCTTATGGTGTTTCTTGTGCAGACAAATCCACAGTTCACGTCATGGCTGCTGATTATGATAGATATATAATTTTCCATGTGACGTTGCACAGTTACGCGGCGATGTATCTGTCTGGTACGTATTCTAATGTCTAATGGAGCAGATCTGGGGTTCAGTAGAAAGCTATTTGCTTCCTTCGGGCTCATCCCCACTTAGCTTTGCTCTGCAAAGCTCCTTGTCCAAGAATTTTTAATTTTATTTCTGCCCAAGCGCTGGGGACAAGTCAGCACCTTTGTAGGCTTTCAACTCCTTTAGACCATCCATCAAAGCGCTACCTTGGCTCCATGATGGAATCTGTTCCTGACTGTCTGATGGGTCATGCGGGGAAGATGGCAGGAAGAAGATACGTTAGATGTTTTATGAATGTTGAACAGAGATTTGGGCCTTTCCAGGTTGAAAGACTTACCCAACCTTTGCTTGTGTTTAAAGGTAGGAGACTGGACGTTGGAGGCGCCATTGAAGATAAATTCAAGGATTTTGCCTTGGCTCAAGGATTTCCCGAGGGGAACATCAGATTCTTTGAAAGAGCCGGTAAGGCAAGCGGGTCTCAATCGGTAGACCAGGAGACTCTCAATCTCAGGGTTGTGGGTTCGATAACCACGTTGGGCAAAATATTCCTGCATGGTAGGGGGTTTGACTACATGACCTTTGGGGTCCCTTCCAACCCTACAATTCAGTTATTAAATATGTGTGCGCATGCATGCACACACACACACACACACTTTATCTCCTGTTCTTTCACGGGCAGAATACAGTCATACCTTGGGTTACAGACTCTTCAGGTTGTGCATTTTTGGGATATGGATGTGCCGAAACCCAGAAGTACCAGAAGGGGTTACTTCTGGGTTTTGGTGCTCACGCATGCACAGAAGTGCTAAATCATGCTTTGCGCATGCGCAGAAGCACCGAATTGCAACCCGCGTGTGCGCAGATGTGGCGCTGCGGGTTGTGGGCGCTGCAGGTTGCGAACGTGCGTCCCACACGGATCACGTTCACAACCCGAGCGTCCACTGTAGGTTTGTAAGTTATTATTTAGTTAGCTAGCTATTAAATTTGTATACCACCCTGAGGTCCAGCTCCAAGGGCTTTCTGGCGGTTCTCTCACTGTGAGATGCCAAGTTACAGGGAACCAGGCAGAGGGCCTTCTCGGTAGTGGCACCCGCCCTGTGGGACACCCTCCCATCTGATGTCAAAGAGAAAAACAACTACCAGACTTTTAGAAGACATCTGAAGGCAGCCCTGTTCAGGGAAGCTTTTAATGTTTGATGTATTACTGTATTTTAATATTTGGTGTCAAGCCGCCCAGAGTGGCTGGGGAAGCCCAGCCAGATGGGCGGGGTATAAATAATAAATTATTATTATATTATTATCTTCATCTGAAGACCTCAGGGTGTTTCACAACATAAAAGTACAAGACAAAAATATAAGATAAAAACACAAAGAATAAAAACAAGAACGAAATGAAAAAATAAGCGCCCCCCCCAAAAAACACACAAGATCTACTGTTTCTAAATTTATCAGTTTGTTAACTATGTTGATTGGCTCAGTTTTGAACTAGGATGGCGAGATACTAATATTCCTAATAAATAAATATCAATCGTCCCGTTTTCTTCCTCTTTACCAATTTTCCTGACCCTCTTCTCTCCTTTCCTCCACAGAACAATGCACTCCACAAGTGGATTAATTCCTAATACCCAGAAATGGCATTTCTTTACTGTGTGTGTGTATGTGAATATAGAATCATTGGTGAATAATCAGAAACACTTGGTAATAGTTACTCTGTCTGGATGATGGTGACAATGATGATGGATCGACGTCTTCCCCTCCCTGTCTCTGACCTCTAAAAGTTGATGCTGCAACAACAAGAAGAACAAACCTTCCTTCAGGTTCCCCCTCCCCCCCCAAACTGATTTTAAAATAAATCTATAGCTCAGACTTTGCAAGCTCCCCTCTTGGCCAGAAGCATTATTGTGGGGGGAACAGAATGGCTATGGGGGGGGGGTGAACACATATGAACCGGGCAGAGGGCCTTCTTGGTGGTGGCACCCTCCCTGTGGAACGCCCTCCCATCAGATGTCAAGGAGATAAACATCTATCTGACTTTTAGAAGACATCTGAAGGCAGCCCTGGTTAGGGGAGTTTTTAATGACTGATGTTTTAATGTATTTTTAATATTTTGCTGGAAGCTGCTCACATTGGCTGGAGAAACCAAGCCAGATCGGCAGAGTTTTATTATTTATTTATTTATTTATTTATTTATTTATTATCATTATCATTATCATTATCATTATCATTAAGGGTAAAGGATCCCTGACAGTTAAGTCCAGTCGCAAACGACTCTGGGGTTGCGGCGCTCATCTCACTTTACTGGCCAAGGGAGCCGAAGTTTGTCCGCAGACAGTTTTTCCAGGTGACGTGGCCAGCATGACTAAACTGCTTCTGGTGAAAGCAGAGTAGCACATGGAAACGCCATTTATCTTCCCGCTGGAGCGGTACCTATTTATCTACTTGCACTTTACCTATTTATCTACTTGCAGGAGCAGGGACCGAGCAACAGGAGCTCACCCTGTTGCGGGGATTTGAACCGCTGACCTTCCGATCAGCAAGCCCTGGGCTCTGTGGTTTAGACCACAGCGCCACCCGTGTCCCCAAAATCATCATCATCATCATCATCAAGCTGCCTCGTGGATGCTCTGCTCCAGAAAATGCCAGCTTCATCTCCAACTCCCCTTCCATGCCCATAGGCCAGGCTGCCTGGAACTGATGGAGTCAGTGCCCAACATCTTTTGACGGGCACCTCTGTACCCTCCAACATTTTCCCGATGAAAAATAGGGGCGTCCTATGAGAACAAGCAGGACAGTGCAGGATCCAATCAGAAACCAGGACAACTTCTGTAATTCCTGCCTCCACAGCTGGAGGCAGCCATGCTTCTGAATCCCAGGAGGGGGCCGGGCTCCTGTGTTCGAATCCTGCTTGCTGCTTTCCCTGCAGGCATCTGGTCTGCCACTGTAGGAACAAGATGCTGGACAAGACGAGCCATTGGCTGGAAAAGGCTGGCCGAGTTCATATTTCTTTGTGATCTTGTGGCTGAATGGCAGGTTGGAAGCGAGGGCGAGCAATCTCCTCTTTTTGGGAGGGTATTTCTATCTGTGGTTTCCCCCCAAAAAAGCTCAATAGGGGGCGATAGCCTTAAAAACCCTCAATAACTTTGGCGAATCCGCTAAAGAAAGCGCAACAACTTCGGGTGCCCACAACATCAACTTTGTCCGACGGGTGATGTTTATTTACTGCTTATTCCTCGCTTGCTCTGCAGCGAAGATCACCGAGCCGTGTGCCTGAGAAGCGAGGAGTTTTCTAATCTGATAAAAGGGGAATAAACACCGCGCGCCTGCGTTACCCCCCTCCTGCCCGCGTTTTCAAGGACCTTCGGCCTGATCCAGAGGGTGGGGATCCTTTTAGCTTCTCCAGCCGAGGCGCTCGTCGAGGCCACTGGCAGTCGCGCGCTGGAGAGACGCGGGGCCGTCTGCACGCGCTCAGAGGCGCTCTCGCCGGCCGAGGCCGAGAGGGCGGCTCGCTGGGGTTTGGCAGGGGGTGTGTCCCACCAGGAGCGGCGCGCAGGGACCTCCCCGGGCTTAAAAGTCCCTCCTTCGGCGCGCCGCGGCGCTGTGCAATGGAGCTGGACGCGATGGACGGGGCGCACGGGCGGTGCGCTTTTACGCGCGTGGGGACCCCTTGAGAGCGCCCTGCCGACGGAACCGCCAGCAACAGGCGGAGGTAAGGAGAACAAGGCGGCGGGGGGGGGGAGACTTTCCACGCGTCCTCAAAGAAGGGCTGGCTGGATAGCTTTCACGGGAGACGGGGCGGACGGCGAGTCGAGGAAGACCGAGGACGCGCTCTCCGCCATCTCCGTCCTCTCTCCAAATCCGAGCGCGGCAGCCTTCGCCATCCCGGAGTCTCTCTTCGCAGCGCCCGGCTCTGGAAAGCGGGGCTCTCCCTTGGAAACTTGCGGAGGGCGCCGCCCCGAACTTTGGGGGATAAGAACGCGGGCGAGAGGGCTCCTGAGCGCGCGCAGAGTGCGCTAAGGGCTGACGACTTCTGGACAGCCTCTTTGCATGCGCCCCTCTTCTTGCTTCAGATAGGACTGTATTCGTCCAGAGCAACCGGGTCCGCTGGAGAAGTTGGATCCCGCCCTCGGGGCTACCGCAAAAGCAGCCGTGGCCCCTCGGAGAGAGAGTTTCCGAATATCCCCCTCCCCAGCCCTAATACTCTGAGATGTGCCAAGGCCCGGTGCTGCCTGCTCAGTCCGCCTGCCCTAGCCTGGCGGTGGTGGGGCTCAGCGAAAGGGAAATGTTCTCTGCACATGCCCTGGAGCACTCTTGCCTTTATTCTTCTTATGCCAGGGTCCGGACCCCAGAAGTGAAAACTGGTTGCCAGTTCATAGGGTCTGTGTAGTGTGTGTATGTGTGTAATTCGATGCCACCGCAGCGACGACAATGGCGTCCTTCATTGCAAACAACTTTCCTTCTGAATTTTTAACCATGTTTTGGAATCTGGCAAAACCATGCCATGGCATTGGGTTACTGGTACTGCCATGAAACCAGACCCTGGGTTGGAAAAAAAGAAAACAACCCCACAGGATATGTTGTTGCTTGTGTTACACACACACACACACAGAGAGACTATTTTTGGAGTGAGAAGGGCTCCAGCTATTTTGTTTGTCAGCTGCTAAAAATCCACAACTTCAGCTCTTAAAAAAGGGTCCCCAGCAAAATAGAATACATAGCCCCCTTGGTGGGATTTATATCCTGAAAGTCAGGATAAGAGATAATGGTTATAATGAAGAAAAAAGGAAGGCAGCAGTTAATATTGTTAAAGCTGATTCAGCAGCAGGCAAAAATCTGAAAACACCCAGGCCATCGGAAGCAAAGCAAAACTGAGAGTCAGGAGCAATTCTTGAGAGCCGCCCTAAACAAGACTGTTTGAACTTGCCTCCTCAATGTGCAAAGTGGGGGTGGGTTAGCATGGGGGTTGCTGGTTCTCCCCCAGGACCCTGGAGCTCCCACCATCCAGGCTGGCTCTTCCCAGCAATTCAGAGATGTTTTCCATCTGTTTCCAATGGCTAACTTTCACATCCTTTGCCCTTTGCTTCCTTTCCAACTTATAAATAAAGTCCAGGCCACCCCCTCCTTAAGACAGGAACTGGGGAGTGGGGGCTCAGCTCCTGCTAACTGGGAAGTAAGCAAAGCCATATTCCTCCCCAGGGCTTTTTTTCAGGCAGAACTCACCATAACTCAGTTCAGGCCCCCTCTCAGGTGCGGGCCATCGCCGTTATAAGAGAACAAGGGAGGTGTTCGTGATGAACACCTGGCGCCTCTTTTTCTAGAAAAATAGCACAGTTCCTCCCCCTCCTTTACAATACAATACGATAATCTTTAGTGTCATTGTCCCATACAAAACAACGAATTGAATTGCAGTCGATCGGGGAGGGTTTCTGACTCCATGTTGTTTTAACAATACCAGCAACAAAACGATGGCAACCCTCACGTTCCTAAATTATACGGAACGGTAACCAGGCTTGGATTTTGTGTGTGATCGCTGCTCACTTCGGATGCTCAACAGCAAATTCCTGGGCTCAGTGTTCTTTAATTCTGTCTCAGTGTTCTTTAATTCTGCACCAGGATTTGGTTGGTGGAGATTGGGGCTCCAGTGCCCCCACAAAAAAGCCCACCTTTTCCCTAAATTGTTCTGTAACATCTGGATTCTGCACCCAGGAAAACTGTGTTCTTAGTGACTTTTGGTTAGTATGCTCTTCTGCAAGTCTTGGGAAATTGCTTTGCAGAGCGTGGAATTCTCCCTGCAAACCCTGACCATGGTGATTTTATTGTGCCCTAATATACAGTATGTTCCTTGTTTTGCTACACTATGAGCTGTGCCCTAACAAGTCACCCGCTTTCGATTTTCCTTTAACCTCCTGATCAGAACAAGGCTCCGCTTTGGTTTTCTGATATTCCACCCAATTGCATGGTTTCAAGTTTCCTTGCGTCCACGAGGGCTAGGAACTTGACTTAGAGAAAAGGAGTCTTGCGACAATTGGGGTGCTTCACTTTGCGCCAGGCAGCAAAACTGCTTGCAGGACCTTGATCCCAGATGTGCAGAATGAACCAGTCGAGCCACTGTATATTGGAAAGGGAGATGCATTCTGCCAACTATAATTTATGATAGCCAGTGCTTTGTGGCAGTCTTCAAAGGTGCCGCAGCAACCTTGCTAGGTAGATCTCTGACATCCTGTAGTTTTACACCCAAAGGGCTGAAGCTGAGAGCCCAGGCACGCTTGACTTTATTTTTCTTTCTTCTTGAGGTGAAATGCTTGCCATTCCACGCTTGACAACTGCTGCTTCATTCCTGACATGTTAGCACAAAAACAAACAAACCCCCAAATAAAACAGAAACAAACAAGAAACAGTTTGCTAGTCTTCATTGTAAAACAAATTTGGAATTTTTGTGCTTTTGAGATTGCTTGAAGCATAGCATCCTTACGGTTGCAATGAGTAAAATGGAGTTTGCTTCTGCTACCCTAATGTGAAACATACCTACTTAGGAATAAGCACCATTTCGTTGTAGAAATGGGTAATAGTGTGGTGTAGTGGTTAGAGCAGGCATAGGCAAACTCGGCCCTCCAGATGTATTGAGACTACAATTCCCATCATCCCTGACCACTGGTCCTGTTAGCTAGGGATGATGGGAGTTGTAGTCCCAAAACATCTGGAGGGCCAAGTTTGCCTATGCCTGGGTTAGAGTGTCGGACTAGGACCTGGGAGGGCAGGACTCCAATCCACACTTGGCCATGAAACTCACTGGGTGACCTTGGGCCGGTCACTGTCCCTCAGCCTAACCTACCTCACAGGGTTGTTGTGGGGGTTAACCGAGGAGAGGAGAACCAGGTACACCAGCTTGAGTTCCTTGGAGAAAAATGGGAGCTATAAATGCAATAAAAATGGTGGTGATGAGAATCATCATCATCACAATAACATATTTTTTGTCATACAGTGAGCTTCTGTGACCATGCACATGCCTGACTGTTAACCATGCTCCCAGAAGCCTCAGCATCATATGAGACTTGTAGCTCAGTTGGTTAGAGCGTGATAATAATAATAATAATAATAATAATAATAATAATAATAATAATAATAATTTATTTATACCCCACCTTCCCCGGCCCCGCTCAGGGCAGCTAACACCAATAAAATCACAGTAAAAACATAATAGGGTGGGGGGAACCAATTTAAAATAGAGGTTAAAATGCAATTTAAAATGCAGCCTCATTTTAATAGTAGCCCATAGATCAAAACCGTAAGGGGAGGGAAACATAAGGGTCAGACTGAGTCCAAACCAAAGGCCAGGCGGAACAGCTCTGTCTTGCAGGCCCTGCGGAAAGATGTCAAGTCCCGCAGGGCCCTAGTCTCTTGTGATAGAGCGTTCCACCAAGTCGGGGCCAGTACTGAAAAGGCCCTGGCCCTAGTTGAGACCAATCTAACCACCTTGCGACTTGGGACCTCCAAAATGTTGTCATTTGTGGACTTTAAGGTCCTCCGTGGGACATACCAGGAGAGGCGGTCCCCTAGGTACGTGGGTCCTAGGCCGCTTAGGGCTTTAAAGGTCAAAACCAGCACCTTAAACCTGACCCTGTCCTCCACCAGGAACCAGTGCAGTTGGTAAAGCACTGGATAAATGTGATGCTGATACTGTAATGCCAAGGTTGCAAGTTCGATCCCCGTATGGGACAGCTGCATCTTCCTGAAGTCTGCAAAAGCTGGTTAGGATGTTCATAGCTGGCATAAGGGGCACCCAGGCAGAGTGGACATCTTGGTCTAGATTGCAGGGTAGCCCAGTGATTGCAAAATGGCATGTGCCATAATAATAAATGAAAATTCAGAGCCAGTGGCGCTGGGCCTGTGTGCATTTTGCCATTGGAACCGTGAAAAAGAAACTCAGGTCTCCAAATGAGTCTGGAACTGGAATGGGACGTTAAACCCCATGTTCTTCAGCTGGGTAAGTCTGGAGTGATTGCGAGGGGTTGTGCCAAATTAGGTGGCATATGAGGAGGTATCTGAGAGGATGTGGGTGAGGAGCCTGAGATGGGCATAAGTGGCACTTAGCATAAGGTGGGCAGCATGGGAGAAAGGCTTGTAGGTTCAGGAGATCTTTGGACAACGGAGGGAGGTGGAGCTACAGGAGGGAAGGGCATGGTTTGGGCATCTGTTGGGGCATGAAACTGGAGATGTGGAGGGTGGCAAGAGGCAGACGAGGACAGGGCTGCCTCTTGCACCTTTTCGCCGGCTGAAATGCCATCTTCAGCTCACCTGTTAAACGGGCAGGAGCCTTGCCCTCTTTTGCACTGGGGCACCAGGAGCAGCCCCTGGCGTGTAGCACTCTTTTCAACTGCCGCTAGGAAAATTAGAGCAAATTATATAGCCAAGATAGCCACCAACTGTAAAGAAGATGAATTTATTTGACCCTATCTACATCAAGGGTCAAATAAATTCATCTTCTTTACAGTTGGTGGCTATCTTGGCTATATAATTTGCTCTAATTTTCCTAGCGGCAGTTGAAAAGAGTGCTACACGCCAGGGGCTGCTCCTGGTGCCCCAGTGCAAAAGAGGGCAAGGCTCCTGCCTGTTTAAGGGACGTGGGTGGCGCTGTGGGTAAAAGCCTCAGCACCTAGGGCTTGCCGATCGAAAGGTCGGCGGTTCGAATCCCCGTGGCGGGGTGCGCTCCCGTTGCTCGGTCCCAGCGCCTGCCAACCTAGCAGTTCGAAAGCACCTCTGGGTGCAAGTAGATAAATAGGGACCGCTTACTGGCGGGAAGGTAAACGGCGTTTCCGTGTGCTGCGCTGGCTCGCCAGATGCAGCTTTGTCACGCTGGCCACGTGACCCGGAAGTGTCTCCGGACAGCGCTGGCCCCTGGCCTCTTAAGTGAGATGGACGCACAACCCCAGAGTCTGTCAAGACTGGCCCGTACGGGCAGGGGTACCTTTACCTTTACCTTTATCTACATCAAGCTAAAAGAGACGCGGGTGGCACTGTGGGTTAAATCACAGAGCCTAGGGCTTGCTGATCAGAAGGTCGGCGGTTCGAATCCCCTCTACGGGGTGAGCTCCCGTTGCTCGGTCCCTGCTCCTGCCAACCTAGCCGTTCGAAAGCACGTCAAAGTGCAAGTAGATAAATAGGTACCGCTCCGGCGGGAAGGTAAACGGCATTTCCATGCGCTGCTCTGGTTCGCCAGAAGCTGCTTTGTCATGCTGGCCACATGACGGCTCACTCGGCCAATAAAGCGAGATGAGCGTCGCAACCCCAGAGTCGGCCACGACTGGACCTAACGGTCAGGGGTCCCTTTACCCTTTATCTTACATCAAGCTATATTCTATCTTTATCACCAAATTCCGAATATAATTGCACATTGTATTAATTAACATTATTTTTTAATATATTAGTGGCCATGTGACGATTTTAGCCTATAGATTTTATTGTTTAACGTCTTAACCTGTATATTAAGGTACTTTTATAGCTCTGTTGAGAGTAGGTAATGTCTTGATAACATAAACGTTTTAAGTTTTTTTGTATTAATCCAGTGTATTTTCTTGTTGAATGATTCTGTGTACACTGCGGCAGCCTTTGGCTATGTGCAATAAAACTGACGGACTGACCAGGAGCAGCCTTTGCCAACCTGGTGCCCTCCAGATGTTGTTGGGCTTCATCAGTGGTGGGATTACCTGGTGGGGGCACTAAGAGGCTGGGGTGGGGGCGCTGGAGTTGACCCTCAGGCTTTGCAAGTCTGCCGTCCCGGGATCATGTTCATCATTGGCTTAATTCAACCAAAGAGTTGAACTTGGATTTTGAATGCAATTAATTGCTGCTGTTTTGAATCCCACTGTGCTTTTCTCTTCCTTAGTGGGTCGTGCAAACTGCTGTTCTGAGAAATGCATTTTATAGGGTAGGGTGGGGTCTGTTTATGGAACTAAGGGGGTGGTGCCCCCCCCCCTCCAAAAGTTTGGAAAAAGTTCATCTTTGGCTAGCTGCTTCTAATTGGAGCCTCCCTCCTGCTGACTCATGTTTATATATGAGATATATATTTATACCCACACATACATATATACACGGTCTGTCGTTCTCAAGGCCGTTTTTGGGTGCTGCCTCGGCATCCCAGATGGACCACGAGATGCTTCTTGGGAGGCCGCCCAAGAGAGACTCCCTCCTTCCCAATCCTGGTCCCACCTTGAAGTTCTGCAAGCAGCCCGCCCGTCCGGCTGGCGTCAAAATCTCCTGCTCCCCGCAGTTTGAAAGTTGTTTGGATGTAACGCAACGTCTTCCGGGACGGTTCCGCCCCCCCTCCCCCCAGATGGGAAAGATTTATGCCTGTTTGCCTTGGGCTGGTGTCCAAGGCAGATAAACAGAAGCAGGGCTTCTGAGAACGGTTGCTTCTCCTCCACCGCAAGTGGACCGGGCACTTTGGTCCACTCGCTTCGGGGAAAAGCAGCCATTGGCAAAAAAAAAGCTGATATCAGATCGATTCCCTCTCTCCTTCTTTCCCTGCTGTTGCAGAAGATGACTCTGAACACCCAGCGAGGAGGCAGCGCCAGCCCTGCCAGGAGGCGTGCCAGCACCCCGCTCCCCATGCCCTATGGGTCTCGCCCGGGGATGCTGAGCGTCCGTCCCAGCCAGGCTGAACCGGGCCACCCGCAGCTGGGGCAGTCATCCTCCTGTGACCCCCAAGTCCACTTGCCTGAGCCCCGTGGCAGCTGGTCGTCCGAGTCCTCCGACTCTGAGGAATCCTGGGGATCCTTGTACCGCGTGGTGCTGTTGGGCGACCCTGGCGTGGGCAAGACCAGCCTGATGTATCTCTTTGCTGGGGTTCAAGACAAGGATCTGCCTGAGCAGCAGAGAGGTAGGGCTGCCATGTGATTTGTGGGGGGCTGGGGGGGCGGGTTCCAACAGCCTAGCAAAAGGCCTTGCGGAGTTTCAGCGATGTGAACTAGCATCACTCAGTTTATTTCCTTGGTGATGATGATAATTATTATTATTATTATTATTATTATTATTATTATTATTATTATTATTATTAATACCCTGCCCATCTCACTGGGTTTCCCCAGCCACTCTGGGTGGCTTCCAACAAAGTATTAAAATACAATAGTCGTATTAAACATTAAAAGCTTCCCTAAACAGGGCTGCCTTCAGATATCTTCTAAAAGTCTGGTAGTTGTTCTTCTCTTTGACATCTGCTGGGAGGGTGTTTCCGTGCGCTGCTCTGGTTCGCCAGAAGCGCCTTAGTCATGCTGGCCACATGACCTGGAAGCTGTACGATGACTCCCTTGGCCAGTAAAGCGAGATGAGCGCCGCAACCCCAGAGTCGTCTGCGACTGGACCTAACGGTCAGGGGTCCCTTTACCTTTAGGTTGATGGTGGTCTCTTGTGGGAGGGAGTTCCACAGTCTAACGACGCGCTGCATGAATAAGCTATTATGCACTGGGCCCAATGAAGTTTTCTGGGGTAGGTGCAGCTTCTGTTCTTCAGGGTGACCATTCCTGCCTGATCCTGACCTTGTCTGCTCTTTTCAGAAGATACCTACGAGCGCACCTTATCGGTGGACGGCGAGGAGACAACGTTGATGGTGATTGACACATGGGAAGCTGAGAAGCGGGTAGGCTAATGATCTTGATAGATTCCTGCTGAGATCACGACTACATTGCACGACTACCAAGGAGGATTCTTAGAATCGGGGAGACGGAAGGTGCTAAATGAAGCGGGGAGAGCTTCAAGGAGAGGAGGAGCTAAAAGTTGCTGCTCTCTTAAACTAAGCTGATGGAGAAACTCTTCCCTTTTCTTCCTCTGCTGCCGCCTGATAGAATAGCTGATGCCAGGGGACATTGCAGGGAGGAGCCTGATGGAAATATGATCCAGGAAACCAGGCAGAGGGCCTTCTGGGTAGTGGCCCCCGCCCTGTGGAACGCCCTCCCACCAGATGTCAAAGAGAAAAACAACTACCAGACTTTTAGAAGACATCTGAAGGCAGCCCTGTTTAGGGAATTTTTAGGGTATTTTAGTGTTCTGTTGGAAGCCGCCCAGAGTGGCTGGGGAAACCCAGCCAGATGGGTGGGGTATAAATAACAACTTCTTCTTCTTCTTCTTCTTCTTCTTCTCCTCCTCTGACTGTTCGACTCGGAAAGTGATTATTTTGCATAGGAACATGGGAAGCTTACTAAAAGTGCTGAAGAAATCACCTAAATTGAGGAGAGATCTGCTAGGACATGGGTAGGCAAACTAAGACCCGGGGGCCAGATCTGGCCCAATCGCCTTCTAAATCCGGCCCACGGATGGTCTGGGAATTTATATGCGTGTTTTTATATGAGTAGAATGTGTCCTTTTATTTAAAATGCATCTCTGGGTTATTTGTGGGGCATAGGAATGTGTTCGTATATTTTTTCCAAACTATAGTCCGGCCCCCCACAAGGTCTGAGGGACAGTGGACCGGCCCCCTGCTGAAAAAGTTTGCTGACCCCTGGTTTAGACCACAGGACCAGGCTAGGATCATGGCGGTCCGAGGCAAGAGAACACACATCTCGGCTTCTGGGTGACTGAATTGTCTGCTCTGCTTCATCCAGCCAGCTCTTTCTGGAAGTGCCATTGTCCTTTTATTTACACACACACACACACACACACACACACACACACACACACCCTGTCAGTCTGCAGATTAAAAGCTTCTGCCTCTGGGCCCTGTTTGACACAGCCTCCTTGTCGATCTGTCAGTGGCCAATTCCTGCCCAGGGAGCTTCTCTTCCAAACCATCCCTGGCTGCCTGCTCAGCACAGCAGAAGCAACACCGAACCGACCCAAACAAGATGCTGCCCCGTAGGAACAGGAAAGGCAACAGCAACGTACTGGCCTGATCCTGCAGGTGTGCAACATCTGGACGGGGAATGGAAGCAGCCTGGCTTTGTCTCTGCAGCTGGGTGCAGGAAAAGCAAAAACACTTTTTCTGTTTGGAAATGGTTAGGCGGCCCTGCAAAGCTGCAAAATGGAACTAGCTCGGGGATCTAGGGAAGGAGGGAAGTTGCAGCTCATTTATGCTGGCTAAGATACAGTGGTACCTCGGGTTAAGTACTTAATTCGTTCCGGAGGTCTGGTCTTAACCTGAAACTGTTCTTAACCTGAAGCACCACTTTAGCTCATGGGGCCTCCTGCTGCTGCCATGCCGCCGGAGCACGATTTCTGTTCTCATCCTGAAGCAAAGTTCTTAACCCAAGGTAGTATTTGTGGGTTAGTGGAGTCTGTAAACTGAAGCATATGTAACCTGAGGTACCACTGTAGTAATAATAATAATAATAATAATAATAATAATAATAATAATAATAATAATTTATTATTTGTACCCCGCCCATCTGGCTGGGTTTCCCCAGCCACTCTGGGCAGCTTCCAACAAAGATGAAAAATACATCAAAATGTCACACATTAAAAACTTCCCTGAACAGGGCTGCCTTCAGATGTCTTCTAAATGACAGGTAGTTGTTTATCTCTTTGACATCTGATGGGTGGGCGTTCCACAGGGCAGGTGCCACCACCGAGAAGGCCCTCTGCCTGGCTCCCTGTAACTTGGCTTCTTGCAGTGAGGGAACCGCCAGAAGGCCCTCAGAGCTGGACCTCAGTGTCCGGGTAGAACGATGGGGGTGGAGACGCTCCTTCAGGTATACTGGACCGAGGCCGTTTTGGGCTTTAAAGGTCAGCACCAACACTTTGAATTGTGCTCAGAAACGTACTGGGAGCCAGTGTAGGTCTTTCAAGACCGGTGTTATGTGGTCTTGGCAGTCACTCCCAGTCACCAGCCTAGCTGCCGCATTCTGGATTAGTTGCAGTTTCCGGGACACTAGACCTCTCTCTCTGGCCCTTGAGACGCTGTCAACCACTTCCACTCTCCCAGCCTTACAACAACCCTGTAAGCCAGACCACTCTTATCTCCATGCAACAGAAGCCTGACTAGGGCAACCTCATGATTCGAGGGAACTGAATCGGGAACACTGTAGTTTCCCCCCCCCCCAGCTGTGTGCCTCTCCGCCCGGCCGGCTCTCAATCTAATGGAATGTTTTGCACTTGTTTTTAATTGATTGCTCCCCATCAAAAGCTTTTGGAGATGAAGCAGCCGTGACAAATGTAAAGCGATCAATGGATGCTCCCACATGCAATGTGGGCAGAAACTCACAGCCGGCACTGCAGCCCGGGGAAAAACCCACAAACAACTTGCCCCACGCTGGATCTTTTTTAAAAAAAATAATAAATTTTTATTAATTTTCCATACAGTTATACATTTTTATCCAAAATACAACAAATTAACTCTTTTTTGAACTTCCTTCAGCGTCTCTGACAATCATCCGTATTTATAACTTTAGTTACACATTCCCTTCTTCCGTATTGCCATTATACTTCCCTTCCCCCACTCTTTCATATTAACAATACTTCTCTATTTTTACAGTGCCTCTTGAAATCCCACTAGCGTTGTGTTCACGCCACATATGTTTTTCAGATAATCTACAAACTTTCCCCAGTCTTCGATGAACTTTTGGTCTTTGTTGTATCTGATTTTCCCAGTTAGTTTATCCAATTCCGCATAGTCTGTCAATTTCAGTCTCCATTCTTCTATCGTCGGTATTTCCTCTTGCTTCCATTTCTGGGCCAACAAGATTCTGGCTGCCGTTACTGCATATTGGAAGAGTTTACAGTCTTTTCTTCTTATATCCTTTCCTAAAATCCCTAAAAGAAAAGCCTCTGTTTTTTTTGTAAAAGTATATCTTAACATTTTTTTCATTTCATTGTATATCATTTCCCAAAAGCTTTTCACTTTCTTACATTCCCACCACACATGAAAGAACGTCCCTTCTTTTTCTTTACATTTCCAACATTTGTTGCACATCTTATACATCTTTGTGCCCCACGCTGGATCATCTGGCCCAGATTTCACCAGTCTGGGGTCCTTCCAGATGTTTTGGACTGGAGGTGATGGGAAGTGGTAGTCCAAAAAGTTCTGGAGGGCACCAGGTTGGCGAAGGCTGAGAATTCAAAAGCATCACTTCTTTGGCGATCAGCCTTCTTTATGGTCCAGCTCTCGCTTCCATACATCACTACTGGGAAAACCATAGCTTTAACAATATGGACCTTTGTTGGCAAGATCTATCTAAAGATTAACAAACTATATCAAAGCTACCTTCTATCTTTATGACCCAGGATGAAGCAACTGGCCTGTGTATTTAGAATGCTGATACGTGCCTGTCAGGTGTAGAGAAAGCAAATGGCAGAGGAGCAGAGGCTTGTGGGATTCGATCAGAAATTATTGTCAATGAATCAAACCCAGTCAACGCAGTGCTTTCATCGTGGACACAATGGCTTGCTCCATATTTCATAATTCCTCATAGCAATCCCACCTGACCCCCACACTCTGGATATTTGCACCCCTACAGAAACCTCCTCCTGCCGCTTCCCAGAGCCACTGCCGCTGCCCTGGGGAGCCGTGGTAAGTTGCCCTTTTGCCTTTCTTTTTTAAAAAGATATTTATTAAAACTTTCCACCATAATACAATAGAAAAATTAAAAAAAGAAAAAACAAAAAAAGTTTTAAAACACATAAAGTTCACAATCCTTATTTTCTATAACATATTTCCCTGACTTCCCCACACCTCTCCCTCTTGTATTCCAGTTCAGATTGTTGGTTCAACAAGTTCTTGTCCCTATTTTTAAACCTTTTTATATTTAGATCTTTTTAAAAAAACCCCAATTTTGCCTTGTAGACTTCATATTTATACATCATTGCTTATTCTTTAAACCTTTTTCTAAAGTCGGCCTAAATTCCCTTCCACGATTTCCCCAATTGTCATACAAATATCCAAACAAAATAAAAACAGAACAGGTTAAATTATACACCCTTTGGATTCCCAGACTCCACCCCCCCTTTCCCGGTTTCAATCCCCAACAAACGTCCATCAGTCCATCTACTATCAGCCTGGAGATCTCACGTCCGAGGCTCTTAATTCTCTCTCAATTCCTCTCTGCCGGTTTTTTTGATAGTCCTTGGTATTAAGCACCAAATCTCGGAGAAGCTTTAGCCCAGTAAGGTCCATGTTTCTTCCAGCCAGACCTCCATATTTAAAAGTGGAGCCTAAATCTTGTTTCTTAATCCTTTCAAGTCCAAATGTCCCCAAAGCTCCACGTTCCACCTTAATCAAATTTGTAATCCTTAGGTCTTCAGATCTCCACATAAGGAGATCCCTCCATTTTTCAGTTTCCACTTCAAACCAGATTTTCATCATCGAGTTCTTATTTTCCTTTGTAGCCATCATGTCAGGCCTCTCGCCTTCCTTTATCTTTGACAACATTGCAGCTCCTCCTTTTGCCTTTCCCACAGGCCCCGGAGGAAGACAACTGGTTCCACAACTACTGCATGCAGGTGGGCAACGCCTACGTCATCGTCTACTCCATCACCGACCGGGGGAGCTTCGAAAGCGCCTCCGAGCTCCGGATCCAGCTGCGCAGGACCCGTCAGGCAGAGAATATCCCCATCATCCTGGTGGGGAACAAGACAGACCTGGTGCGCTCCCGAGAGGTGTCTGTGGAAGGTGGGTGGAAAAGGGCTTGGGCTGGACCCTCGGGGGGCCCCGGGAGGAATCCTGCTTTATTTCGGGGGGCGGCGGGAGGGAGAAGGAGAAAAGCAGGGAGAAAGGCAATTTGATGGTGTGCTGTTTTGTTTCTCAATTTATCCTATGCTGCCTTGTGACGGCAATGTGCCCCGAAAGGTGGTTTTCAAATTGTGGAATACCATGTTTTTCACTCCGTAAAATGCACCTGACCATAAGACACACCTAGTTTTTAGAGGAGGAAAGGGGAAAACCCCCGTTTTTGGGGGGATCAGCTCACAGTTGTGCAGCTTCTTTTGCAAAGGGGAAAAGCTCCTTTTTTGAGGATCAGCTCAAAGTTGTTGAGCATACTTTGCAAAGGTAAAAAATCCTGTTTTTATGCGGTTCAACTCACAGTTCTGCAGCTTCTTTAGGAAAGGAAAGAGAGCCATTTCTACAGTTTCCAGACAATCTAATCAGCCAGTCACATGTTGCTGGGGAAACAAACAGCCTCTGTCTGCAGAACATTCAACAATGGAGACCTAGGCAAGGGGGCTAGGTCGGAAAGGGAGCCAGCGATCAGCCACACATTCACTCAATAAGACGCACAGAGATTTCTCCTTACTTTTTAGGAGAAAAAAGTGTATCTTATGGAGCAAAATATACAGTACATACAGTGGGTGCGCGGATTGCAATTTGGCACTTCTGCGCATGCGCAAAGTGCGATTTAGCGCTTCTGCATATGCGCGACCGCCGAAACCCGGAAGTAACCTGTTCCGGTACTTCTGGGTTTCGGCAGCCCACAACCCAATAAAACACAACCTAAAGCATCTGTAACCCAAGGTATGACTGTACTGTCCTTTTCTGTGTGCAGTCATACTTTGGGTTACAGATGCTTCGGGTTGTGTAATTTGGGGTTGCGCACCGCGCCGAACCCAGAAGTACCAGAACGGGTTACTTCCGGGTTTTGGTGCTTGTGCATGCGCAGAGGTGCTAAATCGCGCTTTGTTCAGAAGTGCCAAATTGCGACCCACAAGTGCGCAGACGCACGGGTCACGGGTTGCGAACGCTGCGGGTTGCGAACATGCCTTCCGCATGGATCACGTTCGCAACCCAAGCGTCCACTGTATAAGACAAGCTTTATTTCCTTAAATATCATGCTAAAAAGTGGGGGTCGTCTTAGACATGGATAGGCCGTGTATAGGGTCCGAAGCTGCATCCTTTAGGCGGGCGATTGGCAGCTTCTGCCAACCAGGGGACAGACATGATGCGGATTTCGCGATGGCTGTGGGTGAGCGATTTTCGGCATTCCCACCTCCAAAAAGCTCAAGAACCCTCGGTAACACCCCCCCCCACACAAAAAAAGCTTAACAACTTTGTGCCATCTCACTTCATTATCTTAAATTTGAGTCCCCCAAAATAGGGGGCATCTTATACAGGGGGGCATCTTATACCCTGAAAAATATGGTACATAATTTTAAAAGAAATACAGTATCCATAAATGAAAGCTACTTGATAGCACAGTCTCTCCTGAGATGTCTTGGAATGTCTGGAAACAAACGAAAGTGTGATTCCCCACAGCCCCCGCCGGTCTCCTGGCCAAAAGCAAATGTTTGCACACAGACTTGATAAAAGCACATTTGATTAATTGACTTTAGATTTCTTTAATCCCTAGAAATAGCCGAGGGTGCCTCCAGACTGACAGTATTTTGTGGGAAGGAAGGCACATGTACCAGAACTTAATGCTTTGCATATTTAAAGTGGATTAAAGCCTTCAGTTGCCCAAGTGCAACAAATCAATTTTTTTAAAAAAACCCGCGAGATGCATGGAGAAGTTTGGGATGAATGAATTATTAGTGGGAAGATGTGCAAACAGCCCACGACGATATTAGGATGCACACAGGGTTTCCACCCTATAAAGACCGGATATAATCTAACCCCCTCGTAAACTTTGTGCAAGCAGATTTGGATGAATCCTGAATAAATAGGTCACATGGAGGCATGGGTGTAGCCTGTAGGCCAATCAGGTTGTGGATTCACTACCATCTGGAGCTGGATTGGGTGGCTCCGGCGGACCAATAATACTGCTGCAATGTTCTAGGACCAATCAGACTGCTGCATTCTGAATCCTATTGTTCTAGGACCAATCAGACTGCTGCATTCTGAATCCTATTGTTCTAGGACCAATCAGACTGCTGCATTTTGGATCCTATTGTTCTAGGACCAATCAGACTGCTGCATTTTGGATCCTATTCAACTTAGTACATAACACTGAATAAACGGGTTGCATGGAAACATGGGTGTAGCCAGGGGGCAGGGAGGGGCAGCTACCCCCCACCAATCAATAAAAAATCAATAAAAATACATAGCTAACTGAGGTTTTGCCCCACCCACAAAGGCCTGCCCCTCCCAACAAAAATCCTGGCTATACCCATGGATGGAGGGGTCTGATTTAGGTTTTGTTTTGTTTTCATTTTTTAATATTTTTTATTAATTTTCCATTTAAACATATATAATCACACCATTATTATCCACTTTACTTCTTTGGCTCTTTAGAGCCTGTCAACTTCCTTCCCTCCTGCCTCTTGGCTTTCAAAACTAACCTTGATATCGCAGCATTTCATTAATTTCCCACTTCTAATATAACTCGTTACAAAATACCTCACAATTTAAATATAGAAAGGTAAGAAACTTCTCATGACTAGTCTTCAGATAACCCTACCAGCGTTAATTGCTTACAATGGTCTTTCCAATATTGTGTAAATTTACTCCAGTCATTTTGGAATACTTGATCGTGCCGGTTTCGGATTTTTCCCGTCAGTTTCGCCAGTTCCGCAAAGTCCCACCGTTTTCATCTGCCCCTCTTCTTTCATTGGTACTTCTTGTGGTTTCCATTTTTGGGCTAAAAGAGTTCTTGCCGCAGTTGTTGCATGCATGAACAGTCTTTTATCTCTTTTTCTGGTACCTCTTCACCTACTGTACCCAGTGAAAAGGCTTCTGGTTTTTAACAAAAGTGTTTTTAAACATTTTCTGTAACTCATTATATATCATTTCCCAGAAAGCCTTTACAGCTTTACAAGTCCACCACATATGATAGAAGATACCACAATTTAGGTTTTGTGGCTGGGTTTTCCTGGTGTTGTGTTTGGTCCAGAGGTGGAAAGGCCTGCCCTTAAATGTTGAAAAATTCAGGACAGATAAAAGGACGTTCTTAGAATCATAGAATCATAGAGTTGGAATAGACCACAAGGGCCATCGAGTCCAACCCCCTGCCAAGCAGGAAACACCATCAGAGCACTCCTGACATATGGTTGTCAAGCCTCTGCTTAAAGACCTCCAAAGAAGGAGACTCCACCACACTCCTTGGCAGCAAATTCCACTGTCAAACAGCTCTTACTGTCAGGAAGTTCTTCCTAATGTTTAGGTGGAATCTTCTTTCCTGCAGTTTGGATCCATTGCTCCGTGTCCGCTTCTCTGGAGCAGCAGAAAACAACCTTTCTCCCTCCTCTCTGTGACATCCTTTTATATATTTGAGCATGGCTATCATATCACCCCTTAACCTCCTCTTCTCCAGGCTAAACATGCCCAGCTCCCTTAGCCGTGCCTCATAAGGCATCGTTTCCAGGCCTTTGACCATTTTGGTTGCCCTCCTCTGGACACGTTCCAGTTGTCAGTGTCCCTCTTGAACTGTGGTGCCCAGAACTGGACACAGTACTCCAGGTGAGGTCTGACCAGAGCAGAATACAGTGGCACTATTACTTCCCTTGATCTAGATGCTATACTCCTATTGATGCAGCCCATAATTGCATTGGCTTTTTTAGCTGCCACGTCACACTGTTGGCTCATGTCAAGTTTGTAGTCAACCAAGACTCCTAGATCCTTTTCACATGTACTGCTCTCAAGCCAGGTGTCCCCCATCTTGTATTTGTGCCTCTCATTTTTTTTGCCCAAGTGCAATACCTTACATTTCTCCCTGTTAAAGTTCATCTTGTTTGATTTGGCCCAGTTCTCTAATCTGTCAAGGTCGTTTTGAAGTGTGATCCTGTCCTCTGGGGTGTTAGCCACCCCTCCCAGTTTGGTGTCATCTGCAAATTTGATCAGGATGCCCTTGAGTCCATCATCCAAGTCGTTGATAAAGATGTTGAATAAGACCGGGCCCAAGACAGAACCCTGTGGCACCCCACTAGTCACTCTTCTCCAGGATGAAGAGGAACCATTGATGAGCACCCTTTGGGTTCGGTCAGTCAGCCAGTTACAAATCCACTGAGTGGTAGCATAGTCAAGACCGCATTTTACCAGCTTTACAAGGATATCATGGGGCACCTTGTCGAATGCCTTGCTGAAATCAAGCTAGGCTACATCCACTGCGTTCCCTTCATCTACCAGGCTTGTAATTCTGTCAAAAAACGAGATCAGGTTAGTCTGACATGACTTATTTTTCAGAAATCCATGCTGACTTCTTCATGCAGCGCATAGTTAAACTTCTGTAATAAACAAAAGTCTGCCCTTCTTCCCTTATGGGGGACACAAGAGCCCTTATAGAGTCCTTTGCAGGTTCTCCATCGGTCAGAGAAAATAACAGAGGCGAACCAGAGAATATTGAGAAGCAAAGCAGCTGGTAAGCCTGATCCTTATTGATCTGTTGCAACAGGGTGCTCCCCTCACACACAGGAGGATGGAGAAGGACCCAGAACAAAGGTGTGCCTGCCCTTATTTAGACATTTTAAATTCCCTGCCCTGGAGCTCAAGACCAGCCCTCCATACATCATACATACTCACAGAAGGGGTGTAACCCAAGACCACCCCCCAGACACATCATACCTACATCACAGAAAAGGCGGTCTACAACAGAAATTTGAGTGTCATCATTTTTCCTGTCTGGCAGATTTTCTGATAATGCCTTATCTGACTGCCTTTCCTGGTAGTCTGCCCATTCCTTTGAAATGGTGATTTCCTAATTCCCAAGACAATGGGAAGGTTCCCTCACCCCTCCCTCCTAGCAGAGAAAACATTTGGTCAGTTTGGGAGTCAAAATGGTTTCAGGAAGGTCTTCCTGTGCTGCTCCAGACATTGATACATTTATGAACATTCATTATATATATATATTTCACTACGGAACTCCCTTCCTCAGGAGGCAATGATAGATTAAGCAGGAGGAGAGGACTAGTGATCGCTACTAGCCAGGATGGCTGTGCTCTGCCTCCACGATTGGAGTTCGAATCCTGCTTGATGCTCTTGTGTTCGAATCCTGCTTGCTGCTTTCCTTCCGGGGCATCTGGTTGGCCACTGTGGGCTCGAGGGGCCTGATCCAGCAGGCTCTTTTGACGCCCTCATGTTCTCTGGGTCTCTCCCTGCCCCTCGCCTGGAGAATCTCCTAACCGCCTGCCCCTTTTCTCTCGGCAGAGGGCCGCGCCTGCGCCGTGGTCTTCGACTGCAAGTTCATTGAGACGTCCGCCGCCCTGCAGCACAACGTGTCTGAGCTCTTTGAGGGGGTGGTGCGGCAGATCCGCCTGCGCCGCGACAGCAAGGAAGCCAACGAGAGGCGCATGTCTCTCTACAAGCGCAAGGAGAGTCTCACCAAGAAGGTGCGCCGCTTCCTCGACCGGCTCGTGGCGCGCAACAACAAGAAGGTGGCGCTGAAAGTCCGCTCCAAGTCCTGCCATGACCTCTCCGTGCTCTGAGCGAACCGGACGCCACTGTCCTTCTCCTCTTCCTCCTCTTCCTCCTCCTGCTCTTGCCTCTGGTTTTTCCAGGGGTTTTCCCGGGCTCCCTTCCCACATGTCCATAGGCGTTTGCAAACTCTCCTCTTTGCTAGGGTCTCTTGGGACACGGCCTTCCGATAGGGAGAAGCAAAAAACTGTGGGGGAACCAGAAGGAGATGTGCGGGGTCCTGCCAGAACCATTTTGGGTGATGGAGGAAGGACTTCGAGCGGCACCTCTGACTGCATCAGAAGGCAGCACATTGAACTGGGACCATAGTGCGGATTCTGGGGGAGATGGCAGGCTCTCGCCCAGGGGTCAGCAACCTTTTTCAGCCATGGGCTGGTCCACCGTCCCTCAGACCTTGTGGGGGGCCGGACTATATTTTGGAGAGAGAAAAATGAATGGATTCCTCTGCTCCACAATAAAAGCACACATTCTACCCATGTAAAAACACCCTGATTCCCAGACCATCCACAGGCCGGACTTAGAAGGCGATTGGGCCGGATCTGGCCCCTGGGCCTTAGGTTGCCTACCCCTGCGTCTGGCACTTGGTTTTGCTTTGGAAGCGTCCCAGAATAGGCCATTATCCTGCTCGATCCTTTCGCCTGCCTTGTTTCTGAAATAGGACTATGATGCCAGGCCGGGGTTTCCTCTTGTACAGACATGGAGTACGCCTTTCTTTTGACAGCGTCTATCTGATTGGACACGGGTGGCGCTGCAGGTTAAACCACAAAGCCTAGGACTTCCCAATCAGAAGGTCGGCGGTTCGAATCCCCGCGACAGGGTGAGCTCCCGTTGCTCAGTCCCTGCTCCTGCCAACCTAGCAGTTCGAAAGCACCTCAAAGTGCAAGTAGATAAATAGGTACCACTCCGGTAGGAAGGTAAATGCCAGAGTCGGCCACGACTGGACCTAATGGTCAGGGGTCACTTTGCCTTTACCTTTACTACCCACAGTGGCTGTGCTCTGCTTCCACCATCGGAGCCACTATGCCTTTGTATACCAATTTCTAGAGACCACAGGTGAGGCAACTTCTGTTGTGCTCAGATCTTGTTTGCAGGTGGGGGTATCTGGCTGGCCACTGTGAGAACAGAATGCTGGACTAGATGGTCCACTGGCCTCATCCACAGGGTTCTTGCATACCCTCCAACATTTCTCCAATGAAAATAGGGAGGTCCTATTCAATAATAATAATACAGTGGTACCTCTGGATGCGAACGGGATCCGTTCCGGAGCCCCATTCGCATCCAGAGCAGAATGCAACCCACGTCTGCGCGTGTGCGGGTCACAATTCACCGCTTCTACGCATGCGCATGACGTCATTTTACGTGTCTGCTCGTGCGCGAGCGGCGAAACCCGGAAGTAACATGTTCCGTTACTTCTGGGTCGCCACGGAGCGCAACCCGAAAACGCTTCACCTGAAGCTACTTCAACCCAAGGTATGATTGTAATAATAATAATAATAATAATTTTATTATTTATATCCTGTCCATTTGACTGGGTTGCCCCAGCCACTCTGGGTGGCTTCCAAACCCTCTCCTATATGGGGCTGCCTTCAGATGTCTTCCAAAATAGTGTATAATGACTTATCTCCTTGGCTCGCGGGGGGGGTGGGTCGCACAACTCCATACCCTCCAACATTTCTCTGCTGAAAACAGGGACATCCTAAGGAAAAGCAGGACATTTCAGGATCAAATCCAAAACGGGGCGGCTTTTTTAAATCCAAGACTTTCCCTGGAAAGTGGGGACAATTGGAGGGTCTCTTCTTGTGTTCAGAACTGGTGGTGCAAAATTCCGGGAGAGGATATGTTTGTGTGTGTTTAGAACTGTTCAAATGGTTTTCTGGGAATCTACTGCCTTTTTAAAAAAACCGAAAAGGTTTAATAAGTGTCTGCTTTTTTCCAGTAGGCACTGCTTGTACATTTGTAAATAAAGCAACTACGGCCGTGCCTCCTGGTTTTACTCCTCCAAACGAAAGCAAAACTGGTGGTCGCAAAACTGGTGGAGCTTCTCCCCCTTGGGAGGGTTAAGCGGGGAATATGTGCTGCCTTCGCAAGGAGAAGTTACGGGTGGCTTAATCGGAAAACCGGGGCCCGGAGCCAGCAGGGCTGATTTCAGCTCAGGGGATCGGCTCCTTCTCAGGGTCAGGTCAGAAGTTTCCATCGCTGGTGGGAGCAGCCAGGCTTTGTTTAAGGAGGCAAGCAGAGCAGAGGAGGCACTCTGCAGACATTAATCTTGTCAGGAGGAGAAAGGCAACTGTGCTCTCACCAAAACAAGCAGCTGATCATCCTTGCCATGCCTGGACCAGTTTGTGGTGTCCAGGCCCAGCAGAGAACAGATTGAGGTTGAATCCTGACAAGACAGAAGTGCTGTTTTGGGGGGACAGGAGGCAGGCAGGTGTGGAGGACTCCCTGGTCCTGAATGGGGTAACTGTGCCCCTGGAGGACCAGATGCGCAGCCTGGGAGTCATTTTGGACTCACAGCTGTCCATGGTGGCGCAGGTCAGTTCTGTGTCCAGGGCAGCTGTTTACCAGCTCCATCTGGTACACAAGATGAGACCCTCCCTGCCTGCAGACTGTCTCGCCAGAGTGGTGCATGCTCTAGTTATCTCTCGCTTGGACTGCTGCAATGCGCTCATTGTGGGGCTACCTTTGAAGGTCACCTGGAAACTACAACTAATCCAGAATTAGGCAGCTAGACTGGTGACTGGGAGTGGCTGCCGAGACCACATAACACCGGTCTTGAAAGACAGACATTGGCTCCCAGTATGTTTCCGAGCACAATTCAAAGTGTTGGTGCTGACCTTTAAAGCCCTAAATGGCCTCGGTCCAGTAGACCTGAAGGAGCGTCTCCACGCCCATCGTTCTGCCCGGACACTGAGGTCCAGTGCCGAGGGCCTTCTGGTGGTTCCCTCACTGCGAGAAGCCAAGTTACAGGGAGCTAGGCAGAGGGCCTTCTTGGTGGTGGCACCCACCCTGTGGAATGCCCTCCCACCAGATGACAAAGAGAACAACAACTACCAGACTTTTAGAAAACATCTGAAGGCAGCACTGTTTAGGGAAGCTTTTAATGTTTGATGCATTACTGTACAGTGGTACCTCGGGTTACATACGCTTCAGGTTACATACGCTTCAGGTTACAGACTCCGCTAACCCAGAAATAGTACCTCGGGTTAAGAACTTTGCTTCAGGATGAGAACAGAAATCAGGCTCCGGCGGCGTGGCAGCAGCAGGAGGCCCCATTAGCTAAAGTGGTGCTTTAGGTTAAGAACAGACCTCCGGAACAAATTAAGTACTTAACCCGAGGTACCACTGTATTTTAATATTGTGCTGGAAGCTGCCCAGAGTGGCTGGGGAAACCCAGCCAGATGGGTGGGGTATAAATAATATATTATTATTATTATTATTATTATTATTATTATTATTATTATTATTCCTAACCCCTGGTGGGCTGTGGTGGTGCCCTGGCTGCAGTGAGGTTGCCAGACCTCCAGGTGTGACCTGAAGTCCCCAGGTTTGCCTGGCCCTCTCCAGGTGGCAGGTGATGGGCTCAAATCTCCAGAGATAAGAATCAACTATTAAGAAGTTTTGACCTGGAATTTGACTGCAAATTCTAGCATGGGCACGGAGTGTGGGTTCAGCAGCAGATACGGTAATTAAAACTATGGAACTCACTGATGCAGGAGGCAGTGACGGCCACCAACTTGGGTAGCCTTCCTTCCTCAGAGGTTTTACAGCAGAGGCTGTATACAGCAGAGGCTCATTTAAAGGAATGCTTTAAATGAGATTTCCTGCATTGCAGGGGGTGGACTGGATGACCTTTGGAGGGTCCCACCCAATGCTAGGATTCTATTGTTCTGTGATTTCTGGCCCAAACAGAGGCTTCTTTTTGGCCTGGCATGTGTGGATAGATCAGCTGGTGCTGCTGATAAAGCCAAGGTTGCAGGTTCGATTCCCCAATGGAATCGTTGCATATTCCTGCATTTTGGGGGGTTGGACTAGATGGTTTGCAGGGGTCCCTTTGAGCTCTACGGGTCTGTGGTTCCATTCCTGGGACAACCCCAGGCTAGCTCTGTCGCCCGCTGGAGCAGGGTTTCTGCAAACCGTCAAGCGTCTTGTTATTGTTGGAGAGGAACTGCAGCCTCAGTGCTTCTCTCCAACCAAACGCCGCCACCCCCAGCCTTGCAATGCAACAGATGGTTTCGTGCACCCCAGGCACGGAAGGGCCTCTCCTCCAAGAGATGCCTGGGCTGCTTGCTTCCCCCCAACCCCACTCTCCTTCCCCCCCCCACCACAAAAAGGAAAATATCCATGTTCTCATCCGGCTGTGGGAGGTGAGAAGGAGGGGGCGGTGGACCGGGAGGAGAGGAAAGGAGCACGGCTGCCTTGATGGAAAATTGGCAAGAGGAGTTAGGCAGAGTGGAAAGAGTGAGGTCTAGCCCAGAAAAATGCAGGGCCCAAGGGGAGCAAGTCAGGGGGGAGAAAGCGGCAGGGCGGGTTGGGGGGGGGAGGTGAAGCGGATGTGACTGGGGTGGCTAACCTTTTTTGGCCTGAGGTCTGCCAGCCACCTTGGCCAAACTGCTGGGGGCCGCAAGCCTGCAACAGGTCTGATCCAAAGTGTGTGTGCTTGCATGTAAAAGGTAAAGGCCAGTCTTGACAGAGTCTGGGGTTGTGCGCCCATCTCACTCAAGAGGCCGGGGGCCAGCGCTGTCTGGAGACACTTCCGGGTCACGTGGCCAGCGTGACATCGCTGCTCTGGCGAGCCAGAGCCGCACACGGAACGCCGTTTACCTTCCCGCTAGTAAGTGGTCTCTATTTATCTACTTGCACCCGGGGGTGCTTTCGAACTGCTAGGTTGGCAGGCGCTGGGACCGAGCAACGGGAGCGCACCCCGCTGCGGGGATTCGAACCGCCGACCTTTCGATCGGCAAGCCCTAGGCGCTGAGGCTTTTACCCACAGCGCCACCCGCGTCCCTTGTGCTTGCATGTACAAACCAGTATAAAATAAGCAGCACATGAGCGGCACACGGGACGCGGGTGGCACTGTGGGTTAAACCACAGAGCCTAGGACTTGCCGATCAGAAGGTTGGCGGTTCAAATCCCCGCAACGGGGCGAGCTCCCGTTGCTCGGTCCCTGCTCCTGCCAACCTAGCAGTTCGAAAGCACGTCAAAGTGCAAGTAGATAAAGAGGTACCGCTCCGGCGGGAAGGTAAAGGGCGTTTCCGTGCGCTGCTCTGGTTTGCCAGAAGTGGCTTAGTCATGCTGGTCGCATGACACGGAAGCTGTACGCCGGCTCCCTCAGCCAGTAAAGCGAGATGAGCGCTGCAACCCCAGAGTCGGCCACAACTGGACCTGATGGTCAGGAGTCCCTTTACCTTTACCTTTAAGTGGCACACAAAACACTACCAAACCATTCTACGTTCTAAATCTTATATTAATAATCCAAAAATTGAGAAAGCAATGTACAAGATCTACTACAGAAGGCACAAACAGAAAACACATTCAAATTGTGTCCAAAAGGAAGATTCAGTCTTTAAAGTTCCTTTAGCCAGGCTCCTGTAGATATCAACAAAGCTAAGTTTGATCAAATGAAGTGTCAGCGATGTTACGCTCAAGGGTTAGGTATCAACGAAGATAGGTTTGATCAAACGAAGTGTTGGTGACATCGGTGATATCTACAGGAGCCTGGCTAAAGGAACTTTAAAGACTGGATCTTCCATTTTGTTTGTGGCTTCTGTAGTAGATCTTGCACATTGCTCTCTCAATTTTTGGATTATTAATATAAGATTTAGAACGTAGAATGGTTTGGTAGTGTTTTGTATGCTGCTTATGTGCTGCTTACTTTATACTGGTCTATTACGATAATTGGCAGCATAGGTTCATTTCTTCAGTGCATGTACAAACCAGGCTGTCTGCATGCACCCCATACCTTTAAAGCACCCCCCCCCCACACACAAAGAGAACCATGTTACAGCACCCAGTGGTGCTACAGTTCCCAGCACCCTGAACAAGCTCCCGTACTCAGAACTTGCTCCCTCTTCCACGTGAAGGCCCTTTGGATATTTGAAGATGGCTATCGCACCACCTCGGTTTCCCTTGTGCAAGAGACCTTCCCGGCAGATTTGCAGCCAGGGCTGTTTTGATTTTATCGCGTCTGCTTATTGGGGATAAAGCAGGGACGTGTCGAAGCAGCTAAAACAAAGCGCTCGGCAATTGCTGGCAAGTGGCCCGACGCACCATTTCGTTGGGGTTGGCACCGCTTCAAGCCTCTTCCCCTCTGGTCACAGCGCTCGGCCTGTTGTAAGATCAATTCCCATCTTGCCTGGCTATTGAGGGCAGCAGCTTCAACCACAGAGAGAGAGAGAAGCCCAGCTGGGAGCTTTGACAGGGAGACTGCAGAGCAAAGCAAGTTAGCGCCAGCCTGAGACTCCCACAGAGCTCCTCTTCTCTCTGCAGCCGGGTTGCATACCTTGCAGCAAGCTTGCCTCTTTTCAGACTGTTCCATCCTTTATGGAGGTGAAATATACTCAGAGTCGAGTGTGGATTTCATGCTCTTTATTCAGCTCATAGTAGTGAGGAATGAAAGTTCCCCTAAAATATCTGCTTTATATACATTATTTACACAATGGGCCGCACGTGATTGGCTAATTCTGGGATACTCCTGTAGGCCAGTCAGGTTGCGGATTCACTTCCACCTGGAGATGGATTGGGTGGCTCCTGCGGACCAATCATACAGCTGCATTGTTCTAGGACCAATCAGACTGCTGCATTCTGAATCCTATTCTAGGACCAATCAGACTGCTGCCTTTTGGATCCTATTCAACTCAGTACATAACAGGACGCAAGAGCCTATTGACTTAGAGCAGCGTTTGCAAACCTGGTGCCTTCCAGCCAGTGCTATTTTTCTTCTCCTTGTGCCCTCCATCTTTCCCAACATCAGGGTCTTTTCCAGAGAGTCTTCTCTTCTCATGATGTGGCCAAAGTATTAGAGCCTCAGCTTCAGGATCTGTCCTTCCAGTGAGCACTCAGGGCTGATTTCCTTCAGAATGGAGAGGTTTGATCTTCTTGCAGTCCACTGGACTCTCCAGAGTCTCCTCCAGCACCATAATTCAAAAGCATCCATTCTTCGGCGATCAGCCTTCTTTATGGTCCAGCTCTCGCTTTCATACATCACTACTGGGAAAACCATGGCTTTTACAATACGGACCTTTGTTGGCAAGGTGATGTCTCTGCTTTTTAAGATGTTGTCTAGGTTTGCCATCGCCTTTCTCCCAAGGAGCAGGCGTCTTTTAATTTCGTGGCTGCTGTCACCATCTGCAGTGATCATGGAGCCCAAGAAAGTAAAATCTCTCACTGCCTCCATTTCTTCCCCTTCTATTTGCCAGGAGGTGATGGGCCCAGTGGCCATTATCTTCGTTTTTTTGATGTTGAGCTTCAGACCATATTTTGCGCTCTCCTCTTTCACCCTCATTAAAAGGTTCTTTAATTCCTCCTCACTTTCTGCCATCAAGGTTTTGTCATCTGCATATCTGAGGTTGTTGATATTTCTTCCGGCAATCTTAATTCCGGGTAGGGATTCATCCAGCCCAGCCTTTCACATGATGAATTCTGCATATAAGTTAAATAGGCAGGGAGACAATATACAGCCTTGTCGTACTCCTTTCCCAAATTTGAACCAATCAGGCACTATAAAGCCAGAAAGTCGTTTATTTAGAAATTCTGCTGGTTTGCTTAAGAGCTGAAGTTCTCTTCGCTGCTGTCAACAAGGCAAAAGTACTGTTTGAGGTGGACGCGGTGGGATGGGGGACTCCCTGGTCCCGAATGAGGTAAAACTGGTTATCTCCCACTTGGACTACTGCAATGTGCTTTACACGGGGCTACCTTTGAAGGTGATTCTGAAACTACAACTAATCCAGAACGCAGCTTTGCCTCTCATCCAATGTCAAGGAGATAAAGAACTACACAACTCTTAGAAGACATGTGAAGGCAGCCCTGTTCAGGGAAGTTTTTAATGTTTGACATTTTATTATGTTTTTATATTATGTTGGAAGCTGCCCAGAGTCGTGGGGTATAAATAATAAAATTATTGTTATTGTTATTCAAGGGGGGACTTGAGGCAACCTCAGCAACCTCAGACATCCATGGAAAATAATAGTAACAACAACAACAATTTATTATTTATACCCCACCCATCTGGCTGGGTTTCCCCAGCCACTCTGGGCGGCTTTCATCAAAGTATTAAAATACAGTAGTCTGTTAAACATTAAAAGCTTCCCTGAACAGGGCTGCCTTCAGATATCTTCTAAAAGTCAGATAGTTGTTTTTCTCTTTGTCATCTGGTGGGAGGGTGTTCCACAGGGCGGGTGCCACTACTGAGAAGGCCCTCTGCCTGGTTCCCTGTAACTTGGCTTCTTGCAGTGAGGGCACCGCCAGAAGGCCCTCGGAGCTGGACCTCAGTGTCCGGGCAGAACGATGGAGGTGGAGACGCTCCTTCAGAAAAGAAAAAGAAAACAAAAAAACAGAGACAATTGGCTTGGTCATTTGATTGCCCTTTTTACCCATTGCTGTCTTTTTATTTGTATATATTGCTTGTTTTATGTTGCCATGGCCGTTGGCTAATGCCAATAAAGAGCCAGTGTGGTGTAGTGGTTAAGAGCGGTGGACTTGTAATCTGGTGAACCGGGTTCGCGTCTCCGCTCCTCCACCTGCAGCTGCTGGGTGACCTTGGGCCAGTCACACTTCTCTGAAGTCTCTCAGCCTCACTCACCTCACAGAGTGTTTGTTGTGGGGGAGGAAGGGAAAAGGAGATTGTTAGCCGCTTTGAGACTCCTTAAGGAGAGTGAAAGGCAGGGTATCAAATCCAAACTCTTCTTCTTCTTCATCTATCTATCAGAGACAATTGGGGAATGACAGCACAACACCCAGGTCCCTCCACGAGCTTCAGCCTGGCAATTTCATCCGCTAGCTTCCATCCGAAATGCAGCAGAGTTGCGGTCCGTCAATGAGGACAATACTGAGCAGAGGCGGATTTAGGGCAGCGGAAGCCTAGTGGGCGCTGCAGGGCGTCGCAACTGTGACGTAGTGGATTGAGCAGAACGCAAGGCGAGAGTTGGGTGGGGTGCCAGATTCTGACCTCTTCCAGGGCACCGCTGAGATTTGAAATACCAAAGTCCAGCTTTTTACTGAGCAAGATGGAGCAAGGCTATGACTCAGTGTGAGGTGACTTCTTTCCACTTCAGTGGGACTTGTGCGAGAGAATTTATGGGCGGTTTTTGTCCAATGGAAAAAGCCAGGAAAAAGGCCAGACCTCAATAAACAAAACACAGCCAACGGTCCTTTGAGCCTTTTTATCTCTGCTCTTAGGCTGAAATGTGAAATGATGAATCATCCCTTCTAGGGCCTTAAAATAGATCGTTGGACTTTTTTTCTTTTTTTTAAGGGTGCTTTTTGGAAGAATCTCCCTCTCCCTCACCCAGGTTCTGTGTCCATTCAGAATTTTGATGGGGTCACGAGAACTAGTCAAGAAGAGGCAAGGAATGGAAAGCATCGTGTCCCAGGAGCATGGAGAGGGGACCGGAGAACTTGGAGAGGATGTAGGAACGTTATGGCCTATTCTGGTATTCCGTAGTTATGGGGCGATGAATGTAAATATGGCTTTGAAATTGTAGGACCACCAATTTCCAGAGGCCAGCCTGTTATGTACTGAGCTGAATCCTAGATCAATAGGATCCAGAATGCAGCAGTCAGATTGGTCCGCAGGAGCCACCCAATCCAGCTCCAGGTGGAAGTGAATCAGCAACCTGATTGGCCTGCAGGAGCAGCCCATCAGGCTTCTGGAAGAGGTGAATCCGCAACCTGATTGGCCTACAGGAGCAGTCTGGAATTAGCCAATCATGCGGGGCCCGTTGTGTAAATAATGTATATATAGCTAGACGTTTTGGGGAAAGTTTCATTCATTGCTACTAGGAGCTGAATAAAAAGCATGAAATTCACACTCAACTCTGAGTATATTTCATAGCCCATTTCAGCAAATGCAGGCAGAAGGGCCTAGCCGCTGGATTCGACAAAAAGCCCATCTAGTCCAGCATTCCCTTCTTACAGTGGACAACTAGATTAACCCTTCCGAAGCCCATGAGCAAGACCCGAGTTCAACAGCACTCTTTGCTTTTGTGGATTCTAGCAAACGGCGTTCAGAAGCATAGTACCTCCAACAGCAGAGGGAGAATATAGATGTCATGGCTAGCATGCTTCAACATCCCTCACCTCCATGAATTTGTCTCACCCTCTTTTAAAGCCACCTAGCTTGGTGGCCATCACTGTGTCCAGTGGCAGGGAGTTCCATAGTTTATGCACTGCAACAGCACTCACCCAACTTGCAATTCCCAGCAACTGGTCTTCAGAGACACACTGCCTCCGACAGGGGAGGCAGGACTTAGCCATTATGACTAGTAGCTACTGAGAGCTTTTTTGTTTGTTTGTTTGTAAAATTGATTTTATTGAGAGATTTTTCAAAAACAAGACCTCAGTTTCCAACCTGTCAGTGATTACATACACCTGACATTTAAAAGAACAATACAATACAAGCATGCACTGTAAAAACATCCAGCTAAGCAAGATTAAAAGATGCTATGTATTATCCATCATAAATTCCATCCTCTCTCTCTCTCTCTCTCTATATATATATATAAATTCCATCCTGCTCTGCCTTTGCTTTTGAGGACACGTCAGTTAGGAGTCATGGGATCAATTTGTTCCATCCCATGCTGTCTGAGGTGCTACACCTTCCAAATGGTTAGGATTAAAAAAACAAAGATGGTCCAGTTTCATCTACCAAGTCAGAACAACAAAGTTCAATTAAGTAGCGTCTAAGTCATTTCCCGAGGGATGCGGGTGGCGCTGTGGGTTAAACCACAGAGCCTAGGGCTTGCCGATCAGAAGGTCGGCGGTTCGAATCCCCACAATGGGGTGAGCTCCTGTTGCTCGGTCCCTGCTCCTGCCAACCTAGCAGTACGAAAGCACGTCAAAGTGCAAGTAGATAAATAGGCACCACTCCGGCGGGAAGGTAAATGACATTTCCGTGTGCTGCTCTGGTTCGCCAGAAGCGGCTTAGTCCTGCTGGCCATATGACCCAGAAGCTGTACGCCAGCTCCCTCGACCAATGAAGTGAGATGAGCGCTGCAACCCCAGAGTCTGCCACGACTGGACCTAATGGTCAGGGGTCCCTTTACCTTTTAAAAGTCATTTCCCAGCAACCGTATTAAATCACCTGCTCCACAAGATTTTTGTAGGCATCCCTCCTCCCCTTTGTGAGCTTTGTGAGTTAATGGTCATCAAGACCGTTTCTGGGAGCCAGTGATGTGATCAGGGGAGGGATCTGGCATGCCAAGATGCCTCCGCCTCTCTTAATAGAAGGTTGGCATTCAGGATAGGCAAGCAAACATGGCCTGGGGTGTGAATCGACAAGCCCTCTGCACCTCTGAAGTCGGGTTCATGCAGAGTTGAAGGAGTCACTCCACAAGCAGATGTCGCCCCGATCCGCTGATAGCCACAGACTTCTGAGTAACAGGAGAGGCTAGATTACATTACGCTGAGGAGCACAGAGGGATAGGAAACGGTGACACAGTTTGCGTGCGTGCACACAAACACAACTGGCTTGCCAGCAACCCAGAAGGGGGGGAAGTATTCCGAAAGAAAATACATATTGCAGCCAATATTCCAGAGCTCCTTGCCTGCCCTCCAGCTATGCGGAACATTTGATTTCATTTACAAGGCAGTTTCACTGGGGACCTGGTCACTTGGTTGTGCTGCAAATGGCACCCAGGTGGATCTAGAGAGGAGAAGGTCCCCGAGAGAGGCGGCTGGAAAGATTCACGTATTGTGGGAATCTGCTTGTGTGAAACGGCTTTCTGCGGTCTCGTTTTGTAGTGGAGGGAAGGCAGTGATGTGCTTGAGAGTGGTCAAACTATGGGAAGCTTCACACAAATAGCTTCTCACGAGGTACAGCACCCAAGGGGTTTAATTGTTCCAGCAGCAATGAGGCATTCCACTCGTGCGCCATTCAGCCAAAGGAAGAATCTGTGAAATGGGCTGATGGTTGTGGCGTTGCTCATTCCTGAGGTTATTCTTTCCAGTGAACCCAGATATATATTTCAATTACAGATGCCAAGGAAATAAACATCCTTCTGACTTTTAGAAGAAATCTGAAGGCAGCCCTGTATCAGGACGTTTTTAGTGTGTGATGTTTTACTGGGGTTTTATAATTTGCTGGAAGCCTCCTAGAGTGGCTGGAGCAACCCAGTCAGGTGGGTGGGATCATCATCATCATCATCATCATCATCATCATCATAATAGCTTGACACTGAAATCTCTGTCTTTCCCCCCTTGCAATCTGAGGTTAGGGAAGAGAATGTGATAGTCTGGATGTGTGGAGGCTATCGCTCTTTGTGAGCAAAGAGAATTTTAGTAGCTGTGTCCAATAATGTTGGGAACTTGTTCTGCAGCAATTTCTGCACACACACTTCTATATTATTGTGCAATTATAGACTCTAATCTGAAAAAAAGAATTAGTTTTATAGCATTGCTTTCTTGTATTCATTTTTTTTGGCTTGAGTTTTGTTGTTACTTTATAATCAATACCAAGCCTTCAGAATAGGAGGAAATAAAGTTCTAAATACTTTGACTGTCACTGGGCAAACTCACTTCTGTTATGTTAGCATTTGCTGATCTTTGGGGCTTGGCAGGAACTCCCAACTTTTTTTTTATTTCACTCTCAGTTGTTTCCAAAAGGTTGACAAAACAGGACCCCGCCCCAAAATTAAAATGCCACCAATAGGAAAGAAAAAGGCAGTTAATCTAACTCCACAGCACCCAAACACACGCAGACCCCCTGAGTGCCCCTATTTTCCAGGGACATCCCTGATTTAGAGAAGCCATCCTGGTTTCTGATTAGATCCCAGAATGTCCCACTTTTCCTTAAGACGTTCCTATTTCCACTGGAGAAATGTTGGAGGATATGGAGTTATCCGACCCCCTGTCTGAAGGCAATCCTGTACAGCAAAGGGTTTTTTTAATGTTTAATATTTTTTTATATATGTTGGAAGCTGCCCAAAGTGGCTGGGGCAACCCAGTAAGATGTGTGGGGTATAAATAGTAAAATTATCATTATGGAATGGGACGTCCCTATTTTCATCAGAGAAATGTTGGAGGGTATGCATACTTTGAGGTTGGGATGGTCTCTCTTGACATCATGACTGACCGGTCCATGTTGTGGGTTTGTGCTGCCCTCTGGAGGCTATGAAGATTATCAGAAGATCATCCCAAAGCAGTGAAAGATTTTACTTTCTTGGACTCCATGATCACTGCAGATGGTGAAATGCAGTCACGAAATTAAAAGATGCCTGCTTCTTGGGAGAAAAGCAATGACAAACCTTGACAGCATCTTAAAATCAGAGACATCACCTTGCCGACAAAGGTCCGTATAGTTCAAGCTATGGTTTTCCCAGTAGTGATGTATGGAAGTGAGATCTGGACCATAAAAAAGGCTGATCACCGAAGAATTGATGCTTTTGAATTCTGGTGCTGGAGGAAACTCTTGAGAGTCCCATGAACTGCAAGAAGATCAAACCTATCCATTCTGAAGGAAATCAGCCCTGAGTGCTCACTGGAAGGACAGATCCTGAAGCTGAGGCTCCAAGACTTTGGCCACCTCATGAGAAGAGAAGACTCCCTGGAAAAGACCCTGATGTTGGAAAAGATGAAGGGCACATGGAGAAGGGGACGACAGAGGACGAGATGGTTGGACAGTTTCTTGAAGCTACCAGCATGAGTCTGGCCAAACTGCGGGAGGCAGTGGAAGACAGGAGTGCCTGGCGTGTTCTGGTCCATGGGGTCACAAAGTGTCGGACACGACTAAACAACTAAACAACTAAACAACAAAAACATCCCAAAGCAGCTTTCAAATATCTTTAATACGGTCAGTGACCAGGAAGCAATTTATAAAAATATGACATTAAAAATAGTATTGTGCTACAAATAACAGTAGAAATATGGCCAATTCACAGAATTGGTGCTTATATTTATGACCAGGTTTCGACTTTTAAAGTTTTAAAAATTCAATTCAGGTGTCGCTACTGTTTATTATCGTTCCTTCGATGTTTACAATTTGAACTCCGTTGTTGACATCATTGCTCGTCTTATTCTTGTTGCAATGTAACAGTACTTTGCCACGGACCTGTTAATTTCGGGCTCTTTGTCAGCTAAGAGGTGTCTGATATAGGTGTCGTCTGTACTACGAGGTATTTTCCTCAGAATCGGTTCGATCAGCTCTTTTCTTGAGTCTCGATATAATGGGCAGTATAAGATGACATGCCCAATGGTTTCGATTTCATTGCTGTTACAGGGACATAATCTTTGTTCGATCGGTATTTTATTGTATCTTCCCTCTAGAAGAGCTGAAGGGAGAGCGTTAAAGCGGGCCCTGGAAAATGCCCATCGGTGTTTAGCATTGTCTAGAACTTTGAGATAGTTTGCTAGATGGGGCCTTTGGGGGTTGTATAGAAGTTTATAAGTTATCGGAAGTTGATTAAAGTCATTTTGGGCTTCAATGTCCCTGAGTCTTTCTTTGATTATGTTCTTGGCCCTTCCCCTTTCTAAACTTAATAAATACTCTGGGGAGAGACCATATGTGGCCAGTTTTCTGAGAGTGCCCTTCAACCAACTAGATTGGAATTTGTCAAGAAGCATCAGGGAAAGTAGTCCAACCGGCGAGCTGTTAAGTCTTAGCCAAGTGCATAAGGTTCTTATCCATAAAGGTAAAGGTAAAGGTACCCCTGCCCGTACGGGCCAGTCTTGACAGACTCTAGGGTTGTGCGCCCATCTCACTCAAGAGGCCGGGGGCCAGCGCTGTCCGGAGACACTTCCGGGTCACGTGGCCAGCGTGACATCGTTGCTCTGGCAAGCCAGAGCCGCACACGGAAACGCCGTTTACCTTCCCGCTAGTAAGCGGTCCCTATTTATCTACTTGCACCCAGGGGTGCTTTCGAACTGCTAGGTTGGCAGGCGCTGGGACCGAGCAGCGGGAGCGCACCCCGCCGCGGGGATTCAAACCGCTGACCTTTCGATCGGCAAGCCCTAGGCGCTGAGGCTTTTACCCACAGCGCCACCCGCGTCCATACTTTGGCTTTAATGCTGTATAAGCCCGCTTCCAGTCGTAGGGCGGCGTTTGGGACGCATTTAGGTGTTTGCAGGAGTGATCTAAGGAAACCTGATTGTATCTTTTCATATGGGTCTAGATTAGAGAGGGAGACGAGTGGTGCGCCGTATAGTATTTGTGCTGTTGGTTTTGCAACGAATAGTTTAATTGTAGCAGGAATGAAATTTCCTCCCGTTGTGCGATGGAATCTTAGGATTGCTGTTGTACTTTTTTGTGCTGTAGAGGAGCTGTAATTTATGTGGGCAGTCTTCTTCCTTCATGCTTGGAATATAACTCCTAGATATTTAAAGCATGTCACTTGTTCAATCTCCTGATTGTCTAAATTCCATCTGTATATTTTCCTTTTGTTAGAGAAAACCATGATTTTTGTTTTTTGGTAGTTCACTGCTAGTTTCTCTTCTCTACAATATTGGGATACGCTGTTAAGAGCTCCCAAAGCAGCTTTTGCCAAACTGGAGCTCTGCAGATCTTTTGGAAAACAACAGCCGTCGGTCCCAGCCAGCCCAGCCACTAATCTGCAGCTGGCCCTGGAGGGGAGCCAGCCATGGCTGGAGAAGTGAGCTGGTTGTCTTGGCCACAGTTTTCTTCTCTGTTTCACATCCTCATTGCTGTCACTTGATTCATCTTGTGTTGGGAGTGGTTCAGCTGGAGACTTCCAAGTGGAGTGGAGCGATCAAACGCCCTTGGTTGAGACAGTAATGGCAGAAGTAGAACCAAAAGGGAGAAAGTAGGTCCTGGATGACCAAGAAGTGTCCTTTTTCTCCAGCTCCTCCTATCTCTGTCTCGGTCTTTCAGCAGAGCTGATCAGACACAAGCACAGCCCTGTGTGTGTTTGTGTCAAGTGACAGAGGAGAGCAGTTTTTGGTGGAAAAACCCCTGCCCTAACCCATCTGCAGCTTGCAGTTCCAGGTACAAATTTTGGACCAAATTTGCTCAGGACACCTACAATTCAGTCCCACACTGATCGGCTGAAAAATGGCAATTAATGCGTTGTAGCAGCTTAAAGGCCAGTAGATTTATTGCGGCATAAGTTTTCATGGAGTAGTGACACTTTGCATACAGTCAATTCTGTATCCAGGGCAGCTGTCTACCAGCTCCACCTGGTACACAGGCTGAGACACTCCCTGCCCGCAGAGTGGTGCATGCTCTGGTTATCTCCGCTTGGACTACTGCAATGCGCTCTACGTGGGGCTACCTTCGAAGGTGACCCAGGAACTTCAACTAATCCAGAATGCGGCAGCTAGACTGGTGACTGGGAGCGGCCGCCAAGACCACATAACACCAGTCCTGAGAGACCTACATTGGCTCCCAGTATGTTTCCGAGCACAATTCAAAGTGTTGGTGCTGACCTTGGAAGCCCTAAACAGCCTTGGTCCAGTATACCTGAAGGAGCGTCTCCACCCCCATCGTTCTGCCCGGACACTGAGATCCAGCTCCAAGAGCCTTCTGGCAGATCCCTCATTGCGAGAAGCAAAGCTACAGGGAACCAGGCAGAGGGCCTTCTCGGTAGTGACACCCTCCCTGTGGAACACCCTTCCACGAGATGTCAAAGAGATAAACAACTACCTGACATTCAGAAGACATCTGAAGGCAACCCTGCTCAGGGAAGTTTTTAATGTGTGATATTTTCATGTATTTTTAATCTATGTTGGAAGCTGCCCGGAGTGGCTGGGGAGGCCCAGCCAGATGGGCGGGGTACAAATAAATTGTTGTTGTTGTTGTTTGTTGTTGTTGTTGTTATTACATGAAGTGTGTGTGCATGTGTAAAAGTAAAAGCCCTACTGGACAAGTCCACCATCCTGTTTCTGGCCAGTCAGATTCTTCTATAGATATGCAGAACACAAAGTCAGGAACCATCCACCATTGGCATCCTGCTTGAATATAGAGGTATAGCTATCACAACCAATAGCCATTAGCAGACTGATTCCCCCACAAATTTGTCAAATTCTACTTTAAAGCCATCTAGGCTGGCACTTATGAGCACATCTTGTGAGAGGACATTCTATAAATTAACCAAGCAATGTGTAGACGCAACATGCAGAAACACACTAAAACTTAGCTATGCCAAGAGAAAAAGCTTGCGCATTTCTTTGCCTGCACTGAATTTTCTGCATTTTTCTCTCCCTACTCCATGCATAAATTGATACACCTCCATCAACCGCATTTTTAAAAATTGAAAAACAAAACTAGGAGTTCCCAAACACACTGTGCTTTCCTTTTATGGAAGATGCTTCAGAGCAGCGGTTCTCAAACTTTTTTTCTCTCTACAGCCCACTTAAAAATTGCTGAAGGTCTCGGCAGACATATTTTCTGTCTGCTGTAGCAATTCTAATGAACTATGCTACTGCTGGGTGTAATTTTGTTGCTTCTTTTATATCTTACACATTGCATTTTATTCAATTTGTATTACACAGAACTCAAATTGTGATGCAATAAAATGCAATATAGGAAATAAAAAAAGCAATGAAAATACAGTAACAAAAAACGCACTGAGAATTATTTAACGTGATGAATGCGCCACCTCCGGCCTCCAACACAAAACCAGACACACCACAGACCCCCTGGAATGAAGCTCACAGACCACAGTTTGGTAACCCCACACATGAGCCTACTGAATATTTGGGGGTCACTTTCACAAATTTTTATACCTCTACAATACCTTTTTGTGCCTGGGTGGCTAGAACTGTGCACTGTATACAGAATGCAATGCAGCCTTCCAAATTCAATTATTAGGGACAGATTTCTTTCTTATTAAAAAAAGAAAAAAACTAGGCAGTGTGGATGAGTCCTCCTTGCCTTGCATGTTCCCAATTGACTGCTTCGATCGGTGAAACCGGCACTTTTGGAGGTGCCATAGAATACCTGTTTCGCTTTTTATAAGCCTATTGTTTAGTACAACAGTTTGGAACTCCCTGGCTCTTGAGATTAAGCAGGCACCTTTCCTGCTCTCTTTCCGGCATCTGCTAAAAACATCATTGCTTAGACAAGCCTGCCCAGATACTTAGAAAGTCGAGTTAATTTTAATCTGTTTTAATACTTGAACTTCTGCAGGTTTTAAAGTAGGGTTGTGAGTTTCCCCCCGTTTTTAAGTTTTATATTTTTGTAAACCACTCTGAGGTGGTGTTGGGTGTTTTGTTTTTGTTTTTAACAACCAATCAACCTATAGCTCTTATGAAACATACAAACAAACAAATATGAAGGCTGCAAAACGAGAGAGGTCTCTGGGATGGTTGCTGTGGTTGCTACGCTTTGTGTTTTACTGTGCTTTTATACAGTAAACCGCCCTGTGCTATTGGAATGAAGAGTGCTGTATACATTTAATAAATCATATTAATAATATTGATAGTAACAGTTTCTTTATTTTTTACAAATTTAATAAATGTGTTCAGTGTGTTTTTATACAATTAATAAATTGTTGTTGTTTAGTCATTTAGTTGTGTCCGACTCTTCATGACCCCCTGGACCAGAGCACGCCAGGCACTCCTCTCTTCCACTGCCTCCCGCAGTTTGGTCAGGCTCATGTTTGTAGCTTTGAGAACACTGTCCCACCATCTCGTCCTCTGCCGTCCCCTTCTCCTTGTGCCCTCCATCTTCCCCAACATCAGGGTCTTTTCCAGGGAGTCTTCTCTTCTCATGAGGGGGCCAAAGTCTTGGAGCCTCAGCTTCAGGATCTGTCCTTCCAGTGAGCGCTGAGGGCTGATTTCCTTCAGAATGGATAGGTTCGATCTTCTTGCAGTCCATGGGACTCTCAAGAGTCTCCTCCAGCACCAGAATTCAAAAGCATCCATTCTTCGGCCATCAGCCTTCTTTATGGTCCAGATCTCACTTCCATACATCACTGCTGGGAAAAGCATAGCTTTTACTATATGGCCCTTTCTTGGCAAGGTGATGTCTCTGCTTTTTAAGATGCTGTCTAGGTTTGCCATTGCTTTTCTCCCAATTCATAAATACTAATTGCAAGAATAACAACAATAACTGAAAATAAACCCGAGGTTAAACGGAAGACAGGAGGAGAGAGGGGGGGGCCTCCCTCCGCCTTCAGCATCCTTCCCTTCCCCTCCCCAAAATCGGGATGCAGGCCCGGGCGCCTGGTTCCCTTAGCAACGGGGAGGCCCTGCGCCGTATCCAGGGGGCGGGGCCTCCGTCCGCGCACGCGCCGCGACGCACTTCCGGCTCCTTAAGGGAACGTGTCCCTGGGCGCCGCCGAGGCCGCCTCCGCCGGGCCGGAAGTGCGGACTGCGTTGGGGACTGGAGACGATGGAGCAGGCCGAGGCGCACAACGGGAGCGGGGCCGGCGACGCCTCGGCGGCCGGGGCTGCCGGGGCTCGGCCTCCCGCCACCCCGGAGGGCATGGCGCTGGCCTACGGCAGCCTGGTGCTCATGGCCCTGCTGCCCATCTTCTTCGGGGCGCTGCGCTCCGTCTCCTGCGCGAAGGGGAAGGTGAGGCGGGGGAAGGGGCAGCGGGGCGGCCAGGGCAGGGTCCCGAGTTGGGAGGCCGCGGCCCGCGCCCGCCATGGGCCGGCGGAACTCCACGAGACATGAGGGGGGCTTGTGGAGCAGGATGAACCCGGGGGAGAGACGCAGAGGGGTAGAGGGTATATGCCTGGCATGCAAAACGGGGCCCCGGCTCAGGGCACCCAAAATGGTATTTCCAGGTAGGGCTGTGAAGGACCCCCCCCCCGCCTACAGTTCCATCCAGCGGCTGCCAGTCAGTGCAGGCAGTACTGGGCCAGGTGGACCTAATGGTTTGACTTTTTCTTCTCTGGCGACCACTCATCATTATTATTTATACCCCAGCTACTCTGGGCGGCTTCCAACAAAAATAAAATACAGTCATCCATCAAGCATTAAAAGCTTCCCTAAAGAGGGCTGCCTTCAAATGTCTTCTAAAAGTCGGGTAGTTGTTGTTCTCTTTGACATCTGTTGGGAGTAAGATCGTAGCCAAGTATGATTGTCGTCCATAAATACGGTTTTAACAATGAGTCCATAAGTGACTGTGGAGGCCAGTTCTGGATCCACACGTCCTTCCACAGTGGGGACATTGGTTCCCAGGTGGCAGTTGATCATGGTGAGGGTTTGCCAAGCGTGCCTTCCTCTTAGCACGTTTCTCCCTTGAGTCCTGAGTTTGAGTGTCTTCAAAGCCCATGACACCTTTGGTAAAGGCTTGACTTGGGTATATGGCTTGACTAGCTTCCCATAGAATCACAGGGCTGGAAGGGGTCCCAAAAGGCCATCCAGCCCAACCCTCTGCAATGCAGGAATGGCTGCTGAAGAACCCCTGCCAGGTGGACATCCAAACTCTGCTTAAAAGCCTTGGGCGGAAGAGAGTCCACCCCTTCAGAGGGAGCCCGCTTGGCTATCAAAGCAGGTTCCATGTTTCTTGTGAAGGAGGTTGGTGCCGTTGGCCATGGTTAGCCATGGTGGCTAAGTGGAGCCTTTGTGCACAGAGAGAGTCTATTCCTGAATAGCAGCACATGGTGAGAGGGAGCAGAGGGACATTACCTTCATGGGGCTCTTGTGTTCTTGGACTCGTTGAAGGAGCGTCTCCACTCCCATCGTTCTGCCTGGGCACTGAGGTCCAGCGCCAAGGGCCTCCTGGTGCTCCCCTTGCTGTAAGAAGCCAAGTTACAGAGAACCAGGCAGAGGGCCTTCTCGGTAGTGGCACCTGCCCTGTAGACACCCTCCCACCAGATGTCAAAGAAATAAACAACTATGTAACATTTAGAAGACATCTGAAGGCAGCCTTGTTTAGGGAAGTTTTTAATGACTGATGTTTTAATGTATTTTTAATCTTTTGTTGGAAGCCGCCCAGAGTGGCTGGGGAAACCCAGCCAGATTGGCAGGGTATTAATAATAATAATAATAATAATAATCCCTGACACCCTCTCCAGTCTTTGGGCTTGCAGCAGGTGTCTTCGCTTCCTCCCAGTACCTGAATAGCCAACTCTAGTTCTGTGATTCTGTGTGTCAGTGCCTGTCTTAGAAAGCAGGGCCATCTTTGCATGCATGTAGTGTGGTGATGGCATGTTCTCACCACATGCTGCAATTAGGTGCCCTGTCTAATTGTTCTTTTTTTACTTCTGACCATGTCCAGAGCTTAGAATAATAGACCTGTAGAATGGGAAGGGAACCTGAGGGCTGTCTATACCAGCCCCCTGCAATGCAGGAATTTCAGCTAAAGCAGCTTGCCTCTTACACACACCCTTCCCTTGCTGCCTCCTGAGTTTTGCATCAGGCCATTGGTCCATCTAGCGCTGCATTGTCTACCCCAGCAGTTCTGTCTCCTTTCCTTGGTATCTCCTGGGGCTGTGTGTGTGTGTGTGTGTGTGTGTGTGAGAGAGAGAGAGAGAGAGAGAGAGAAAAGCATGCACTCCAGCAAGTGTTTCTTCCCTTCCAAGTTGAAAGGGGATTCACTTTGCTACATGCAGTAGTGTTGGCCTATTTAGCACAGGACTTTTTGTTCCTTTGCTCTTGTGCGCGCACCTTGGGGAGAACTTGGGATGGAAGGAAGGAGGCCAACTGACGTGTTAGCAGGCAACAGGGCCAAAGTGGAGAGCATGCCCCTCCTCCTTAGATGCTTGAGTGCTTCCTTGGGCAGGCGGTTGTGGCTAGCTGTGTGCTGACGAGCTGCTTCTGTAGAGAATTCATGTTTTGCATATGCTACATTAGCCCCTTTCTGTACGTTTCCCTTTATGAAATTGTGAATGTTGTGTAGGCTGCAGATAAGAAAGAAAAATCCATGTGGGTAATCTTGGATTCGTGCACTGAGGCTGGCAGGAATCAGTTTTTTAAAAAAGGAAATACTTCACCTGATGCATAATTAACATATGTTGTTTTAGTGCTGGAAGCTGTGGGGAGGGCACTGGCATAAATAAAGTCATGGTTCCAGCCCAAGATAGTCAGACCTGTTAATTTATTTAGAGGTGGTATAATTCGGCCTTGCAGACATACTCACAGAAGTTAAAGGTATAGGGACCCCTGACCGTTAGGTCCAGTCGCGGACGACTCTGGGGTTGCAGTGCTCATCTCGCTCTATAGGCTGAGGGAGCTGGCGTACAGCTTCCGGGTCATGTGGCCAGCATGACTAAGCCGCTTCTGGCGAACCAGAGCAGCGCACGGAAACACCGTTTACCTTCCCACTGGAGCGGTACCTATTTATCTACTGGCACTTGGACGTGCTTTCAAACTGCTAGGTGGGCAGGAGCTGGGACTGAGCAACGGGAGCTCACCCCGTTGCGGGGATTCAAACTGCCGACCTTCTGATTGGCAAGCCCTAGGCTCTGTGGTTTAAACCACAGCACCACCTGCATCCCACTCACAGAAGTTATGAGCCTGGAAACAAAAGGGGAACCTGTTCTCTTCCAACTTCCTTCAGTTTCCCTTTCTGAATTTTGGAAGGGATGCCGACTGTCCACAGACTATTTCAGGTCTGATATAACAACAACGTTTCCCCAGTCACTCTCAGGAGCAGGTGGATTGAGCCACCATGTTGTATTAAAAAGTGCCAAAATAATTGCAGGCTGATACCTCAACTGGCCATGTAGTGCTGCATCGAAAGGTATTTGTCACAAAAATGACTTCAGAACAAGAAGCTGAAAAACAATGAAAAAGGTGTTTGTGTGAGTATATCAGAGCAAATTTCCATATGACGCATTCCAATAGGGAAACTAATTTGCCTCTGAGTGTGCCTGGCAATCCCATTGCTCAAGTTTCCTGAAGGCTGTAAAAGCAGATGTGGTTAAGTGGATGCAATATCTGCCCTACATTGCAGTTATTCTGCTTCCAGGGGGAAATAGGGAAGAGCACATTGGTCACTGTCCAGGCTGATGGGCTATCTTGTAACACTAGAACGTGTGGACATCCAGTGAAGCTAAATCTCTGAAGATTCAGGAAAGTCGTCCATGCAATGCATAGTTAAACCATGGAACTGGCTCCCACAGGAGACAATGATGGCTACCAATTTAGATGGCTTTAAAAAAAGGATTGGACAAATTCTTGGCAGAGGAGAGGGCTATCAGAGGCTACCAGCCGCGAGGGCAATGCTGTGCTTCTGAATATCAGTTGCTAGAAACCACAGGAGGGGGTGAGGACTCTTGTGCTTGAATCCTGTGTGCTAGTTTCCCAAAGGCATCTAAGGGAATAATAGGATGCTGGACTAGATGGGCCATTGGCCTGTTCCAGCAGGCTCTTCTTGTACAGTCATACCTTGGGTTAAAGTACGTTTCCGAGCACAATTCAAAGTGTTGGTGCTGACCTTTAAAGCCCTAAACGGCCTCGGTCCAGTATATCTGAAGGAGCGTCTCCACCCCCATCATTCTGCCCAGACACTGAGGTCCAGCTCCGAGGGCCTTCTGGCGGTTCCCTCACTGCAAGATGCCAAGTTACAGGGAACCAGGCAGAGGGCCTTCTCAGTAGTGGCACCCGCCCTGTGGAATGCCCTCCCATCGGATGTCAAAGAGAACAACAACTACCAGACTTTTAGAAGACATCTGAAGGCAGCCCTCTTTAGGGAAGCTTTTAATGTTTTGTTGGAAGCCGGCCAGAGTGGCTGGGGAAACCCAGCCAGATGGGCGGGGTATAAATAATAAATTATTATTATTATTATTAAAGTAGCTTCAGGTTGAGCATTTTTGGGTTGCGTTCCGCAGCGACCCAGAAGTAACGGAACGGGTTACTTCCAGGTTTTGCCGCTCGCTCATGCGCAGACGCTCAAAATGACGTCACGCGCAGAAGCGGTGAATCGCGATGCCCAGACGCAGGTTGAGTTCTGCTCAGGATGCGAACGGGGCTCCAGAACAGATCCTGTTCGCATCCAGAGGTACCACTGTGTTCTTAATATCTTTGCTTCTAGAGTTCTGAATAAGTTATCCTTCCCACCCTAAGGGGCTAACATTTGACCAACTTTTCCTCTAGAATGCTTCGGATATGCCGGAGACCATTACCAGCCGAGATGCTGCCCGCTTTCCTATCGTTGCCAGCTGCACCCTCTTAGGCCTCTATCTCTTCTTCAAAGTAAGTAAAACCACTGGGGATCTTATTGCAGTCTTCTGCTGGCTGACAGCTAATCCAATAACTCTCCCTTTTGTGGGTGCAGAGGAAGCAGAATCGCTCCTGGGGAGGGGGAAGTGGCAGAAACCTTCCTCTCAGAAGTATTCGCAATAGTGTGGTGTCTCCATCGGGCCTCTGGGAGTTGTGGGGTGCTGTCCGATGCTGGTAGAAGAAGGTCTTTCATTTCCTGGATCTGCCAGCCCAATGTTTCCAGCTTTCGAAAAGGCTGGGTATGCCTCTCCCATAATAGGCGGGTCTGCTTGTACAAACAGTGTAATATACTGGGGGGACAATTCCAGCTTTTAGCTATTTTATCCAGCCTTTCTATTTAGGATTTTCCAAAACTATGTACACAGTAAAGTGGATGAAACACAAAATCACAGAATTAAAAGCAGTATAATGGAACAATAAAGGCAGTACCATTGAAATATCAACTGAGACAACAGGATAATGTTTTAAAAGAACTGAAATATCTAAAAGTGGCAGACCGGACAAAATTAATAAGAAGCAGCAGCTTTATTTAACTGAAATAAATAAAAAATCCACCCATTGTCTAAAGGCAAAGATGGTGCTCGGTGCATCCCTGCTTGGCGGGGGGGTGTGTGTGTGTGTCTTCCATAATCCAGGCTCTACGACCACGAAAATGGCTCCGTTCCTCATGCTCAGGCATAGGCAAACTCAGCCCTCCAGATGTTTTGAGACTACGCTTCCCATCATCCCTGACCACTGGTCCTGTTAGCTAGGGATGATGGGAGTTGTAGTCCCAAAACATCTGGAGTTTGCCTATGCCTCCTCATGCTCATCAGCTTCACCACCCACAGGATGGGACAGAGCAGGGCCTCCAGTACTAGTTGGAAAGGCTAGAGAGTGGAGCTGATCTGATCTGCTGCATTGCCTGTTTCCCTTCCCCCTCGCACAGTGGTAGATCGTCTGCTTTGCACGCAGCAGATACCAAGCTGCACTCTGAAAAGTTTAGGTGAAGTGGGAAGATAGATCCATTTAGCTCCAGTAAAAGTCCAGAGTGGATTGCAGCATCAAATGAATTTTGCAGTGTGCTCCAGGCCTGAGGAGACTTCCCCAGTGCCGTTCTCCTGACTGGCATCCAGGATACCTCGGAACAAGGCAAGGCCTTGCATGGTTCCCCATGCCAGTCCAGATTGCCTCCTCTGAGGCATGCAAAGTGGGTGCTGATCTACCTGTTTGGGACACTGGAAACCCCTGGGTGTGGAAGGTGTGCAGAAATGGACCTGCTTCCATTCCCACCAGAAGTCATGGTTCTGGCTTGGATTCTGGTTGGTGCTGAATTCTTCCCCGTCCCCGATCTCTGGTCGTAGGAAGGCTGAGCACCTCTGCTAGAGATCCTGGAGATGCCAGGGGTGAGATGGAGCTGTAGAAGGCACCTTCATGTGACCACTTGCCTAAGCCATTTCAAGTGCAAATGGGGGGTGGGATATATAGTTTCATTTCGTTCCAACTGTTTGCATACCGCTTAATCACCAGAATTTCTATCGGGTATGCAATTGGATTACAGGAAACATACAGTGGATAAAAGAAATTGAAATTGATCCTGAAGTCATAAAATGCCTGGCCTGCTGAAATAGAAAGGTCATTGTCATAGACGTGATGGATTGGCCTCAGAGATTGTTAACTTCCTGGATTCCTGCTGCATTTCTGCCAGATGAAGCCAGCCTTGGGCAACTGGCAATCACAGCCTGTACCGGCAGGAAAGGAAATGGAATAATTCTAACTGGCAATTGGTGTTTCCAGGGTGACTGTTTGTTCATCGCACAGGATATGTATCTTAGAGATACGCAGATAAGCTGTGTTGGAGGTCAGGAGAATGGAGGCCTTTGTGAGGAACAACTGCAAAAGTGGATCAAGGTGACCAAAGAATAGTTGGTTACTGGTTCTAACATTAGAAAGCTTTCATTGTAACTATCACAGAGTTTTTCCAGTCAAGAACTTCTTCCCAACCAGCACGGAATTAACCTTTAGAGGCAGCGCTATTAGAAAATTCATGAAAAAGAACACACACATTTCTCCTAGGGGAGAAGAAAACCATCTGATCTGGGCAATGAGACTGGGCAGAGATGATGCACCCCCATATTTATGTCAGACCCCTGGTCTGGCATAAGACAGCCTTCTCTAACCTGGTGCCCTCCAGATGTTTCTGACTACAACTTCCATCAGCCCCAGTCAGCGCATACTGATGGGAGTTGTAGTCCGAAACATCTGGAGAGCTGCTCACATCTGTCAGAAATTAAAAGAAAGCAAAATTACAGCCTTCTGGCTTAGATGTGAAAGTTTAAAAGCAGTAATTATGCTTCCGGGTTGTTCTTCCTCTGTTTTGACACGTTGCATAGTTAGAAAGCAGGTTGTTTAACCTGACTGGTTTTTCTTGTCTTCTAGATATTCTCTCAAGAATACATCAACCTGTTGCTCTCCATGTATTTCTTTGTCCTGGGGATCCTTGCCCTTTCCCACACCATCAGGTAAATGAAGGAGAACAGCGGGTGGCTTGAATACTGTGTGTTGCGATTCCATTTAAAAGGAAAAGGAATCTGAACCCTGCTGGTTGCAGCAAAACAGCCTAAACTTAGCTGGCATTTTTCTTTAAAGCAAAATTAGAGGGCCTGTGCTGAGGATGCTGGTGGCTCCTGGGCAATACGGCTTCATCTAGTAGAATTATCCCTCACTCCTCTCAGCTCTTTCCTGCCATTACAGGGTTCTTCCTTCTCTCCACACGCCTCAATAAATTTCCCTTCATTTCTCGCTCTAGAACAAACGAAGCCAGATATCTCTTCAGAAATTGCTTTTGGGACATTGGGGCGTTCCCAGTGGACACCGTTAGCTAATATTATTCCAGAGTTGGCTGCTTCCAAAACTGCTCTTCCATTCCTCAGCTATATAATAATTTTCCTCTGTTTGAACCAACTAACGTGTCAGGATGAGGAGGAGAAGGGATGAGATCAGAGGTTTGTTAGCAGAGCTGGAGGTTGGTAGCATGTCTCTGACTCTGCAGCTCAGGGTTTTTCAGACTGAGGGCTGCATTTCCACATGCCAGCGGCGAGTGGGACCAAAAGCAAATGTGGGTGGAACAATTAATGCAGAAGCCTAGTTTCTGCTGCCTTTCTGTCTTCCATCCCGGCTGGCAAGGGGCATTATCAGAGTTCAAGGGTGCATTCCAGGCAGGGAAAAGCCATGCAAGCAAAACTAGGAAGTGCTTTTCAAGTGTCTCCTGGGAGTCCCCTTTTCAGGGTGTTCTACTTCCCTCTGACATGGGAGACAGGAACATAACACACCTGGCCAATGAAGTTCAGCAGTCTGCTGTGCCATTCACCGGGTGAAGAGGCAAATCAAAATGTTTCCTTGGCAAAGGGATCCGCTTAAATCCTTGGCTTTGTATCTTTGTTGAAGCGGCCACTGTTCTGCAAAAGCACCACACCCAATAAGCAGGATGGTGTTAGCATCCACAATGGCATGGCTCAGTCTTCCTAAAATCCTTGCCAAATTGTGCCTTGAAAAAGGAGTTCATATCCACTCTTTGAACACTACTTTTAATGAGCTACTGGTGGTCAATTCCAGGGTCTCCACATCTCAGTACAAAAAAACACAAAAAACCTTAGCTGCCTTTGGGGGCAATAAGGCCCCCCTCATACCTGCCCCCCTCCCTTCCTACCTGGCCCCATCAGGATTCAAATGAAAGATGCACAGTGCAGCTGAAATTGGCTGTTTCTTACCAAATTCAAAATGAAGCTCTCTGGGTCAGCTTAATATTGAGTCTCTCTTTTTAGCTGGTTCTTAGCGTGGGGCTGGTGATGATGCTGGGAACTCTTCATACAGGTAGCAGCTCTTAAACATGACCTCCTCCTGTATTTTGTTGTCGTGAATAAGGACATCCCTGAGGGGATCATTTGACCTGTCCTTAAAGGCGATGGCAGAGGGTGGTTTAGGCCTTGCAAATAACCTCACACAGGTTACTAGCCCACTTTGTTCAAGTATAAAACGTGTCCCTAATGGGAAAAGGGAGACCATGGTTTGCAAGACTTCCTTGCCTGGAGCCAATTTTTGTGTGTGCCTCTTTACAAGCTTGGCTCAATTTCCGCTGCATGTGTGTGCATTAGGCACCTGACTGGGGCGAGCACTCATGGAAGGCTTTTGAGCTAAACTTGAGGCCGGCAGGAATACTTAGTGGGTGACACCCCGCTACCCTCCTCTCTCAATAATAATAATAATAATAATATATTATTTATACCCTGCCCATCTGGCTGGGCTTCCCCAGCCACCCTGGGCGGCTTCCAACAAAATATCAAAATATTAAAATACAGTAATCCATGGTTCTTCAGGAGTCACCTTGTCCCTTCTCTGCTCTTGATTTCAGCCCCGTGATGAACAAATTCTTCCCAGTCAATTTCCCCAACAAGCAGTACCAGCTTCTCTTCACTCAGGGCTCTGGGGAAAGTAAAGAAGGTAAGTCACTCTCTGCCAGCCAGCTCAAACTCCCACCCGAAGCATTTCCTGTGCAAATCCTACATTTCCCCTGGCTTGCCTGTTGCTTCCTGATTTTCCCCAACCTGAAGGCCATCAGTAGCCTTGCCTGCAGTTTTCTGCTTTGACCAGTGGGCTCTCCCTGGAGTTTCTAATTCTTTCAATATGGCCATTATACCGGGCAAGTGTCCTAGGCGCCCTTGTCTTCCAGTCGTCACCCGCTGCTGCTGTTTCTATGCCCACACAGGCAGCAAACACCTGTGGAATGGTGTGCTTTAAATAATAATAAAAAATCAAAACAAAGATAAAACAACTACATACAGTCAGAGAATTAGCTGAATATCTAAAACCTCTCTTAAGTGGGTCTTTCTGCTTACAGAGCATATGGCCCGTCCCCCAACCCATAGTTGCGTTATTTGCAAGATCCACCATTTCCATTCACTGGGTTTTGGAGAGGGGCTGGGTAAGATATTCTCTCTCTCTCTCTCTCTCTCTCTCTCTCTCTCTGCCTGCAAACCTTCAACAGTCTAGGTGGGTCAGCGGTCTGTCTTAAGTCAGCTTTGTGAGCTCATAATCTAGGTGCGAAAACAAGCGTCGCTTCTCTTAGCTCTGTGCCTGGGTGCTGCCTATCCCTTACTCTTGCTTTGTATTAAAAGAGGCTGATAGAGGTGAAAACGACGTGGTGGCTTTTGTTGCAGAGATTGTCAACTACGAGTTCGACACCAAGGACCTCGTGTGCCTGGCCATGAGCAGCATCGTTGGAGTCTGGTACCTGTTGAGAAAGGTAAGCCGAGCACCTGGCAAAGCCTGGGCACCACTTTCCTGTTTGCCTAAAATTCTGGGTGTGCCTGGGGGGTGGGGAGGCAAGGGGGTGAGCTGTGCTGGTGCTGTTTTTATTGTAATTATCCCTATGTTTTTAATAGATAGGGGAGAGGGAGAGAAGAGATTTAACCCTAGCAGTGTTTTAATTGCTTTTAATGATGGTTTCCCCCTGCTGTTTTTACCCTTTTTATTTTTATCTGTAAGCTGCCTTGAGTGCCTGTCAGGGGATAAGGCAGGGCATAAAAAAATTAATAATACAGTGGTACCTCAGGTTAAGTACTTAATTTGTTCTGGAGGTCCGTAGTTAACCTGAAACTGTTCTTAACCTGAAGCACCACTTTAGCTAATGGGCCTCCTGCTGCTGCTGCGCCGCCGGAGCACGATTTCTGTTCTCATCCTGAAGCAAAGTTCTTAATCCGAGGTACTATTTCTGGGTTAGCGGTGTCTGTAACCTGAAGCGTCTGTAACCTGAAGTGTCTGTAACCCCAGGTACCACTGTAATAGTAATTTTAGTAATTACAGTGGTACCTCGGGATAGAGAACAGAAATTGTGCTCCAGCGGCATGGCGGCAGCAGAAGGCCCCATTAGCTAAAGTGGTGCTTCAGGTTAAGAACAGTTTCAGGTTAAGAACGGACCTCCAGAACGAATTAAGTACTTTACCCGAGGTACCACTGTATAACAATTTATAAAATATATAATATAGAAATATATATATAATATTTATATTTATAATATACAGTTACACCTCGGGTTAAAGTTGCTTCAGGTTGAGCATTTTCGGGTTGCGCTCCGCGGCGACCTGGAAGTAACGGAACGCGTTACTTCCGGATTTCGCCGCATGCGCAGATGCTCAAAATGATGTCACGCGCATGCGCACAAGTAGTGAATCGCGACCTGCGCAGACGCGGGTTGCGTTTTCTTCAGGATGTGAACGGGGCTCTGGAACGGATCCCGTTCGCATCCAGAGGTACCACTGTATATATAAATTTAATAATAATAATATGCTGGTTGCTAACCTTCTCTGCCCTTCTCCCAGCACTGGATTGCCAACAACCTCTTTGGCCTGGCCTTCTCTCTCAACGGGGTGGAGCTGCTGCATTTGAACAATGTCAGCACCGGCTGCATCCTCCTCGGGGGGCTCTTCGTCTACGATGTCTTCTGGGTAAGCAAGTGCTGGTTTCTCAGGGTTTCTCTAAATACTTTATTTCTGTTGTTGTTTAGGCGTGTCCGCCTCTTCGTGACCCCCTGGACCAGAGCACGCCAGGCTCTCCTGTCTTCCACTGCCTCCCACAGTTTGGTCAGACTCATGTTTGTAGCTTCGAGAACACTGTCCAACCATCTCATCCTCTGTCGTCCCCTTCTCCTTGCACCCTCCATCTTTCCCAACATCAGAGTCTTTTCCAGGGAGTCTTCTCTTCTCATGAGGTGGCCAAAGTACTGGAGCCTCAGCTTCAGGATCTGTCCTTCCAGTGAGCACTCAGGGCTGATTTCCTTAAGAATGGATCGGTTTGATCTTCTTGCAGTCCATGGGACTCTCAAGAGTCTCCTCCAGCACCAGAATTCAAAAGCATCCATTCTTTGGCAATCAGCCTTCTTTATGGTCCAGCTCTCACTTTCATACATCACGACTGGAAAAACCATAGCTTTAACTATACGGACCTTTGTTGGCAAGGTGCATTTATATCCCACTTTCCCCCCAAAGAGCTTGAGGTGTGGTGTTCATAGTCTTCCTCCCCCCGTTTTATCTTCAAAACAACCCTGTGAGGTAGGGTAGGCTGGGAGGCAGTGACTGGACCCCAGGGTCACCCGCTGGGCTTCATGGCCGAGTGGGGATTGGAACCCTGGTCCCTGTCAAACCATTACACCGCACTGGCTCCTCCTTGGGGATCTATGGCAGAGTGAGTTCATGCCACTGTGTGGCTTCTTACATCCTTGTGTTACCAGCTCTGTCTTACTTATTTATCGCATTCATATTCAGCCTTTTCCTCCAAGGAGCTTAAGGTGGCACTCGTGGTTCTCCCCCTCTTTTAATCCCTACAACAATCTTGCGAGTTAGGCTAGGTCGAGAGGCGGTGACTGCTCCAAGGTCGCACCCAGTGAGCTTCATGACCAAGTAGGGATTCGAACCCTGGTCTCTGCCAAGCCTTCGTTGGACGCTCTATAACGTTGCTGTGCACCATAAAATACTGTGTACAGCAGTATGAAAATACTGTTTTGAAAAATGTTAAAATCAGTAAAGCACAGTCATTAACGTAACCGGCTGCTCAACACTGCACAATTGCCTAGGCCTTTCAGCTTGGAAAAGTCTTCAGGAGATGCCTGAAAGTTAACAGAGAGGATTCCTTATGAATCTTCTGACAGTTATTCTCCTAAGGAAGGCCTGGTCTCCATTGGGTGGCTGCCATGGTGTGAATGCTTAAGCTGCAGTCATCATCCTTCTCACCGTTCTTCTCTCCTCTCTAGGTCTTTGGCACCAACGTTATGGTGACGGTCGCAAAGTCCTTTGAGGCGCCCATAAAATGTGAGTACTTGGTTTTTTAAGCCTTTGGCAGCATGAGCAGTGGGCAGGAGTGGTGGCTAACTGAACCACGCTGCAGTTTGAGCAACAGAGAAAGCCTTTCTCGTAGAGCAGGGTATGCGAAACCTCCATCCCGTGGGGCTAATTCAACCCAACAGAGGTCCTGAACTGGACTGTGGTGCCAGTTCCCTCAGAACCACTCCTTCTTGCCCCAACCCCGACCTCAGATGTGAGGCAGGTAAAGGCTCGCTGCCGTGGCTTTGGAGTCCGTTCACTTTGGTGTCAGGTGACTGCTGGGCAGCCCCACCCACCTGTCAAAAGTTTGGCGGTGGGATCTGGTCCACCCCTTCCACTGAGCAATATTAGCCCAGCGAGGAAAGATAGAGCTCATTCCTTGGCCTGTCACTCTAGGGCCACTGTCTGTTTTGGGTGCTCACGATCCCATCGTACCCAACCTTACAAATAATAATAATAATAAATTTTATTTATACCCCGCCCTCCCCAGCCAGGATTGGGCTCAGGGCGGCTAACATCAAAGTATGATACATTAAAAACATAAATCAAACAATTAAAATACAGCTTAAAATCAAATTTGGAGCAGAGTAAAATAAGACAGCAACCCACAGATTATAACTATAGGGGATGGGAGCATTGAGTGCTCACCAGGCCCAACTGTTTGTGCTGATCTTATATGAACTGGTTGGTGGAAAGGGTTAGGGCGGCCACTTACATACTGGGTGCTATAACAAAAAAAAGGGGGTGGGTCAGACTGGGCCCCGACCAAAGGCCTGTCAGAATAGCTCCATCTTGCAGGCCCTGTGGAAAGATGCCAAATCCCGCAGGGCCCTGGTCTCTTGCAACAGAGCGTTCCACCAGGCTGGGGCCAGTGCCGAAAAGGCCCTGGCTCTGGTCGAGGCCAGTCTAATCTCCTTGAAGCTCGGGGCCTCCTGCACTGGGAGAGACACCAGTGTGTGTTTAATTTTTTAAATTATTATTATTATTATTATTATTATTATTATTACCAACAACCAAAACACAGTCAAACCCCCAAGGCGGCTGATGCATTGGGTATACATAATCATTAATAACATATTCAAATCAACCATATGTACAGTTCTATATACATTAACGCTCCTCCCTCCACAAGGTTTATTTAACTTTTAACATTTTAATTGCCCCAAATTGTTCAAACCTGCCTAAATAATTCAATATCTTCTCAAACCAACCCTCCTCCTCCTCACTGACCTTAAACCCTTTCATTTTGTGAATCTTCACAGTTAGATATTCTAAAATTATAATAGTTCTCAGTTTTTCTTCAGATCATATAAATCTTTCGCCCTTTTACCGGTGTGTGTTTAAAGCAAACCTGCTGTAGTCTTTGAATGACAAACTTGGACTCTCTGTCTCCTGCCATGGACTGAACTTGCTTCTCCCCTCTTTCCTCTCTCCCAGTGGTTTTCCCCCAAGATCTTCTAGAGAAAGGCTTGGAGGCCGACAACTTTGCCATGCTGGGCCTGGGGGACATTGTCATCCCAGGTAAGGAGGTCGGGGAGTGTGTGACTATGTGATGGTTCAGTGCGATGGAACGGCCCCTCTGGCTCTCGCCTGCTGCTCTTGGGGCTGGAAAGAAGGAGGCAGCTTCTGCACCCCTGGAGAAAGGGAAGGAGGCTTAGCAGAGAAATGGGGTGGAGCTAGAAAGTCACCTGATCATCCCACATTCCATAGCGCATGGGTGGGGAACTCTTTTTGGCCCAGGGCAGGGCGGGGGGCAGACCATAGGCCAGTTCCCTGGAGGTGGGAGGGAATAATCCGCCTGCCAATCACCTGGCCCTGTTTTGACACCAGAAGATTGGCAAGTTAGTTATCCTGTCGAAAGTTTTCATTCCAGCCTCTGCTAAAACACAGCCTTTTCCCCAGTTGCCAGAAACTACAAGAGGGGAGACGGGATGCGGGTGGCGCTGTGGGTTAAACCACAGAGCCTAGGGCTTGCCGATCAGAAGGTCAGCGGTTCGAATCCCCATGATGGGGTGAGCTCCTATTGCTCAGTCCCTGCTCCTGCCAACCTAGCAGTTCGAAAGCACGTCAAAGTGCAAGTAGATAAATAGGTACCGCTCTGGCGGGAAAGTAAATGGCATTTCTGTGTGCTGCTCTGGTTCGCCAGAAGCGGCTTAGTCATCCTGGCCACATGACCCGGAAGCTGTACACCGGCTCCCTCAGCCAATAAAGCGAGATGAGCGCCACAACCCCAGAGTCGGCCACGACTGGACCTAATGGTCAGGGGTCCCTTTACCTTTACAGGAGGGGAGGGTGCTCTTGCGCTTGTATTCTACTTGAGGGTTTCCCTGAAGGCATCTGGTTGGCTGGAGTGTGGCATAGGATGTTGGAGTAGATGAGCCATGGACCTGATCCATTAAGACCTCTTCCTAAGAGCTGTATGACCTGTTGTCTATCCCTGCCAGAGGTCACAGTGAGTCGCCTCGATATTGCTTTCAGCCACAAGGGGGTGCTGTGGTCTCACGGATCATATTAGGAGCAGGGAGTCTTGAGAAGGGCAGCGTGGCTGAGTGGGTGGGTGCCTTGCACGGCCTCCTCCCTGTAGCCCTAACCGCGACTCTTCCGCTCTCTTCTCTTCTCCCAAACCGAACCAGGAATCTTCATTGCTTTGCTGCTGCGCTTTGACATCAGGTAAGCGCCCCCCCCCCCCCGTGAATGTGGAAAAGACCACCACTGGCAATCCTGTATTGCTGAGTGATGCCCTTTTTGTGACAGTCTGGTCTTGGAAAACATTCCAGTTGGGAGCAAGAGCGGCTGTTGTTGGAGGGTAGGGTGGGTTGGGTCACAAGGGCCCTGCAGGCTTTCTCTGGTCATGCCTTTGTGGCCTGATGGCATCTCTCTGCTTCTTTGAGACACTTTTCTCACCTGTTCATGGCGTTGGGTGGGCTGTTAGGGAAGTTTCTCCTGTCCCTGGATCACCATGACGCCCGCTTCTGCTTCCTTCCCTGACTCAGCCTCAAGAAGAACACGCACACGTACTTCTACACCAGTTTCGTGGCTTATATTTTTGGGCTGGGCCTCACCATCTTCATCATGCACATCTTCAAACATGCCCAGGTGAGCCGCCTTTACCTGCGTCCAAAGGCCACCTACCTGCCTGCAACGGCCGGTTGCCTCTTCTGGGAAAGCAGGAAGTTCTTTGAATTGGAGATGGAAAAGGGGAGGGGGCAGGTGAGAAATGAGGAGTTTGGCACCGTTCCAGCAGCCCAGTAGCATCACGATAGCTAGATTTCCTGCTGGGACACACAGCTGCTCCCTTGTAAAAGGTGCAGATCTCATGGTTTCTAAGCAAACAGCCCCGCACAGCAGCGAAGGCTTGCCTCTGGGCATCTCACCAGTGACCCAGCTGGCCAGAAAGAGAGACGGCTGCCCCAATCCTAGCTGGCTTGTTGGGTATTCTTTTTAAGAGGGCTCCTGGCTTTATAGGGTTCATGGAAGGTGACCCTCTTCTGGGTTTCATTGCCCGAGGGGGAAGGCAAATGGCGATCTCCCTTCAGCCAAAAACCCTCTGCCAGCCAGGCCAGTAATGACGGAGGTTGATTCAAATCTTGGTTCCCTCAAAGAGCACTGTGCTGGAAAGGTCCCTGGTGCTAGCTGAGATCTGCTTCACAGAAGCATAGAATTGCAGAATTGGAAGGGACACCAAGGGTCATCTAGTCCAACCCCCTGCAATGCAGGAACCTCAGCCAAAGCATCCAGGACAGGTGGCCATCCAGCCTCTGCTTAAAGACCTCCAGCAAGGGAGAGTCCACCACCTTTTGAGGTAGTCCGTTCCCTTGTCAAACGGCTCCCACCATCCGAAAAAGGTTCTTAATGTTTAGTCTGAAGCTTCACCCAGATCCGTTTTACAAGTAAGGCAAGTGTTTTGAGAAGAGCGGTTTGCCTGACCCCAGAGGCCAGTGATCTCCCATGGCCTGTTGCACCAGCGTGAGGCCGGAGCTCTAGCTTCCTGGCTCAGACCAACCTGGGGCCTCTGGGTGAGGCTGGACTCCCACCAACCCAGCCAGGACTGGTAGGAAATGCTGTCCCAAGTACAGTGGTACCTCCGGTTGCAAACGGAATCTGTTCCGGAGGCCCATTTGCAATCTGAACAGAATGCAACCTGCGTCTGTGCGTGCGCAGGTCGCGATTCACCGATTCTGCGCATGACGTAATTTTGCGTGTCTGCACATGCGCGAGTGGCGAAACCCGGAAGTAACCTGTTCCGTTACTTCTGGGTCGCCGCGGGACGCAACCTGAAAATGCTCAACCTGAAGCAAATGTAACATGAGGCAAGACTTTATCTGGAGGAAGGGTTGCTATAGGCCCAGCTCAGGGGTCTGCCTTTGACACTTAAACCACTTGGTGCCTTTGGCTTGGCAACTCTGACCCCACCGCCCCTGCAGGCCCACTGCAATCCCTATGGTCAGTTTGTAATTCTACCCTTGACCTTCCAACTTCCTTAGACTTGTGAGTGTGAAACGGTGAATGGACTTTCGGTGCAGCAAGCCTGGCCCTCCACACTAACGCTGTGCCCCTGTAGTTCCACTTTGTGCCCTATTTTGGCCCAGCCCGTGTCTGTCTCCCGAACCCTGTTTCCAGTCCCCTCTCTCCCTTCTAACGCTTCCCACCCCCCTTGATTTCCCCTCTCAGCCTGCCCTGCTCTACCTGGTCCCGGCCTGCATCGGCTTCCCTCTCCTGGTGGCTCTGGTGAAGGGAGAAGTGGCAGAGATGTTCAGGTAAGAGATGCTTTGCGGCCACATGGCAGTTGCGATTCTGCCCAGGCAGATCCAGCCGGGTTGGGGGACTCTGTGGGGAATGGGGCACAGCTGAGTCAGCTCCTGTTTCCTTCCGACAGTCTTCAGAGTGTGAAGTAGGCCTCTGAAAGGGGTAATAATAATAATAATAATAATAATAATAATAATAATAATAATAATTTTTTATTTATACCCCGCTCTCCCCAGCCGAGACCGGGCTCAGGGCAGCTAACAACCAATAATAAAAATAAGTTGATTGAAATACAACTTAAAAAACAAGATTAAAATACAACATTAAAAGGTACAGGTGGGGATGGGTCCAGCCAGCGTTTGGGTCGAGCCAGAAAGCTGAACGCCACCAGTGCCACACTGGAGACGCTCTGTCCTCGTCCCATCTGCTGGTTATTGGCGTTTTCATCTGCCATGAGTCAGTGAATTGGCCTTTGCCAGCCCTGTGCCCTCCGAGTGTTTTGGACTACAGTTCCCATCAGCCAGCATGACCATTAAGAACATGAGAAACACCTGCTGGGTCATGGCCAGTGATTGGCCCATCTAGTCCAGCATCCTCTTCTCTCAGTGGCTAAGCAGATGCCCCAAAGGTGAAATCCAAGGGGGGTGGACCAAAACATCTACAGCATAAGCATACCCATTGTCCTGCACTCAGTAAAAGCATTTTGAGAGTGGCATGGATGCCAGGAGTGGCCAAGGCACCTGTGGTTTGTGATTCTTCTGGGCAGGAAGAGGGGGCTTGTGGCTCTGCCTGCCCCTCCTGCATGGCGCTGCTCTTTGTTCCCCAGCTCAACAGAATGGGAAGAGGATAAAACCCCAAGGGGCAGGAAGGAAGCTGCAGCCTTGAGCTAATAGGAGAGCTGACAGTAATACCAATCTATTTCACATCTGGCAACCAATGCGCCCCTTTGGTTTCAGATAGTTCATGACGAGTCTAAAAAGCCCAGGACACAAATTTTCACAGCCCTCTAGCAGCTAATGGTGGCTCATTTACCAGAAGTATTGTATTTAGCGTTAAATCTGGAAGTGTTTACTCGATTCTGACCAAACTACGCCTCCTGGTGTGTATTTTGCTCCTCCTCAGTGAAGCCGTTGTGCTGACACTGCCTGTGGGGTAGCAAAACCTGTCACTGACGGCCTGAGTGTTGGGGAGGTTACAACAGAGGGCTTTGTTAGATCCAGCCTTGTTGAAATACAGAGGAGTGCCTCTGAACATGTGCAGAAAATCCTTCCCCTTAAACTTCAGCTCGCTTTCAAACATGCTGGGTTCGGGGTAAGACGACAAGCCAAGAAACTTTCTCTGAGTCAGTTGTTTTTGCTTCTTCTTGGGCCGGAGCCACCTAGAATCAGGGTCCCTCTGTGATGGGCAGCCAGCCCTCCCACAAATAAATATTCAAATCCCTGGGTCTGCTGCAATTTAGGGGTGTTCCCCCCAAACAACACCTGGGGATGAGCAAGTGGGTCAGGCTCCCCATTTCCGCATCAGGTTCACAAAGGGGTCCGAGTGCCTCTGGGGTCCCTGCGTGGCTGGCAGCGAAATCTGCGGATGTGGAAAAGCAGTTGTGTGGTTCTGTGCCAGTCCTTGAGTTATTCTCCCCACTCCTCCTCCTTGGAAGTGCTGTGGGGTTTGAAGGGGGGTGGGAAGGAAGAGGAACTGGTGATGAGAGTGATGAGCGGAAGGGCCCCCCCCCCCCAGGAATCCCGGCAGGTGTCGTGCGGCCTCTCTCGGCCCTCTTCCAGGTGGCTTTGATGAGCAGCCGGTTCCTGGGGGTGCTGACAGGTCTGATGCAGCACAGCAGCTGGCCTCGCACCTCTCAGGGGGCACCCTGACCTTCACCCCGGGCAAGCTGTGAGGAGGGTACCTGCCCCCTTCAGTCCCCTGGGGGGCCTTTCTTCTGATCAAGCCATTCCTGGAGGATTTCTTGTGTGCCGTTGTTGGTTTTTTTGCCTGTGTCGCTTTGAATGAAAGGCTGGGGCGAGCGGGGAGGGTGTCAATGGCAGGAATTTGGGGTCCTGCCTGATATCTTGGCCTTAAGGGCCTCGATGAACTGGTGGTGTTTATACCTGGGAGATCACCCACTAAGCCATTTATTTACTTTGTTTGATAGAATCTACATACCGCTTGATTGTTAAAACACACACGCCGTCAAAGCGGTTTACCAAAAGGAAAATCACCCAGAAGAAAAATTAACAACAATAAGTTGCTCAAAGAGTTAAAACAGCAGTAGGCTGAAAACAGAGTAAAACTTGCATCAACTGTCTGAACAATTTACCGTATTTTTTGCTGTATAAGATGCACTTTTCCCCTCCTAAAAAGTAAGGGGAAATGTGTGCACGTCTTATGGAGCGAATTCAGGCTGCGCAGCTATCGCTGAAGCCAGAAGAGCGAGAGGGATTGGTGTGCACGATCCCTCTTGCTCTTCTGGCTTCAGGGATAGCCACGCAAAGCCTCTTGAGCGCAGCTGGAGCGCTCCTGCCTCTTCACTCTGAGGCTTTGCATTGCTTTCTTGTTTTCCTCCTCTAAAAACTAGGTGCGTCTTATGGAGCGAAAAATACGGTGGCTCTGGCTGCTGGTCCCTGCCAGCTCCACGTGTCCGAGGCACAAGGGACACTTCAGGGCTGGCCTTTGCCTTTCACCATCAGACAGAAAAACCCAAGCCAAAGTGTTTCTCAGAAGTGCAGGGCACATTTGTACATAGCGGGGCAGGTGGGCACAGAATTGCTTCCAACCCCTTTCCCAGTGAATTTTGAGCTTCCTTGAAGAGAGAAGTTTGGACGGGAATGAAAGTGCTTCTTAGAAACAGGGCCCTGTGGTCACAAAGACCCGGGCAGCATCTCGTTGAGGGTTCAGAATACCTTTGCTTTGTGGCTCGGCTGCTTTCAGAGCAAGGCTGCCACGTCCCGCCTTTGGTCCTGGGCTCCTTGGCCTCGCCACTCTGACCTTTTCTCACCTGGGCAGCCGTGGAGCAGTGGCAGCTGCAAGGTTTGGAGGGCCCTTAGGCAAGACACACTCCCCGCAACCCGGCCTCCTTCCCTTCATCTTCACCAGCTGAGCCTGGCGCTCCTCATCTTCCTCTTCCTCTTCCTCCTCCTTGTCTTTCCCACCGCCTGGTTTGCTTCCCTGACAGGGAGCTCCTGAGCCAAGCAGGTTGCTGGCATCTCCTCCTTCCTTCCGTTCCTCCTTGTATTTGGGATGGGGGTTACAGCAGTAGGGGCAGAAAGGGCTCGTCCACCTGGCAAGGTAGCCCATCTAGGAGAAGGAAAACTCTGGTCCTCAACCTCTGCTGCATTGTGGGACGTCTAGAAGGGGAATAAAAGGCTAAGAAGCATAGCCTACACAAGTGGAATCCTTAAGATGGCTGGTGGCGCCTTGTCTGCTGTTGGGGTGCTTCCAAGGGAACGGGGGCAATTTGCAAGCCCCCAGCTGGCTCCAGCCCACTGGCTGGTAGCTGGGCGATATCCAGTCCTTGGCTCAGCATGAAACAGCAATCCACAGCTTCAGAAGCTGGAGCACAGCTCTAATCAGCAGAGTAAATAACACTGCTCAAACAGAAGTGGCAGGAGACGGCTGTGAGAACATATTTATAGGCAGTTTATTCACAAACATGTCTTCTCTTTTCATGTCCAAGAGCAAGCAGCAAAAGCAATAGCTATACACACAAACGGGAAGGTCCCAGCAAGCTGTGCTGGAGTGTAAGCAGGCATGTGACATAACAACAATCCACACATCTGTTTTAAGGTGGAATGGAATATCAGTATCCTAACATCCTCCCCCTTTCCGTGTAACCTGTATCACCTGCAATCCCTGCAGCCAAGCTGGGGCCAAATGTCTCGTTCTGCTTTCCTTTGGGCCGTATTAGCGAGGCTGAGAGGGGGGCCTTGTCATCTGGGCAGCCCAGGACTTCCATCTGCACTGCCCAGGCTTGCACCCTGGGGATTTGCCAACACAGTGGTTTGACTTCACCCCTGGAGGTGCACTCCATTGTCTATCAGGAAAGATGAATAGCAACAACGGTGGTGGAGGAGTGGGGGGCAGGGGCTGTTCTGTTGGGTGGTTCTCCATCTGTCGCCCGGCCATGCTGGCCCTGGCAGGTGAGGTGGGGGAAAGCTGCGTCTCTGTGCCATCTCCCTCTTTGCAGCCGCTCTCCCTGCCGCCCTTCCTAAGCCTTTCCCTTTCTCTCTCTCTCCTCCTCTCTCTGCCCTGTCTGTCTCCCTGCAGCTACGAATCCTCCGCTGAAATCTTGCCCCATACCCCAAGACTCACCCATTTCCCTAGCGTCTCCGGGTCTCCGTCCAGCCTCGCTGACTCCATGCAGCAGACACTGTCCTGCTCCCACAGACGCCGGCAGCAAAACCCCAGCGCCATGTAGCTCTCTCAGGCCTGCCTGTGTAGCCAGGTAGGGGGAGATCCAAGATTTAGACCCCAGGGGCGGGGCGGGGGGCAGAGGAGGGAGGAAGGGTCTTGGTACCTTGAGTCGTCAGCTTCTGCAAATGCATGCCCAGCAGGGACCCATAGGTCCTTTCTCCCCACTTTCTACACACCAAGAAGTGCACCGACAACCACCCCATAACGTACTGGTTGCACCCAGGTCCTTTGTCTCCAGCCTGGTGCTCTCCAGCAGGGATGGACTACAACTCCCAGTCAGCAGTCAGCACAGGCATACGGTGCTAGGGCTTATGGGGGGCATGGCTGAGCTTGCAGGGGCTGATGGGAATTGTAGTCCAAAAGAGCTGGCTGGTCACGGGTTTAATGCCTGGCGGACAGGGCTGCAGAAAACCCTTCTGGGAATGCGGCAGAGATGTTGTTAGTCAACATTATTTGGGGTTTTAAAAAAGTTCTATACCGTAGATTCTGGCTTATTAGGCGACAGGGCATATAAGACGACCCCCCAAATTGGTAGCTGCCAATTTGGGGGGTCGACTTATACGCCCAGTCTTATACATGGCAGCTTCACTGGGCAGCTTCCTCCCAGCGCGGAGCCCGCCACCCATTGCCACTGCCCAGCGAACCCATACCCGGAGTATAAGATGACCCCCGACTTATTAGAGGATTTTCCGGGGTTAAAAAGTCGTCTTATATGCCGGAATCTATGGTATGTGGAGAGCAGATACATTGAAATGGACTGGAGTTAACATGTAAGTGGATCTGCTCTGAGTAGGACTAGCATTGGCTACAGCCCCGAGCCCCAGATTTTTGCCCAAAAAACCAGCACGATGACCCAGTAGCGAAATGCGGAGTCGCCAAGGCACCTCTGCAGTAGAACTGTTTCCGCCAGGAGGTGGCGTGGAAATGCAGCTAGCCGAGGATCAGATCGGGAGTGGGGAGCTGGGGCAGGAGACGCCTCGGAGGGAAGGGCCGTAGCTCTGTGGCTGAGCACCTGCTTTTCATGCAGAAGGTTCTAGGTTCGATCCCCGGGGGGCATGTTGCAGAAGGCCAGCCTGGAACCCTGGAGAGCTGCTGCCGGTCAGTGTTGGCACTCAGGAGCGTGAAGGACCAGTGGTTCCTAAGGCCTGGCCAGTGGGCCGCATCCTTCTCTCCCTTAGTTCCTGTGAGCCAAATTTAGTAGATGGGGAGGCTGGACACCTGTAAATTTGTCTCCCTCCAGTGGCCTGGGAAAAGGTTGCGCTTAGGCTCCCAGTCCTAGAATCACAGAATCGTGGGGTTGGGCTCCCCAAAGGCCATCTAGTCCAACCCCCTGCAGTCCTCAAGACGGAAGGTGGTGGAAGCGAAGCCACTTCCACCCATCTCGTCTCGGGTCCTCTTGCAACTGACTCTCTTTGCTCCGGCCGCTCTTCCCGGAGGTTGCTGCTGCTGCTGTGGCAGCTCCCATGCCTCCCACAGCGAACCGCCCCGGGCACAAACCAGCAAGGAGTTTCTGCTGCTCCGGAGCTGCCTTGCGCCTCGTTGGCTCCAGCGTGGCTTGCACAGGAAAAATTGGCACAGCCTGCCGTGGAGCTGGCACAGGGCTGCCTCCACCGTGACTTGCCCTTGTGCCACTTGGCGCAGCAGAATGAACACACCCACCCAGGCGCCGTTGATGCGTTGAGGGGGTTCCTTGGGTTTGCTTCTTTCCCTGCTGCTAAGAACCCTCCCCACTCTTGCCCCGTTTCCTGCCTCCCACCCCCATAAAACAGAGCCAGGGAAGGCCGGGAGAATTCGTTCTCTGCTTCAGGTGTCGTTGTTTGAGTATCTGCTTTGTTCATGGGCCTGATTTGCAAAACCTTGCCAGGGCCGCGCTTCAACTGCAGGGAAGGGTGCAGAGCTGCAACCTCTCAGAGAGCCCAATGGCCAAATGCGTTTTTGTGGGGGGGAATAAAGCAGGGCTTTCCCTTCTCCGCTTGAAAAATATGATGTCACTGGGGAACTCTTAATCCAACACCTGCCGCCCCAGGAAAAATGTCTGAATTTTGGGACAGTTCAAGCTTCTTAAGCTCCTTTTGCCTTTTCTTGCAAGGCATTGGGGGGGGGGGAGATGAAGATATTGAATAATGGAGTCGTAGAATCGGAAGGGATCCCTGAGGGTCATCTAGCCTAGCCCTCTTGCAATGCAGGCATCACAGTTAAGTAGTTAATAATAATAATAATAATAATAATAATAATAATAATAATAATAATTTGTTTATATCCCACCCTCCCCAGCCGAAGCTGGGCACAGGGCGGCTAACAACAGTAAAAGTAATACAGCACTCTAAAATCAACTCAGAATCAAATTAATGGCAACCATTGGGCTAGAGTTCTGTGAGGATTACCAAAGGAGGGGTCAGGCTGTGCCTTGGCCGAAGGCCAGGCAGAACAGCTCTGTCTTGCAGGACCTGCGGAAAGATGTCAAGTCCTGCAGGGCCCTAGTCTCTTGGGACAGAGCGTTCCACCAGATCAGGGCCACAGCCGAAAAAGCCCTGGCTCTGGTTGAGGCCAGCCTAACCTCCCTGTGGCCTGGGACCTCCAAGATGTTTTTGTTTGAAGACCGTAAGGTCCTCCGTGGGACATACCAGGAGAAGCGGTCCCGTAGGTACAAAGGTCCTAAGCCGTATAGGGCTTTAAAGGTTAAAACCAGCACCTTGAACCTGATCCTGTACTCCACCGGGAGCCAGTGCAGCTGGTATAGCACCGGGGGAATGTGATCCCACAGCGAGGACCCCATAAGGAGTCTTGCCATGGCATTCTGCACCCGCTGGAGTTTCTGGATCAGTCTCAAGGGCAGCCCCACATAGACCCAGTGGAGGTCGTCTCCTAGCACCCAGCTGCACTTCTCCGCAGAATCTGCCCACGTATCTTCTATACCTCTCTTCTGAGCCTTAAGGGCTAGAAACTTGGCTAATTGTTTTGGTGTCAGAAAAGGAAGAAGCGTCTTTGGCTTTTGTGCTTGGGAACTTCCCCCCCCCTTGCCCCAACGCTGCGTGCAGTTTTTGTCTCCCAGGGCAGAGCTGAGCTCCCAGCTGGATCTTGTGCCAACCTTGCCAAGACGCCAACTGCCCGACCTGCTGTGAGCCCGACTTCACCCTCTCCCTCCCTCTTTCTCGTCTCTCCCCAGCTACGAGGAGAACTCTGCCCCCAAGGAGCTGCCCCCGGGAGATGCCAAAGAAGGGAAGAAGGAGAAATGACCTTGGGACGCTCAGCCGGGCTGGGCTCTGCCTGCTGGCCGCCCGCCCTCCCCGCCTCCCCATCGCAAGTGAATTTCGTTTTTTAAAAGGCAACTGGATCGTGTAACAGCCATGTGTGTTTGTACGTGTGCATCTGTCTGAAGACTGGCGGAGCAAGGGGGTGGGTGGAAAGCAAGAGGAGGGCCCCCGTATATTGACCTCCTCTCTGCCTGCCTGCCTCCTTGCCTGCCTGCAGCTCCTCTTGTTCCCCCGGGGAGGAAGAGGACGGGGCAGGTGGGGGCAAGAAGAAAGCTTCACCCCTTCCGCCAACTGCCCTGACCGCTGTTCATTGTCTTGGTGGGAAGAAGGAAATATGGGAGGGTGGGGTGGGAGGGGAGGGGAGAGAAAGGGAGACTATGAGCTGATTTTTAAATTTTGTATTGTGGATTTGCTTCTTCTCATATTAAAATGAAACAAAACAAAAAAAAATTATTGAAGGACCAGGACGGACTCCGCAGTGTCTTTTTCACGAGGTCACCGAATCGGCTGAGACGGTGTGTTGAGCGAGTGGATGTTGACTCACGAATGATCTGAGCGGGATCTGCAGGATCTGCTGCAGCTGGCTGGCCCCAGAAGTGGAGGCACATGGCTTTCCTTTTGGAAGACCATGTCGGGGAACTCCACAATGGGGCACTGTTAAACTATGGAACTCTCTCCCACAGGAGACACAAAACTGTTGCTGTTTAGTCGTTAAGTCGTGTCCAACTCTTTGTGACTCCCTGGACCAGAGCACGCCAAACACTTCTGTCTTCCACTGCCTCCCGCAGTTTGGTCAAACTCATGCTGGTAGCTTCGAGAACACTATCCAACCATCTCATCCTTCGTCGTCCCCTTCTCCTTGTGCCCTCCATCTTCCCCAACATCAGGGTCTTTTCCAGGGAGTCTTCTCTTCTCATGAGGTGGCCAAAGTCTTGGAGCCTCAGCTTCAGGATCTGTCCTTCCAGTGAGCACTCAGGGCTGATTTCCTTCAGAATGGAGAGGTTTGATCTTCTTGCAGTCCATGGGACTCTCAAGAGTCTCCTCCAGCATCAGAATTCAAAAGCATCCATTCTTCGGCGATCAGCCTTCTTTATGGTCCAGCTCTCACTTCCATACATCACTACTGGGAAGACCATATCTTTAACTAGACGGCCCTTTGTCGGCAAGGTGATGTCTCTGCTTTTTAAGATGCTGTCTAGATTGCTTCAAAAGAGAATTGGGCAAATTTTGAGAGGAGGAGGAAAGGGCTATTGATGGCTTCTGGCCGGAATAGCTGTTCTCTGCGCTTGACAGCCGGAGGCAGCCCTGCTTCTGAATGCCAGGTGCTGGAAAATGCCTGAGGGGGGAGAGGTGCACTTGTGTCGAATCCTGCTCTCTGGTTCCCCGGAGGTATTCTGGTCCAGCAGACTTCAATGTTCTTGTGCAAGCAGAGGCTGCCTGAAGGAGCTGCTGGGGCTTCTCCTGGCCATCAGTGACTCACGAAAAGCAGGGCGGGCCGGCCTCTCCAACCAATCTCGGATTTGGCAGAGGGAGAGAATGAAAGGGTGCCCTGCGGGGGACTCCTCCACCTGCCTTTCTGGAATTACTTGGCCATGAAGGGTCTCTCCTGGTCTGAGAATTTTAAAATCGTTCAGCCTGGACACTGAGATCCAGCGCCGAGGGCCTTCTGGTGTTTCCCTCATTGCGAGAAGTGAGGTTATAGGGAACCAGACAGAGCAAAATCTCATAATTGTAGAGTTGGGAGGGACTCGAAGGGTTATCTAGACCAATATATCTAAACTTCAGTTATATCCCCACGTTTACTTAAATGTGCCTTTTGGGCACCTAGCTGTTCTTCCCTGTGTTACCAGCAGGGGGAGTTGCTTAACTTCATGGCCTTGAGAATTGTTCAGCGAGCTGCTGCATTGACTGACTGGTCAGTAAGTCATCCTGAGTAAAGATCAATCAGCTGTCAGTTTGAAGGAACTTAAATTGCAGTTAAATAAAAATAAAAATCAGAGCCGGGGACGGTGGATGAATCAGCCACTGGCTGCATGGTGCCCAGTTCCAAGACTGGGGTTTGAGTCTCTTGTATCTATGCAAGGTTATTTGATTGATTGATTGATTGATTGATTGATTGATTGAATGAATTTATATACCGCCCTATACCTGGAGGTATAGGTGCAGCTGTGGTCTAAACCACAGAGCCCAGGGCTTGCCAATCAGAAGGTCGGTGGTTCGAATCCCCGCAATGGGGTGAGCTCCCGTTGCTTGGTCCCAGCTCCTGCCAACCTAGCAGTTCGAAAGCACGCCAAAAAGTGCAAGTAGATAAATAGGTACTGCTCTGGCGGGAAGATAAACTGTGTTTCCGTGCGCTGCTCTGGTTTGCCAGAAGCGGCTTAGTCATGCTGGCCACATGACCCAGAAGCTGTAAGCCGGCTCCCTCGGCCAATAAAGTGAGATGAGTGCTGCAACTCCAGAGTCGGCCATGACTGGACCTAATGGTCAGGGGTCCCTTTACCTATGTGCCTGGAAGTCTCAGAGCGGTTCACAGAAAAGATCACAATATATAAAATTAAAATAAAAACAAGAAGATTACTCCCATGGGACTTTCAGTCCCTGGACATTCCTTCCATAGGCAAAGAATAAAAAATATAAACCACAAAGCATCACAGCCAGAAGGGACGAATGCACAGAGATATAACATAGCTCCAAAGGGATAATAAAGTATTAACTCATCCAAATATTCCCTTTACAAAATAATATATATAAAAATAGAGATATTCACCACCTGTGAGCTGCTTCATTACTGAGAGTAAAGGTTCTATATAGTGTTAAATGAGATAGACATTTGCATAGGTGGGTGGCACCAGGTAACCATTAGGCTCAATATTTGTATAAGAAATAAAAATTTATGCCTTATTGGGGGGAGGAGAGAAACGTCCTTTGAGCTCGGCCCTTCAGAGACTTTTTGTACAGGAGGTATCCTTTCAAGAAGGGCAACTTGCCAAACCCTTGAATACCAGATATCCAAACGGTTAAGATGAAAGGATTTGGCAATATAGCCCCGGGCTGCTCTTAAGGGATGAGAAACAAAGTCTTTACCTTTCAGATCCTGCTCTGTTCTCATATACAGGTTCATCAAAAGTGCCAGGTGGGGAAATGGGTACAGCTTGTGCCCTCGTGTGCCTCTTGCTCACGCTGTGCTTTTGGCCCCGAGATATTGACAGGAGCCAGGAGATGCCGCAGGACTTTTCACAGAGCAAACGGTGGTGGCAAATGCCAAACTGAAGAACAAACTGCCCTGGACCAGCCGGTAGGGTTGCATGGGAACGCAGGTGGAAGTTTGGTTCCAAGCAGGTATTGCCAGAAGCATTCGTCCTCGGAGGATGTGAGCCTGCAAAATTGCAAGTTGAGCAAAACGGTGGCCCATCCATCTGGCAAATTGCTGCCCATGATGATGATAAATAATAGCCAGTGGTGGTTAGAGCATTGTAAAACACCTGGGAGAGACTTGGTCATGAAACTTTCCCTGGATGGCCTTGAGCCAGTCACAGTCTCTCAGCCAAACCTACCTCACAGGGTTGTTGTGGAGTCTGAACGAGGAGCAGAGGACCAATGCGCACCACTTTGGAGAAGCAGTTTGGATATAAATGCAATACATAAATAATTTGTATTATAATTTGAGCATTCCGAGAACTTCATAGGCGCTCTTTTCCTGCAACCATTACAACAGCCTGCAAGGCAGATCGGTATGGTTATTACAGTGGTACCTCGGGTTACATACACTTCAGGTTACATACGCTTCAAGTTACAGACTCCGCTAACCCAGAAATAGTACCCCGGGTTAAGAACTTTGCTTCAGGATGAGAACAGAAATTGTGCTCTGGCGGTGCAGCAGCAGCAGGAGGCCCCATTAGCTAAAGTGGTGCTTCAGGTTAAGAACAGTTTCAGGTTAAGAACGGACCTCCGGAACGAATTAAGTACTTAACCCGAGGTGGCACTGTATTCCCATGTAGGCTGCAAACACTGAGCGTGAGTGGTCAACTTAAGGCTATCTAGTAAATTCACAGCAGACCTGAGAATTAAATCAGGTATCTGTAAGTCAAGTTGCACAGCTCTGGCAAGCTGGCTGGATCGATAGTCTGGCTCAGTGCACTGCCGCCTCCTGCCTTCAGTGGAGAATACCTTTAAAGGCCTTTAAAAAAATAAAAATAAATCACCTAGAGGTGAGACGTTTTGCACCAGGCAAATACCCAGCCTCTTGCAGTTTGCAAAGAACTTCTGCTATAGTTTGACGCTGTGCCCAGGACTGCTCCCAGAAACCAAAATGCTTGTTCCTCCCGCACTTTCTGTTCCTTTTAAATTTGAACATCTAACCTGCCAAAGCAGTGATTCCCATGTGGGTGGTACTGTCCCCTGGGGGGGATTCCCTACTGGGAACTAAGAAGCAAGGGGGGGCACTGGAGGTGTAAATGACTTGCCAGTCTTTGAAACACTGTTCTCACTGGATCAAGTTCCCCAAGTTTGCCCAATTAATTCAACTAAATAGCTTTAGCTGGATTCGGAAGAAACGTGCAGCTAATTGTTACCGTTTCAAATTTTATCGTGCTCTTCCTTAGTAGGTCATGCAACCTGCTATTCTGAATAATGCTTTTTAATGGGTTGGGGGCACTGGAGATGAGTTTGTGGACCCGAGGGAGCGGGGGGCCTGAAAAAGTTTGGGAACCCCTATGCTAAGCAATTGTGCAGAATTCGAAAGCCGGGGTGTGCCCTGTGAAATTGGGTTGGCTTAATGATGATGATATTTGGTGCCCCCATTATTTTGGGGGTGTTTGTGATTGGTTTTGTTTTTTTCCTATTTGAACAATTTATTAAGGTAAAGGGACCCCTGACCATTAGGTCCAGTCGTGGCCGACTCTGGGGTTGTGGCGCTCATCTCACTTTACTATTCCGGGTCATGTGGCCAGCATGACTAAGCTGCTACTGGTGAACCAGAGCAGCGCACGGAAACGCTGTTTACCTTCCCGCCAGAGCGGTACCTATTTATCTACTTGCACTTTGACGTGCTTTCAAACTGCTAGGTTGGCAGGAGCAGGGACCAAGCAACGGGAGCTCACCCCATCGTGGGGATTCGAACCACCAACCTTCTGATCAGCAAGTCCTAGAACAATTTATTAGTTTGCCTGTTTTTACAAGTTTAGAAAAAGAATCCCAGGATTTCCCCCCCTGCGTGTTTTCGCCTAGCTTCCTTGTAGTCCATGATGCCAGCTGAAGTTGTCAGCACAATGCACCCAAACTGACGTGAAGGTAGCAGGTTGTTCTGCCACTTTTCCAAATCCTTCAGTTGGACATCAAATCTGGAGCTGATCACACCACACTTGTTGAGTCTGCCTGTGAGATTAACAACAATCGTCCCAGCTCTGTGATCATCAATGATCTCAAATTCACCTATGTAACCATGCTTCATCATCACAGTTAGGAACTGGACAATAACTTTGGAGCACAGTCTGATGAGAACTTGATGTTTTCCACGCTTCTCAGCATTTGTTGATGCTTTTAAGAGCATCTGCCAGAACATTCATGCGCACCATGATGCCAGTGCAGCAATATGGCGGAAAAAGCTTGCGATTGGTTTTTAATTGGGATTTAGCTTTGCAAAGCCTTTGCAAGGGAGCGGGCTCTGATCCTGCGCACACAGCAAAAGCAGCGTGTGGCTGTTGAACGTGGAGAGTTGGAGGGGATGCTTCGGAAATGGGGTCGTGTGGGAAGGATAATTACGAAGCCCAAAATTTGTGATTCCCCTCCAAACCTGCGCCAAAATGTTGCTGCTGTTCAGCAGCGGGGAAAAACCCTTGTTTTGCAGCGCCCTGCTGACTGACCGATTGGTGCATCAAACAAAATTTGGGGCTTCGTAGTTAATGGTTCCTCCACGCCCTGCCCGTCACAGTGCAGCCCAGGCAGCTTCAGATCTGCAGCTGGAAGGGGGGGACCTGCTTTCCAAAGCCAAAACATCTGCAGCCTCTCTCCAGCCCCCACCCACCCATTGTGGCTCAGCAGGATTCCTGCAACTCCTTCCCCTCATTCTCTCCACACTGACCCTTCTGTTTATCCTGATGCAGGTGGGCTGATTCTGGCCCCCTATTGAACCGCTCTGCCCTCTGGACAAGACTGCGGCCTGTTCAGATCAATGGCGCCTTCTGTTGCTGGGCTGTTTCCAAGGGACTGTCCCCTGCCGTTTTCGCAGGGGGGGGGGCGCAGCCATCCTCCAAGCCTGGCGATCTTTTGACGGTCTCCGGCCGAGCAGGGCCAAGATTTAACGCGTCCGCCCCGCTGACCCCAGCTGTGCCCTGTGGCCAAGCCGACCTGCCTGCCCTCTGCCACCAAACGCCGAAAACAACTGTGCAAAAAAAGTCAGGGAGTTAACTGAGCACAGAGCCCTTTCGGGAGTTGACAGCCCTGGTCAGTGCCTCTAAAAATAGGTTCGCGGGATGCTGCTTCCGGCTGATCCTTGCAATGACGGTCAAATGGTCAGGAAGTGGGAAAGGGCTCTTGTTGCAAAATTTACTCTGCATTAGGGGACTTGCACCCACCCTCGAACTTCCTGCAATTCTGGGCCATCACCCCAAACGGCAAAAATCTGTTTATTTCTGGTGTGACCGGGAGGTCATCTCAAACTTTTCCAGGAGGGGAGGTTACAGCATTTGGGGCTTCTAGGCCAAAAATCAAGTTAGGGGGGTACGTCAAAGGCATATAAAATTATAAATGGTTCTGTGGACGTGGGTGGAGGTGTGTTGTTCTCCCTCTCAAAATCCCAGAACCTAGGGACATCTGGAGAAGTTGAACATTCAGAGCAGACAAAATGAAGTATTTCTGTGGAATTGTTAAACTGTGGAACTCACTCCCACAAGATCTAGTGGAAGACACCACTTTGGATGACTCTCAAAGTGACTTAACAGCATTTAGCCTTCATCTTCTCTCTTCTTATACAGTAAATGCCTTTATTGGGTTTCTATAACAAACATTCCTTTTAAAGAAAAAACACACATCACTTATCCTACACAAGTTGGGCTATCCATGGCTGCTATTAATTAATTTATTCTATTTATAAAAGTATTTGTTTACTTCCTATTACAATCTGTCTTGAAGTGGAGTACACGCGAAGATGGTAAAACAATAACAGCAAAATTGCAGTAGTATACAGGCCAATGCAACCGATGATGCAAAGGGCACTATTAATTAATTCCTAATATTAAAAAGCAGGAAAGTGCAGAGCGATCCTAATATCCCTGCATCCCAATTTCCCCCATGAATTTGAGGGCTTCCTTCTGAATCTGGGGAGACCTCCTGTCTTTGGAGAAACTCTCTGCATGTTTCAGAATCCTGTTTTTCCTCCAGCCCCCTCAACTCGCTGCTAGGTAGGAGAGCAATAGCCAGAGTTTTGGGGTGTTCGCTGAGCTGGAAGCTGGAACCACAGAGACCTGCTTGCGCTGCGCTGGATCCAACTAACAGCGAAGCAAGATTTGTCAGGGTGTCAGTGCTGTGAGCCCCTCCATCCTGTGCCCAGCTTGTATATTTGTGCAAATAACACCGTAAGTCTTAAAGACACCGCAGTCTCTGCTGACCTTCATTCCAAGGAAACCGAACTTGGCTAAGTTCCTGGAGTCCCTCCCCGCTCAGAGATTGGGGTGGCGGGTATCAGTAGATGCGTGGCAAGCGTGTTGTTCTCCAGCGCAGCAGACCTGGACCCAAAGATGAATTTCATGGCATAAACTCAGCCTTTTTCAGCTATGGGCCAGTCCACCGTCCCTCAGACCATGTGATGGGTTGAACTATATTTTTTTGGGTGGGGGGGAAATGAACGAATTTCTATGCCCCACTAATAACCCAGAGATGCATTTTAAATAAAAGCACACATTCGATGATGATGATAATTTATTATTTATACCCCGCCCATCTGGCTGAGTTTCTCCAGCCACTCTGGGCGGCTCCCAATCGAGTGTTAAAAACAATACAGCATTAAATATTAAAAACTTCCCTAAACAGGGCTGCCTTCAGATGTCTTTTAAAGATAAGATAGCTGCTTATTTCCTTCACATCTGAAGGGAGGGTGTTCCACAGGGCGGGCGCCACCACCGAGAAGGCCCTCTGCCTGGTTCCCTGTAACCTCACTTCTCGCAATGAGGGAACCACCAGAAGGCCCTCGGCGCTGGATCTCATGTAAAAACACCAGGCAGGCCCCACAAATAACCCAGAGATGCATTTTAAATAAAAGGACACATTCTACTCATGTAAAATACACTGATTCCTGGACCGTCTGCGGGTCAGATTGAGAAGGCGATTGGGCCGCATCTGGCCCACGGGCCTTAGGTTGCCTAGCCCTGGGCTGGATGATTCTTGGGGTCCCTTCCAACTCTACAAATTTATTATTATGATTCTAAGGTACTTGATGAAGTGCCGGGTGCGGGGAGGAGAATCTGCCCAGAGACCTTGCCACCATGGGCATAGCCAGGGGGGCAGCGGCCCTTCCCCTAAATCAAGTAAATAAATAAACCAATTGTGCCACAGATAACTCTGTTCTGCCCCGCCCCCAACATAAAGCCTGCCACCCCCAAAATAAATCCTGGCTATGCCCATGCTTGACTTGAGCAATTTTCAGCAGCAAGGTTTGCCAAGGAGGCAGCTCCTTGCCAACCAGGTGTCTTCAAGCTGTTTTGCACCGGGGGCTCTGATATAGTCCAGAGTATAAGGAGGGCGAATAGAAGAGGAAGAAATGGAGGCAGGGAGAGATTTTACTTTCTTGGGCTCCATGATCACTGCAGATGGTGACGGCAGTCACGAAATTAAAACACGCCTGCTTCTTGGGAGAAAAGCAAAGACAAACCTAGATAGCATCTTAAAAAGCAGAGACATCACCTTGCTGACAAAGGTCCGTATAGTTAAAGCTATGGTTTTCCCAGTAGTGATGTATGGAAGTGAGAGCTGGACAATAAAGAAGGCTGATCGCCAAAGAATGGATGCTTTTGAATTCTAGTGCTGGAGGAGACTCTTGAGAGTCCCATGGACTGCAAGAAGATCCAACCTATCCATTCTGAAGGAAATCAGCCCTGAGCGCTCACTGGAAGGACAGATCGTGAAGCTGAGGCTCCAAGACTTTGGCCACCTCATGAGAAGAGAAGACTCCCTGGAGAAGACACTGATGTTGGGAAAGATGGAGGGTACAAGGAGAAGGGGACAACAGAGAACGAGAAGGTTGGACAGTGTTCTCGAAGCTACTAAAATGACTTTGACCAAACTGTGGGAGGCAGTGGAAGACAGGAGTTCCTGGCGTGCTCTGGTCCAGGGGGTCACGAAGAGTCGGACACGACTAAATGACTAAACAACAGCAACATCAGGAGGGCACCAGGTTGTCAAAGCCTCTAGCCTTGGGCGATGGGGCTCGAATTATGCAGGGGGGCAGAGAGGTCCCGGCCCCCTTCCCACTGTGGGCGCCTTTCTTGGCTACTGTTTTCCGAAGGGCTTGGCGTGGTTTCGCTGCCCTCGGGATCTGCGGGTGCTGTGAGGTCTCCCCCTGCCTATCCCCACAAGAATCCAAGCATTGCAACGGTCTGCCCCCCACATTTGTGGGGGGAGAGGGGAACCAGGCCCCCAGCTGCATCTCTGCATTGCTGTTGCTGCTTCCCTCCCCCTGGCAGGGCAGTGCCGGGCTCTCGCTTGGGACTCTCCCGGCAGCGATGCCCGATGCCAGAATCAACAGGCCGTGTTTTCTGGCTCCGCTGCCCGTCCACAAAAGCCGTATTGAGCCATTATCCCCCCACGGCGGCTGCAAGCAGCAAGGCTGGCGCCTCGCGCCCTGCCATCTAATGACCCTCCGCTGTCTCCTGCAGATGTTTTCGATGACTCGCAGCTACTTTTTCCAGCGCTCGTGTCCGCAAAAACAAGAGAGGCCACTTTAATTCCAATTAAAGACCTCCAGCTAAGCAAACAGTGTGCAGCGGGGATCGGGCAGGGCCCAGCAGCCAAACCCGGCCCACCGAGCCACCAAGTCTAGACTCCAGATGTGCCTTTGCCAGTCCCTGCTCGACCCAGGCAAGAGCGACACTCGCCGGGCGGAGAGGGCCAAGAGCCCAGGGAGACCCTGCGCTTCAGGGGGACAGAAGGGCCTGGGGGCCCCCAGTCCAGCTCTGCCTCGGGCCTTGAGGGCCCTGTGGAGGCAAACTCCATGACTGGGATGCCTGGGAAAGGAGCCGAAAACAAGGCTGCCAACGTCGCAATGGCGTTGCACAAATCTGTGGAATCCGGGGTGGGGTTCTGGGCGCCTCTCCTCAAAGGGGAGATTGGAAAGGGCTCAGGAAAGGGTTCACAGAAAGATCAAGCAGACAGAGCAACTCCTAGGATAGCTGTCGGTAGAGCAGAAGGATCCTAATCTCGGGGGTTGTGGGTTTGAGCCCCACGTTGGGCAAAAAGGTTCCTGCTTAGCAGGGGTTGGACTAGATGACCCTTGGGGTCCCTTCCCACTCGACAGTTCTATGATTCTAGGTGACTTTGAGGAAAAGTTGCAGAGTTTGGGGCTTCTTACTTTAGAGGAAAGGTGAGGGAGAAGGGACCTGGTAGAAGTTCGTAAAGTTATGTTTTATATACAATGGTATCTTGATACTCGAACGGCTTGGCTCCCAAACAAATTGGCTCCCGAACACCGCAAACCCAGAAGTAAACCCAGGGTTTGTGAACGTTTTTCGGAACCCAAATGTCCGATGCGACTTTTGCTTGAGTGCAGGAAGCTCCTGCTGCCAATCGGAAGCAGCGCCTTGGTTTTCGAACCGTTTCAGGAGTCAAACGGACTCCTGGAACGGATTAAGTTTGAGAACCAAGGTACCACTGTATTCTGTAAGCCGCCCAGAGTGACTCGGGAAACGTAGACAAATAATAATAATAATAATAATAATAATAATAAGAAGAAGAAGAAGAAGTTATGGATGGCACTGAGACAGCGGACAGAGAAAAGTATTTCTCCCTCTCTCATAACACTAGAACATGTGGACATCCGATGCATAGTTAAACTATAGAACTCACCCCCACCAACCTTAATAATAACAATAACAATAACAATTTATTATTGATATGCCATCCATCTGATTGGGTTGCCCCAGCCTCACCAGACCGCCAAAACCCGGAAGTACCAGAATGGCTTACTCCGGAGTTTCGGAGGTCGTGCATGCGCAGAAGCACCAAATCGCAACCCGCACACGCGCGGCTGTGGGTTGCGAACACTGCGGGTTGCGAACGTGCATCCTGCATGGTTCACATTCACAACCTGAGCGTCCACTCTATACAATATTTTGGAGGACATCTGAAGGCAGCCCTGTTTGGGGGATTTTTTTAAAAAAATGTTTAATGTTTTATTATGTTTTTATATATGTTGGAAGCCGCTCAGAGTGGCTCGGACAACGCAGTCACGTGCCCAGTGTAGTATCATCATCATCATCATTATTACAGCGGATGCTTGGGTTGCAAACATGATCCGTGCGGGGGGCACGTTCGCAACCCGTAGCGGTGCATCTGCGCACGCGCGGGTTGCGATTCAGCACTTCTGCGCATGTGCAAAGCACAATTTAGCGCTTCTGTGCATGCATGACCACCAAAACCCAAAGTAACCCGTTCTGGTACTTTGGCGGCCCGTAACCTGAAAAAACGCAACCTGAAGCGTCTGTAACCCGAGGTATGACTGTCTTATTATAGACAGCCCTATTTTGGAGGGTATGGGAATTTGGTTGGGCAGGAGGACTTCTCCGCATCCTCTGCGGCTGTGCAGAGTGGGAATATGTCAGAGGTGATCATTTTATTTTGAGGGATTCCTGCGAGATCAGCTGCTTCCGAGGAGCTCCAGAGTGTGAAATTTGAAAACTACTGGGCGGCAGGGAGGGGGAACGGAAGCGGCTCCCCTAATTAAAAGTGGATCTCTTACAAAAGGGCCACCTGAACAGGAGTCATAAACCTCCAAAAGAGGGCAGCAACTCCCTCCCCCCCAGCTCCCCCCCCCACAAATACCCCCCTTCTCCCTTGCCTCTGGCTGGGCTCCAGAGCAGGCCAGCACCTGGGTTGTTAGAATAACAGGCCTTCCCAGGCTGGGTCGCTGCTCCCCCCCAACTTCTGCAACTCCCCTGCAAGCCTGGCTCCACTCTGTCTGGCCAGCTGTTCGGACCACCTTCCTTCTCTCGGTGGGGTCCCTCCAGATGGGGAAAACTTGGGCTGGTCCTCCCTGCAAGAGGAAACGCCGCCTGTTCTGGCAGGAAATCTACGTTTGTCTTGCAAGGAGCCCCAGGAATGTTTCCAGAGCAGGGGCAGCTGGACGGCAAAGATGCAGCCTGCCCCCGTTTTTATCACTTCCCGTAAAAATCCAGGACGGGCCGCTGGCTCCCCGTCACCCCAGAGCTGTGCCAAACAGCTCCCTTTTTGTAAAATTGAAGATTTTCTTGATTTACAAAAGTGTGTGCAATGTCTCTCTCTCGTATTCCCCCCCCCATGTAACGTTTTTACACATCAGTTTCATTTGTTGAGACATTAGGAAGAAAAGGGACATGGGTGGCGCTGTGTGTTAAGCCACAGAGCCTAGGACTTGCCGATCAGAAGGTCGTGGTTCGAATCCCCGCAACGGGGTGAGCTCCCGTTGCTCGGTCCCTGCTCCTGCCAACCTAGCAGTTCGAAAGCACGTCAAAGTGCAAGTAGATCAATAGGTATCCACTGGGAAGGTAAATGGCGTTTCCGTGCGCTGCTCTGGTTCACCAGAAGAGGCTTAGTCCTGCTGGCCACATGACCCGGAAGCTGTACGCCGGCTCCCTCGGCCAATAAAGCGAGATGAGCACCACAACCCCAGAGTCGGCCACGACTGGACCTAATGGTCAGGGGTCCCTTTACCTTTAGGAAGAAAAGGGAGGAGGGGGAGGGGGAAAGATGGGTGGGGTTGGGGTCAGGTGGCAATGTTTCTATTTTACTTACTATATGTAGGGTTTGGTGTCAGCGTTGCTTGTGCAGGTTCTTTGCTGTTCACTTGTGTTCCTTTGGTGGGGAGAGAGGTTGGGGTTGGCCTAGGGCAGGGGTCAGAAAACTTTTTCAGCAGGGGGCCAGTCCACTGTCCCTCAGACCTTGTGGGGGGCTGGGCTATACTTTGGAAAAAAATAATGAACAAATTCCTATGCCCCACAAATAACCCAGAGATGTATTTCAAATAAAAGCACACATTCTACTCATGTAAAAACACGCTGATTCCCAGACCGTCCGCAGGCTGGATTTAGAAGGCGACTGGGCCAGATCCGGCCCCCGGGCCTTAGTTTGCCTACACATGGCGTAGGGTGTGGTTGTTCGTTTGTGGTTGGCTGTGGTGGTCTTTATTTTCATGTGTGCATGGGGTGGGTGGGTGTTTTGGATCAGGTTAGTCATACTGATTCATATGCTGTTGGCGGATTCTTGTTCCTGTCTTGTTGGGCTGTGTATTTGATAAAGGGGAGCCATACCGGGGTGAAGGCGTCTTCTTCCATATGTCCCCGTGTCAGATTCAGTTTATTGGTTAATTTTTCTAGTAGGGCTGTTTCTCATACTATTTGGTACCATTGGTCCATGCTTACTCCTGACAGGTCTCTCCAGTGTCCGGAATGGGTTACTTCTGGTTTTCAGTGCTCGCGCATGCGCAGAAGTGCTAAATTACGCTTTGCGCATGTGCAGAAGCACCGAATTGCCGAATCGCAACCCCTGCGTGTGCAGACGCGGCGCTGCGGGTTGCGGGAGCTGCGGGTTGCAAACGTGTATCCCGCACGAATCACGTTTGCAACCCGAGCGTCCACTGTACTCAACCAAACCGAACAATTCCCACATCATTCACAGTAAGATCTATACCAAAGATACAAAAAAAAAACCCTCCAACAATACTTCTATAAGACACAGAGAGGTCAAGATCCTGCAGCTTCTGCTCTGCAGCCACACATTGGGAAGTTTTCGTTCCCAGGGATAAGAGGTCCCATTTTCTCTGCTGGATGAGAGCCTCTTCCACTTTTCGTGTTGAGACGCCGGCGAGATCAGAACGCTGGACTAGATGAGTTCACGGCCCCGATCCAGCTCTCGTCTGTGAATTGGCCCTTTGGCAAATTCCCTACGGAACTCCTTGCCCCTGCACCCCCCTTGGCTGAAAGGAGTGGCTTGGCCTTGTGGCGAAAGGGGGGCGGATGCACGGATCCTGTGCTGGTCACCAGCCATGCTCCTCTCTCTGCTTTGGCCTGGAGGGGATGGATGACGCCCAGGTCCTGGTGCAGGAGTCGGAAACAGGCATGAAGGCTTGTGCGAGGAGGGGCAGGAAATTGGACTAAATCCCAGGAAACGCCGCTCGGCTCCAGCTGGTCTAGGCCAATGCGGATGGGGGGGGATGTGAAAAAGCGGGGGAGAGGGGGTTCTGTGAAGCTGTTTCCAGGACTGTCATTCCTGGAGTTTCTGTGAGCAATTGCGGAGGGTTGGCGCATAGGATCACTGAATCGTCACATTGGAAGGGAGGCAGAGGGTCATTTAGTCGAAACCCCCCACCCTGGGATGTGGAAGAGGGCAAACCCATCAGGGATGGAGGTCTGGCAAAAGTGGGTCCTTGGCATCCATCTGTCTAGGGAGACAATGAAGGTTTGTCTCTTTTGGGGGGGTGAAGTCTGCAACAATACGACCATTTCAAAAGACGATGCACTCCAGGGTGCTGTTTTGGTCTGAAGGTCTGATCCAGATTCCTGCATCTCCCCACAGGGACCTGAACCGTGCAGTAGGGTGTAGGGGTGGGGTGTGGACAGGGCCAGATTTAGATTTGATGAGGCCCTAAGCTACTGAAGGGGATGCGGGTGGCGCTGTGGGTTAAACCACAGAGCCTAGGACTTGCTGAGCAGAAGGTCGGCGGTTCGAATCCCCGTGACGGGGTGAGCCCCCAATGCTTGGTCCCTGCTCCTGCCAACCTAGCAGATCGAAAGCATGTCAAAGTGCAAGTAGATAAATAGGTACCACTCCGGCAGGAAGGAAAATGGCGTTTCTCGCAGTGAGGGAACCACCAGAAGGCCCTCGTCGCTGGACCTCAGTGTCCGGACAGAATGACGGGGGTGGAGACGCTCCTTCAGATATACTGCATTCCTGCATTCCAGGGGTTGGACTAGATGACCCTCGGGACCCTTCCGACTCGACAATTCTGTGATTGTATTCAACATAATCTAACCTCTCTGCAAACAAATCAGGTTGAGCACTAATTAAACAGCCTGTGGGGAGATGCACCCCATCCTTTTAAAAGCCCATCCATTACATGACATGACTTGGCTTGTTCTTCAGACGCTTGGTGTGGGACCTGCCCGTTTCATGGCACCATTATCTCCCTGCAAACAAATCGTTTTGCCCGGACGATGAGGTCCAGCCCTGAGGGCCTTCTGGCGGTTCCCTTGCTGCGAGAAGTCAAGTTACAGGGAACCAGGCAGAGGGCCTTCTCGGTGGTGGCACCTGCCCTGTGGAACGCCCTCCCTTCATGGATCACTGCCTTGCCGTGGTGAAGGGGCTTGAATAACTCAAAGAAGCTATGAGCTATGCCGTGCAGGGCCACCCAAGATGGACAGGTCATAGTGGAGAGTTTCGACCAAACGTGATCCACCTGGAGGAGGAATTGGCAAGCCACTCCAGTATTCCTGCCAAGAAAACTCCATGGACAAAGACAACAGGCATATAAAAGTTATGACGCTGGAAGATGAGCCCCTCAGGTCGGAAGGCATCCAATATGCTACTGAGGAAGAGCGGAGGACAAGTACAAGTAGATCCAGAGCTGATGAAGCGGCTGGGCCAAAGCCGAAAGGACGCTCAGTTGCGGATATGCCTGGAAGCGAAAGTCAAGTCCAATGCTGTAAAGAAAAATATTGCATAGGAACCTGGAATGTAAGAACCATGAACCTGGGTAAGTTGGAGGTGGTCAAAAATGAGATGGCAAGAATAAATATTGACATCTTGGGCATCCGTGAACTAAAATGGACGGGAATGGGCGAATTCAGTTCGGATGACCATCACATCTACTACTGTGGGCAAGAATCCCGTAAAAGAAATGGAGTGGCCCTCATAGTCAACAAAAGAGTGGCGAAAGCTGTACTGGGATGCAATCTCAAAATTATTATTATTATTATTAGCATTATTACTATTAGGATGAGTTCTCAATAGACAGGTCCCCTGGAAGCGCCCTGACTCCCAGGTGAATTTGCAGAGGGCTGCAGGAAGAGAGCCTTGCTGCCAAAAGGAAAGGGAGGAAAAAACTTTTTCGCAATGCTCATTTTGGGTGTCTCTGGTTCAGATTCGACAGAACTGGTTTTTCACACGCGCACCACCTCCTTTCCTTATCCCCCACAACTTCCCCGCCTTCCTCAGCCACCACCTAATCCTCCTTCCTCCTTGGAACAGAGGCTCCTCTGGCCACTTCTGGTCCCAGAAGGCAGCGGCTTTGTCATGCTAAAGAGAGGGACCTGGCGCCATCTGCATTTGAAGGACCTGCAAGATCCTCGCAGAATGGGAGACCATCTGGAGCAAAGCTGGCCAGAAACCCATCCTCCTCTCCACGCCCCCCTCCCTCCCTCAAAGACCTTCTCAGAGAGTTCCTTGAAAAGAAGAAGGGGTGGGCAAGGAAGGGGGGGTGATGGGAATGGGGGGGAACACTAGGAAACTCTGGCCGGACAATTCAGCTCTTGGGCTGCAGCAGCTGTAGCTCCCTTGGCTCCAGACAATGACAGATGCAAAACAGAACCGGAGACCGCTTCCCATCCCCCCCCTTTTTAAGCCAAAGTGCATCAGATGGTGTGATAGCATGCAAGTTTCGGAATGCCACAGAACTCTTTTCTCACCCGACATCAGTTGGTGCCAAGAGCATGCCAGCTTCAGAATGTCACAGAGCTCTTTCTCATCCAGTCCATTCCCAATAATACTGTTGTTGTTTGGTTGTTGCTTGGATTCTTGTGGGGATAGGCAGGGGGAGACCTCACAGCACCCGCAGATCCCGAGGGCAGCGAAACCACGCCAAGCCCTTCGGAAAACAGTAGCCAAGAAAGGCGCCCACAGTGGGAAGGGGGCCGGGACCTCTCTGCCCCCCTGCATAATTCGAGCCCCATCGCCCAAGGCTAGAGGCTTTGACAACCTGGCGCCCTCCTGATGTTGCTGTTGTTTAGTCGTTTAGTTGTGTCCGATTAATTCGTGACCCCATGGACCAGAGCATGCCAGGCACTCCTGTCTTCCACTGCATCCCACAGTTTGGTCAAACTCATGCTGGTAGCTTCGAGAACACTGTCCCACCATCTCGTCCTCTGTCGTCCCCTTCTCCTTGGGCCCTCCATCTTTCCCAACATCAGGGTCTTTTCCAGGGAGTCTTCTCTTCTCATGAGGTGTCCAAAGTCTTGGAGCCTCAGCTTCAGGATCTGTCCTTCCAGTGAGCACTCAGGGCTGATTTCCTTCAGAATGGAGAGGTTTGATCTTCTTGCAGTCCATGGGACTCTCAAGAGTCTCCTCCAGCACCAGAATTCAAAAGCATCCATTCTTCGGCGATCAGCCTTCTTTATGGTCCAGCTCTCACTTCCATACATCACTACTGGGAAAACCCAGTAATACATCACCCCCTAAATATACTCTTTCTGGGGTAGTTTGTCCATCTGGGGTCCCCATCCTGCCCTCAGCTCTCACCTGTGGCTCCTGGAAGCTGCCAGCATGTGACTCCCCAGGAACAACTTCAGGGGCGGTTTAAGCCCTTAGGGTATGCAAAGACAGGCTCTGGCAGATGTAGTGGATGAGACAAATTGTGGGTCCAATGGTCAAGAAGGCAGTTTCTGCACAAGCTGTGAAGCAGGGCTTTTCAAACTGTGTGTCCTTGCACGATGCTGCGGTGTGTCACGAGAAGGCTCCCCACACTCCTCCCCTGGCTGGAAAGGGGTTCGCTTAACATCCAGCTTGCTAGTAAAACTGAATTACTGTGTCACAAAATGATGCGTATCTAAAAAGTCTCTCGCCAACTTCAAAAGTTTGGAAAGCGCTGCTGTCAAGGAAAATGAGGGGCAGATGGGGCTCGCTCACCTGGGAAGGGAGCAGGAAAACTCTGATCCTAAACTTCTACTGCCTTGCAGCTATGCTTATTGTGAGAAAGGCTTTGGGAGAAAAAAATCTGGACCCGCTGCTGCCTTGTGGGACAATTTCGGGAGAAGTGTTGCAAACAGTAAACCCTACCGGTTAGTGGAAGGGCATGCTGTGTAAGTTTGTGCTTTACAGTCCCCTCTCTCTGGACCTCATCTGCCTGCATATCCTCAGCCAGACGGGCTGAGAGGGTTACCTGCCAAGGCCTGTGCCAAGTTTCCCACTTCTGAAGCTCAATAAAGTTGTGGCCAGTTTGAACCCATACTCTGGTCTCTTGTCTCAATCTTTGGGGAAAAGGGGTAGGCGCCACAGACAGGGTTTAGCGCGTGTGCCCGCAAATCTGGAGCAGAGTTGGATGGCACCTTGTATGGCTCCTCCTGGCAATTCCTGCACCCAAGCTGGTGGCAAAAGTATTGCTTTGCTTTCCTTTGGACCCCTTCAGCGAGGCCTCTGGCCAGCCCAGGACCTTCATATGCACTGCCCATGGAGAAGCAATTTGACTTCACCCTCAGAGGCTCACTCCTTTATCTCTTAAGACAGACAGATGCAAACAATGTATGCGGAGGTCAGATTTTATCTCTTCCCCACCTGCCCTTCAACAAACACAAGGTGTTGTACGTAGCTCTCCATCTGTTTTTACCCCACCTGGGTGGTAGGTTTGGGGGCTGAGGTCCGGTGACTGGCCACTGTCACCCACTGAGCTCTGGGGCTGGGTGAAGATTACAACCTGGTCCACCTCCGTTCTGCCCCAGCATTCTTCTAACCACTACACCACACTGCCTGGTACTGTATTTAACAGTATTCAATATGGGCAGGACTGAGCCAGGTCTGAATGGGGAAGCAGCTGAGCCCACTGGGAACTGTGCCAAGCCAAGGTAGGTTGCTTACTGGGTTCTGTGCCAGCCTAGCTGGGCAGGTCTTCCGTTCTCCCTGCTTTTAAAAGTTTCTTGTTAGCTTTGCATTCCACCCCTAGACCAACAGAGGTGTATCACCTTTGGCAAAGGTGTTTCAAGGTGATGTAGGTGTCCCCCTGACGGGACGCGGGTGGCGCTGTGGGTAAAACCTCAGCGCCTAGGACTTGCCGATCACATGGTCGGCGGTTCGAATCCCCGCGGTGGGGTGCGCTCCCGTTGCTCGGTCCCAGCGCCTGCCAACCTAGCAGTTCGAAAGCACCTCAAAGTGCAAGTAGATAAATAGGGACCGCTTACTGGCGGGAAGGTAAACGGTGTTCCGTGTGCTGCGCTGCCTCACCAGATGCAGCTTGTCACGCTGGCCACATGACCCGGAAGTGTCTGCGGACAGCGCTGGCTCCCGGCCTATAGAGTGAGATGAGCGCACAACCCTAGAGTCTGGCAAGACTGGCCCGTACGGGCAGGGGTACCTTTACTTTTACTTTTAGGTGTCCCCCTGACTTTTTACCCTGTGTTTATTTATGACCTGCCATTCACCATAAAGTCCCAGAGTTAAAACTTGGTTGCCCTCCTCTGCACACCTGCTGTTTCTGGATGCAAAACACACACACACACACACACCAGCCTATATTATCTGTTAAAATAGGTGGTTAACCCCAAAGCTATTTCTCCTTGCCTGACAGGCTTGGACTCATACAGCTCATCTGCTGTGCTTGGGGTTTATTCAGAGTTCATTCTCACCTGTTCAGGTATCCTTGGTAACAAAAAGAGGCCATTTGCACATCCTGTAACTGCTTTTCTCTCTGGGCTGCAAGGTCACCTTTCCTTTGCAAAGAAACCTAAGATTTCCTGTGCGTCACCTCTGACTCACCCTGGCACCTTGCAATAAATATTAGCAGGCTACAATCTGGATTTCGCTCCAGCGGGTAAGAATTTGGCCCACCCGTTGCCTGCTCTGGGTGGGCTCCAAGCTGGGAGGACTGTTTCCTCCCTGCTCTGCCGAGGTGCAATGTTTGCAAAGAAATGTACTGGCAAAGCAGAGCCCTGCAGCCTGCAGGATGGAACCCTCTGCTCACCACCTGTTGGGCAGAGATTCAACCCTGTTGGTTGCATGAGTTTGCTACACCAGTGCATTCCTTGAACACATCCTGGCATGGAAGGAGAACAATCCTGCACAAACCAGCCATTGGGAGCAGTTGGATGGGACAGAGATGAAATCCTACAGTGGCCTCCGACTTTTGAGTGGCTTGTGCCTGGAAGTTGGAGAGCGCCAGAGGAACTGTGCGACTGGCACACAGGGTGCCCTTGTTTCTGTGCAGCCATGAGTCTGGAGAGGTTTCGTCAAATCACCGAACCCGTGAGATTTGCCAGTAAAGCTATCATGAAAGTTGGAGGGCAGTGGGTGAGCTGTCTGCCTTTCATGCTGCATGGAAGATGTTTGAGGTGCATCTGCAAAGCTGCTCTGCTCTTGGGTTAATAATAATACTAATAATACAGTCATACCTTGGGTTGAATATGTTTCATGTTGAGCGCGTTCGAGTTGCGCTCCACAGCAACCCAGAGTAATGGAGCGCGTTACTTCCGGGTTTCGCCGCTCGCGCATGCACAGACACTCAAAATGACATCACACGCGTATGCAGAAGCTGCGAAAAGCAACGCGCACAGACATGCCATCACTAGTTACGTTTGCTTCTGGATGCGAACGGTGCTCCGGAACGGATCCCATTCGTATCCAGAGGCACCACTCCGGCGGGAAGGTAAATGGCGTTTCCATGCGCTGCTCTGGTTTGCCAGAAGCGGCTTAGTCATGCTGGCCACATGACCCAGAAGCTCTACGCCGGCTCCCTCGGACAGTAAAGCGAGATAAGTGCCACAACCCCAGAGTTGGCCACGGCTGGACCTAACGGTCAGGGGTCCCTTTACCTTTATCTTTACCAGGGTTAAAAGCTGAGCCAATCCAGGCAATGGACTATCTTTAGGTGCATGATTCCTCCTGCTCTGGAGGGTAGGACTCGAACTCATGGCTTCAAGTTACAAGAAAGGAGATCCTGACTAAACATCAGGGAGAAATTTCTGACGGCAAGAGCTGTTTGACAGTGGAACGGTCTCCCTCAGGATGCGGTAGACTCTCCTTCCTTCTAAGCAGAGGTTGGATGGCCATTTGTCATGGATGATTTAGCTGAGATTCCTGCATTGCAGGGGGTTGGACTAGATGACCCTCGAGATCCCTTCCAACTCTACAATTCCATGATTCTATTATCTTTACACAAAACGCACACACACTCCCCCTTAGCCTCCATTCCCCTTCTAGAAAGGGCAGGTGGGAGACCCCGCTGAAGTGGATCTCAAGTACCACAAAGGATCTCAGGTACCATGTGGGTTCTGTTACGTTTCTGCAATGCTTGAACATGCTAATCCCATTCCTCCTGCTAGGAAACAAGTCAGAATTTTGCTCTGGAGGTCTGTGCCCAAGCACGGCAGCACAGTCGGCCTCCGCTTGTCTTTCAAAGGAGCAGCTCACATTCTGCATCCTTCCTTTCCGTCTGCTTGGTTGCAAGTCGCTTTGGGTTTCCTTACAAAGCCACCGGCAAATTTAATAAACGAAAACAACAACAACGACTTGCAGAGGAGCTGAGCTGTTGGGCAAAGTGCCTTGCTTCCATCTGGCAACTTTTTTCCCCTCGCCAGGGAAGTTTTATTGCTGCTCCTGAATGCAAGCGCATCTTACATTTATATGGTAGTCGGAACGAAAGGAAGACTTTAGAGCTCTGCTTCCAAAGCAAGCTGGGAGGAGATGGCGCTTAAAATGGGGTGTTCTTAAAAACAATTCCATCTGTGACCATACGGAGCCCAGAGCCGTGGGGACTGGGAGCTGGTGAGGGCTCAGTCTCCCCAAAAGACCCTCCCTGCCTGCCTTGTGTGGTCTCTTCAGAAACCTTGTTGTGAAGTGCCTATACAACTCGGGGCCTTTGATATCCACCGCTGCTGAGCAACCTCTGCCTGGCCCAGGGGGGGCGGGAGCCCCCAGCCATTCCCAGCTTAGCTCAGGGCGAGCGCCATATGGCCAAAGAGGCGGGTAGAGGAGCCCTCTGCGCTTTCCCAGAATTCACATGGTAATGAAGCCGCTCTCATGCGCAGGGATGCAGGCTGGCGCTGCCCACGATGTGGCGAGCGGCAAAGGCGGCCGCTCTGGGAGCTTTCACACGGCAGCCACAACACAGCGCCATCAATGGCCTTTAAACCACCTGTTTGGTTTTCCCACCGTGGGGCATAATGGGGGGGGAGAGAGGGGTCTCTGGGAAGCCGCTCCCCTTCCTCCTGGTTCTCCTGTCTTCCCATTCCATGACATCCCAAATCTGCTTGCCATTCTGCCATTCTCTCTTCCACCCAGCCAGCCCGCAACCATGCTGTGCACTGTTCAATGCACCACTCCCAAATGCCTCTCTCTCTCTCTTTCTCTGTCTCATGACTCCTTGCAACAGCTCTGTGAGGTAGGCCGGTGGTGTAATTCCCATGCTGCTGAGAGAATTAAAAAAACCCTCAAGGACATTCCTCCTGTGGCAGGGAGTTCCATAGTTTAACCATGCACTTCACTTCCTTTCAGCTGTCCAAAATCTTTATTTTATTTATTTATTGCGTTTATATTCCACCTTTATCTTCCAAGGATCTCAAGGCATTTCACGTGGTTCTCCTCCTCCCAACAACCCAGTGAGGTAGGTTCAGCTGAGAGATCATGACTGGCCCAAGGTGAGCTTCATGGCTGTGTGAGGATTCGAACCCTGCTCTCCCAGGTTCAACACTCTGACCATTGCGCCACATTGGCTCCCTTCCAACATTCAGCTTCTTTAAATCTCCACAAGTTCTAGCGCCATGAAAGAGGGAGGAAAACTTAGGGTTTAATGTATGGGTAGGCAAACTAAGGCCCAGGAGCCGGAGCCGGCCCAATCGCCTTCTAAATCCGGCCTGCAGACGGTCCGGGAATCAGCATGTTTTTACATGAGTAGAATGTGTGCTTTTATTTAAAATGCATCTCTGGGTTATTTGTGGGGCCTGCCTGGTGTTTTTACATGAGTAGAATGTGTGCTTTTATTTAAAATGCATCTCTGGGTTATTTGCAGGGCATAGGACGCGGGTGGCGCTGTGGGTTAACCACAGAGCCTAGGACTTGCCGATCAGAAGGTCAGCGGTTCAAATCCCTGCGATGGGGTGAGCTCCTGTTGCTCGGTCCCTGCTCCTGCCCACCTAGCAGTTCGAAAGCAAGTCAAAGTGCAAGTAGATAAATAGGTACCGCTCCGGCGGGAAGGTAAACGGCGTTTCTGTGCGCTGCTCTGGTTCGCCAGAAGCGGCTTAGTCATGCTGGCCACATGACCTGGAAGCTGTACGCCGGCTCCCTCGGCCAATAAAGCGAGATGAGCGCCGCAACCCCAGAGTCGGCCACAACTGGACCTAATGGTCAGGGGTCCCTTTACCTAGGAATTCGTCCCCCCCCCAAAAAAAAATATAGTCCGGCCTCCCACAAGGTCTGAGGGACAGTGGACTGGCCCCCTGCTCAAAAAGCTTGCTGACCCCTGGTTTAATGGCTGAGCTGAGCTGAGCTTTGGTTTGGGATATCCTAACAGCCCCCAGCCACCCGGTCTGTTCTCTCAAGTTAGGAATGGCAGAATTTGCACCAGGATTGACTGATGCTTTCAGATACTGGAAATCCCCAGTGCGGAGAATAGGGTGCTTGCTGGTTTGTCCGACTGGCCACAGGATACTGGACTAGGTGGGCCTGATCCAGAAGCCTCATGTTCTTAATGCTGCTGAATCCCAGTTTCTGGAAACTGCAGGAGAGAGAGATGCTCTTGTTCTGGGGTCCTGCCAAGGAGCTTGCCAGGCTCTTCTGAAGACCCGACGCCTGGGAAGTACCTTGAATCCTGCTCCCAGGTGATGCTTCCCCTCCTCTCGGCCGGCCTCTGGCTCGGTGACAAGCGCAGGAGTTTTCCCACAGTCGAACACCTGAGCTCGCCAGCTCCCGGTCGCGCACCTGCGATGCCTGAGCGATGCCTATCAGCCGGCCGGCCAGCCAGGCGGGTGGAGATGAGAGGCCCCCCTGGCACGGGGAGAAATGCCCTTGGCGTGATTAGCCCGGCCGCGATGGGAACTGTGGTCTCCGGGACGGGAGGAGGGCGCAGGTTCTGGGGGAGCAGCCGGTACACCTTGTGCCCTGGCCAAATCTAGCCTTTCCAACAGACGGCCGCCTCCCAGGGGGGAGAAGGGAGCAGGATTGGCGCCTTTGCAGCTGCAGCTGCTTTGAGTGAGCTAATTGCACGCTTTGAAGGAGCCGCCCGCGTCTAGGTGGGAGCCCAGGAAACAGCCCTGGCAATTGCAAGGAAGAAATAAGGAGGATCTGACTGAAGCAAGGCTCGGACCATTAAGTCCAGCTCAATGTTGTATGCACTGACTGGCAGCATTGTCCACGCTGGCTCCCCAGGGCTTCATTCCTCACCTGTATTGGGGGATGGCAGGAACTGAACCCACGACGTTCTGCATAAAAGGCAAACGCTTTGCCGCTGAGCCCAAAGGCGTGGCAGAGATCATTCCATCTCTCAGCTCTGAGCATCCTAATCCCCCTACCCCAAAAAAGTGCTGGATAAGAACAGAACGGCGCTCTGCACAAGTTCAGGAGCACCTGTCTTCTTCTCATTCGTTTATTATTATTATTATTAATCATTAGTTTTTATTCAATATTTTCCGCTGCAAAATAAACAAACAGGGGAAAGTACGTCCTTCATCTCCAATTTCAATTCACAGAGTCTTTTTCACAGTTTGTTTGCAGGTAGTTAAAGGTAGCCGTGTTGGTCTGCCATAGTCAAAACAAAATAAAAAAATCCCTTCCAGTAGCACCTTGTCATGTGCATGCACACTTCTTCAGGTACTTCAGTTACTTCAGATATCTGAAGAAGTGTGCATGCACACAAAAGCTCATACTAGTAACAAACTTAGTTGGTCTCTAAGGTGCTACTGGAAGGAATTTTTTTATTTTGTTTGCAGGTAGTGAGAGAGACTTTTGTCCTTGTCATCTTGTGATTGGGGGGAGAGAGGGAGAGATGGGAAGGGCAGAATGTTGTTCTTTCATTCTGTCAGGGCTGCTCTTGCATCTGGGTCTGAAACCCGTGTTCTCTCCAAATCAATTTTGTAAATACTGTTTGAGTCTCCCTGGATTGGAAATTGGGAGGTCGGCTCCATTCCCACATCTGGGGGCTTGTCGGAAACTTTACTTTCAGAGTGTGCAATGATTAAAAAGCGGGGAATCAGCAACAAAAAATTTCAGTGTATGCACACCTCAAAAAAAATGTGTGCAAGGTCCAGTTGACCAGCCATACTTTTCTCCTGAATACTATAAGGGGTTCAGGCACCCCCTTCCAGCCTCCCCCCTTTGATTCTGCTCCCCCCAATCGACACTTTGCATTCCATGCCCACTGAGCATGCTCAGTCATCATTTGGCTTGTCTTGGATGGGACTGACCCATTACGTCATTTATTTATTTAAGTTTCGGACATCTTCGGGTTCCCCTGGCCATGGAGAATGTCCTTCTTCTTTCCTAGCCGCCCAGTTTGGGCTCCATTTCTGCTACCCCTCACTGTTTGCATGCACTCTTAGAAGTTGCGATGCCCATTCTCAAAGAAGAAGAAGAAGAAGAAGAGTTTGGATTTGATATCCCGCCTTTCACTCCCTTTAAGGAGTCTCCAAGCGGCTAACAATCTCCTTTTCCCTTCCTCCCCCACAACAAACACTCTGTGAGGTGAGTGGGGCTGAGAGACTTCAGAGAAGTGTGACTGGCCCTAGGTCACCCAGCAGCTGCATGTGGAGGAGCAGGGAAGCGAACCCAGTTCCCCAGATTACGTGACTACCGCTCTTAACCACTACACCACACTGGCTCTCAAAGAAGTCCATTCCCCCGGCCCACACAATTTGTCCAGATTTCTTCACTAGAATGAGGCCATTCCAGAACAGCAACTCATGGCAGGGATGCAACAGACCGCCTCATCCTCCAAAGACGGGTCATCTGCTGCATCGTTGCCCCAAGAATGATTGACTTATCTGATCACACTTGATGCCAAGTCGCGAGAGAATCCCAGAAGAGGCAGGCTGGAGCGAGCCGTGAACATGCAGAGACACGACAGGCAGCCTCGGAGAACTAGCTGAGCCTTGGGGTCCCTCAATGGCCTTTTGGGGCCCCTGCCAACTCTACAATCCTATGATTTTATGTACCCCAGCAGAGGCTGACTAGAATGGGCCGTTAATGATAATAATAACAACAACAACAACAATAATAATAATAATAATAATAATAATTTATTATGTATACCCGCCCATCTGGCTGGGTTTCCCCAGCCACTCTGGGCAGCTTCCAACAGAACACTAAAATACAATAACCTATTAAACGTTAAAAGCTTCCCTAAACAGAGCTGCCTTCAGATGTCTTCTAAAAGTTTGGTACAGTGGTACCTCAGGTTACATACGCTTCAGGTTACAGACTCCGCTAACTCAGAAATAGTACCTCGGTTTAAGAACTTTGCTTCAGGATGAGAACAGAAATCGTGCTTTGGCGGCGTGGCGGCAGCAGGAGGCCCCACTAGCTAAAGTGGTGCTTCAGGTTAAGAACAGTTTCAGGTTAAGAACGGACCTCCGAAACGAATTAAGTACTTAACCCGAATTACCACTGTAGTTATCTTTCTCTTTGACATCTGGTCACAGGGCGGGTGCCACCACCGAGAAGGCCCTCTGCCTGGTTCCATGTAACTTGGCTTCTCACACTGAGGTAACTGCCAGAAGGCCCTCGGCGCTAGACCTCAGCATCCAGGCAGAATGATGGAGGTGGAGATGCTCCTTCAGGTATACTGGTCCCTCCCTGCTCCCACTGCCCAGGGTTTGGGAACTGCTGCTGTTTTCTGAGCCAAGATTGGGTCCCTGGGCACCCAGAGGCGACTGACAACTCGTCTCTCCCCGAAGCCTACGCTCGTCCCTTGATTGCTGCTTGCCCGCTTTCTGGCAGACAAAACCTTTCCCAGGGTGGGCGCAGGTTGGATCCTCCATTCAGCGTCCTGCCCGCCCCCAGAGGAGCGCCATGCGGATGCCCTGTTCCCACACAGGCTATCAAAGCCTCTAATTAGCCCCCATCTGCTCCTAGCGGACCCCCTCCGCGCCGCCCCCCTCCCTGCCACCAGTGGTATGTGAGCCTCTATTGAGAGTCCGGGGCTTGGGGCTTTGTGTGCTGGAATGCCATTCTCTCAGCTGCCGGAGCAGCCCGGGAAAACAATTCGAGGGGGCCTCAGGCGGCCCACCCCCACCTCGCCGTCCCCCCCGGCCAGCCCAGGCTGCCTCCGCTTATATCTGTGGCTGGGTTCTCTGTGCCGATTAGCCCAATGTCAAAGCTCAGGTCCCCCGGGGTCAGAGGTCACGGCACTGAAGGCGCTGCAGAGGTGACGGCCACAGGAAGAGGCCCGGAGCTGACCCTGGAACACAGAAGGGACCCTGAGGTCATCCAGTCCAACCCGCTACAAGGAGCCCAAACAGCGGTCCCCTCTCACAGCACCCTGAGAAAGCCAACGCTCAAGGTGTCCAGGCTGCACTTTTTCCGATAGGGAACGCCACCATAAAGCATCTGAGCATGTTCAGAGTTTTTTCTCTGTGCCTCTGAGCATGTTCAGAGTATTTTTCTCTCTCTCTCTTCAAAGCAGCAAGGAACTCCAGACCCTTGACATCTGCGATGGGGAAAGAGCAGGGAATGAGCGGCCATATTGACCGGCGTGGCTTTCGAAAAGACCTGTTTCTTGAATTTCTGCCAAAGATGGGAAGCTTAGCAGTTTCATGCAGTTGTGGCATAAAGCAACCCTCCCTCAGTCTATTGTTAATGCATGACAGACAGATTACAGCAAAAGTAATAAAAGGTTTTTCCAGCAACATGTCCTCCTTGCAACGTTCCAACACAGATTAGGTTCTGGCCAAAGGGCAGAGTCCACAGCAAATTTGCTTCCAACACAAGGCTATTTCTGCTTTATTTTATTTTTTCCACATTTTATTTATAGTTTCCAATTTTACAACAGATACATATTCATAGCTGTCAACTTTCCCCCTTTTTTTAAGGAAAATTCCCTTATTCTGAATAGGATTCCTGGCAAGTAAAGGGAAAAGCTGACAGCTATGTACATATTTATTAAAATCATCTCATTAACCCCGACTTCTCTTCCCCACCTTCTGTGGTTCATTCGACTGTTTCCAAAATGCTCTTTTACCTTTTCATTTTCAGTCTTATATCTTTTGATTCAACCTTCTCTGCTCTGATTATTCCAGTCCCGCTTGCACTTTAAGCCGTTTACAACAATTCTTCATATATTCCACAAATCTCCCCTCCCCCTGTTCTTTCTTAAAAACCAAGGGTGTTTCTACTTTCTTTGGTGCTGAGTCACTCTCTGAGGAGTTTGCTGAGTCACCCACAACCAGCTGCAGGTGCAGGGCAAGCCCACCTAAATTAACCCTTCCTTGTCCCTCCCCCCCCCCGCATACGCTAACATTCCGACCCACCAGATCCCAAAGGGCACCAGCCAGGGACGTAGCAAGGGTTGCTGGTGTCCGGGAGTCTTTCCTTGCAAACTAGCCCTAATCTGGGAGATGATTGCTAGAGGAGAGATAAAGCAGAGAAATGCGAAGCCAGGAGTCCTTGCAGCAAGGCGCTCTGGGCAATGCAGTGCTTTCCTGCCTTCCTCTTTCTCCCTCCTTCTATGTTGGGGGGGGGGATAGAGGCAGCAATGCCCTCCCCTTCTCACTCTTTGCCAGCCCAGGGGTGGCATGCGCATGGATGTCCCTGTGCCAGCCATGAGGAAGAGGCATCACCCTGGCCGGGGCACAATTTGCCTCCCTGCGGCTCCGGCCTCAACGAGGGAGCCTGTCATGGGGGTACCTGGTTGCGCCCCCTCCAAAATCGACATACAAATTGCGGGACAAGGACAACTGTGACTTCAAGGAGGAACGGGAACGTTATACAAATTATTTAAAAACACAACAAAATGAACTGGACTCCTTGGCAGGTTTTGAATAAACACACACAAATTTATTGTTGATAACATGATGGACAGGTATGTAAGGATATATACAATTTTATAATACGCAGAGAAAATATGTGCAGCGAAATCAGGGAGAGGAGCTGAGGGAAGTCCATGGTAGGGCGGGTGGGAGGTGGAATAAAAGGGGGGGGGGAATTATGTAGGTGATTATATGGTCTGATAATTTGTTATGTGGAAATTGAGTAATAAAAAAACAAAACAAAAACCAAACTTGCACCCGGTGCCACAGCCTCCCACGCTACACCACTGACACCAGCTTCCACTGCTGCTCTTCAGGCACGATGGAGAATGGTGTCCCATTACCCATGCAGAAGGGAGATGAAGACTCCAGACTGGCTTGATTCTGTGCATGGAATTGGTGGCGCTGGGTCCACAGGCCTGTCCTTCGCTTCAGCGGAGAAATGTCTTTCCCTGCTCCCTCTTTCTCCACCCAGACCAGCTAGAACAGCCTTTGCAGTGGCTCCTCAGACCATTTCCCCTCCGTGAGGGATGCTGCGCTCGGAATCTGGAAGGCGGATTCCTGTGGGATGACAAATGGATGCCTGTGGTGGGATGTGGAAGTGACCTGTGCTCTGCTCCTTGCATTGCACATGCACATGCCACATCGGTTGAGACCCCTCCGCCGTGCGAGGACAGCCGGACAGGGCAAGGCAGCCTGAGACCACGCTAGACTGGGGTCTCCTCAGGGCTGCAGCAGGGCATGTCCCACAGAAAGCCCTAATCAAGAGAGTGTCTCTGAGCATGTGCAGAGTCCTTGCTCCACTGAATAACCAGAGACGGTTGTCCTACATCATGTCAGGCAGTTGATGATTTCTGACACCTGGGAAGGAACATACTCTCTGAGCCGGCAAAACATTTTTCCCTACCCCTCTGTGTGTGAGAGGATTTGCTGTTAGCTATGTAATCGGGGGAGAGGAGAGAAGCATTCTGCTCATGGTCAGATGCACCTTCGCCATTATGGTTCCGCTTGCTCAGGAGTGAGTCCTGGCTGTTTGTAGCAATGCAAAAAAATAGAGTTTCAGAAGAAGCAATTGATGAATAACTTTAATAAATGCTGGGGCATTGTATGTGATGGCCTTTCGATGCAGCGGATGGTGGAAAGGATTGAAAGGTTGGAAAGCATAGCTTAGGGGTCAGCAAACTTTTTCAGCAGGGGGCTGGTCCACTGTCCATCAGACCTTGCGGGGGGCCGAACAATTTTTTTTTGGGGGGGGGGGAATGAACGAATTCCTTTGCCCCACAAATAACCCAGAGATGCATTTTAAATAAAAGGACACATTCTATTCATGTAAAAACAGGCTGATTCCTGGACTGTCCGTGGGCCGGATTGAGAAGGCGATTGGGCCGGATCCAGCCCTCAGACCTTAGTTTGCCTACCCATGGCATAGCTTTTTAGAACAAATGGAAGGAAATTTGCAAAGAAAGAAAGAGAGAGAGAGAGAGAGAGAGAGAGAGAGAGAGAGAGAGAGAGAATTGTTTTATAAAAGTGTGTTTGGGTGGCGCTGTGGGTTAAACCGTAGAGCCTAGGACTTGCTGATCAGAAGGTTGGTGGTTCGAATCCCCGTGACGGGCTGAGCTCCCGTTGCTTGGTCCCAGCTCCTGCCAACCTAGCAGTTCGAAAGCACCTCAAAGTGCAAGTAGATAAATAGGTACTGCTCCAGCGGGAAGGTAAATGGCGTTTCCTTGCGCTACTCTGGTTCGCCAGAAGCGGCTTAGTCCTGCTGGCCACATGACCCGGAAGCTGTACGCCGGCTCCCTCGGCCAATAAAGCGAGATGAGCGCCGCAACCCCAGAGTCAGCCACGACTGGACCTAATGGTCAGGGGCCCCTTTACCTTTTTTTTATTTGGATCAGGCATGGGGAACCTGTGTTCCTCCAGATGTTGTTGGGCTCAGCCCCCGAGGCCAGAAGGACCAGCTGGGCAAAGGGTGGGAGTTGCAGCCCACCAACATCTGAAGAGCCACATTTTCCGCATCCCTAATAATTCCCATTGGGATGCGCTGACATTGCATTGCAAGCGCATATAACTGCATGGCCTGCATAGCCCTGCAATAAGGGAAGTGATTACTCCATAGGAGTCCAAAACTAGCACCAAATAGCAGCTCATATGTTGACACACCTATTAAAATAGTGCTGTATTATACTTTTTGTTAAGGAACGATTAAGCATGTTTTTGGCATTGCGGATGAAAAACCAGACAGCACTTTGCTCCAGGGCTTAGCAAGGGCAGCTGACTAGCCAGAGCTATTTTTTTTTATTTTTTTTATTCCATTTGTATCCCACTTTTTCTCCACGGTGCACATGGTTCTCTCAGTGCTTGATTAATCCCTAAAACAGCCCTGTGAAGTCAGTTCGGCTGAGAGGCAATCCATGGTCCGGTTGGATCCAGCTGGGGTTCAGCACAGCTCAAGCTCAAGCCAAGAAGTCTATGGTCACACGGCGAGAGCTTCGTGACTGAATGGGAATTTGAACCTTGGTCTCCCCCAGTGTTAGAAACTCTATAAACTAGGCACCAAATGGCTCCTTTAAACCAAGGTTACAGTCACCAAAATGGAATGCCTAGTTGCCATGTTTGGGCAAGACTGCTCAGTCTAAAGCAGCGGTTCTGGACCTGTGGGTCCCCAGATGTTGTTGGACTACAACTCCCATCATCCCTGAGCTCTGGCCTTGCTAGCTAGGGGTGATGGGAGTTGTAGTTCAACAACATCTGGGGACCCACAGGTTGAGAAAGGCTGGTCTAAAGTCTTATTTTTCAAAGGATGGACTGACAGTGATTGATTCTCAGTTAAACATTTGGCTAGTCCAGATGACAACCTTGAGGTAGGTTAAGAGCTTAGAGAACTTAAAGAGGAAAAGCCACAGTCCACATCTATATTGACCTATTCCGACCTCTTTTTCTTAATGGCAACATGGACCATTCGTAATGTGAGAATATCCTTCACAACTGTGAGCAAGGCAATGTGGTGGGATAAGGGAAGATTGTTCACTGCTCCTGCACGGAAAAAGCGTTTTGGTTCCTGAAATTCATTCTGATAAAACAGATAGTAACTGATAGAATTTTACAGGATGGGGTCTTAGCGTGTGAAAGCAGTCCAGATCTAAAGATTCCCAGATGGTGGAGGTGTCCGGCGTCGATGGGAAGGAAGAAAACGTCCCAACCAAAGAAGAATGGATAACCAAGATGACAAACTATGCCAAAATGGCAAAAATGACCGTGAAGATCAGACACCAAGAGGATAAGAAATTGAGTAAAGAGTGGGAAACAATTAGAGAGTACCTTAAAGATCATGGTAGATATTTAAAAACATTAGCAGGATTATTATAACACATAAAATGTAATACGACTAAAAGTTAAAAATGGATATAAAATGAGTTTGAAAAATGTAATTAGATGCAGCAGGAAAAATTGATAAATATTGGAAAGAAGGGGTGGGGTGGGGGAAGTTAGGGGATTTAAGTAATCTCAGATATGAAAACGATTTAAATGTATAGGTAAAGGTAAAGGGACCCCTGACCATTAGGTCCAGTCGTGGCCGACTCTGGGGTTGCGGCGCTCATCTCGCTTTACTGGCCGAGGGAGCCGGCATACAGCTTCCGGGTCATGTGGCCAGCATGACTAAGCCGCTTCTGGTGAACCAGAGCAGTGCACGGAAACGCCGTTTACCTTCCCGCCAGAGCAGTACCTATTGATCTACTTGCACTTTGATGCGCTTTCGAACTGCTAGGTTGGCAGGAGCAGATACCGAGCAACGGGAGCTCACCTGTCACGGGGATTCGAACCACCGACCTTCTGATTGGCAAGTCCTAGGTTCTGTGGTTTAACCCACAGCGCCACCCGCATCCCTAAGTGGTTGATAGCCAATTGCAAAATGCGCCTGGCGCCTGGCTAATTTCAAACACTGGTCTCCCCAGCTGACACTCTAACCCAGGGGTCAGCAACCTTTTTCAGCCGTGGGCCGGCACACTGTCCCTCAGACCATGTGGTGGGCTGGACTATATTTTGAAAAAAAAATATGAGCAAATTCCTATGCCCCACAAATAACCCAGAGATGCATTTTAAATAAAAGCACACATTCTACTCATGTAAAAAGAGGCCGATCCCTGGACCGTCCGCGGGCCAGATTGAGAAGGCGATTGGGCCACATGCGGCCCCCGGGCCTTAGGTTGCCTACCTCTGCTTTAACCCTTACACCATGCTGCCTATGTCTTGGTGCTCCTGCGCAACATGAAGCTGAGCACCTGGGTCACGGACTGCGGCTGCTTCTTAGAGAAAAAGGAGGACATCGTCCCTTGCCCACCCCAGCCTGCCTAGTTCAGCTGGCACTGCCATCCATGGCTCTCTTTGGCACTGAGGGCATGTGATTCTCGCATGCAGACAGTCCGTGGGGGGAAGCACCTCCGGACGGTGTCCCCCTTCCCTGCGCCCTTCCCTGGGCTACCTCTGCAGGAGAACAGCAGCACCTTTGAGCCCTCACATCCTGTTGTCTTGGCAGCGGGCACCGCGCAGGTCACTCCTCCGAGAGCCGAGGGCAGGCCAAGAACAATGGGAGATCAGTGCGGGATTGTGGGAGAGAGGCGCACTGGAGCCACTCTGTCTGAGCTCCCCCTTGCTAACCTCTCCCGGCTTTGTTCGCCTATCAATGCTTCCTGCTGACGCCAACAATAGCCGCGCACAGCTGGGCCCTGTTTCATCTGGCTTCCAGGCCACACAGCCGAGAGAGAGGGGAAGTTGGGAAGAGGAGGAGGAGGAGAGCAGGGCAGCCGAGCCACACTGGCGTGCCATTCAGTGGGCAAGTTGGCAGGGGCAAAAAAAACCACAGAGGCCGCATTGAGGGTGGGTGTCAGGGGGTTCTGCCCTAGATCCCCATCATAGAATTGGTTTCTGAAGTGGGCTTCAGGATTTTGAAAGGTCCTGTCCTAGGCCACACAGACTTGACTCCGCAACCCAGAGCCCTCTGCCCAGATGGCTCAGGCAAGCGAGCCAAGCCATGTGCCAACTTCCACCTGCTGCTGAAAGGGCATATAAGAAGACCCTGGCATTTTCCGCTGCAGCAAGCAATCGCCTGAAGCAGTGGCGTCATGGTTAGGGTGCCAGTGTAGGAATGGGGAGACCTGGGTTCAAATCATGATGCTGCTGTGAACATTGCTGGGTAATCTTGGGCTGGGTAATCTCAGCCTGACTGACCTCGCAGGGTTGTTAAGTGTCAGGCGCTCATCCTATGCTCGAGTAGGACCCTGGCAGAGACACATGCACGCCTGGCATGTTCTCTCCCTCCCGGTTGATCCACTCTGTGGAGTCAAAACATACACCGTCATGTGATAGACAACAATCCTATGACTGCAATCACGGAGCAGGAATTCTAACGGTTAGGAGGATGACACTGGGAATACGAGCAGCAATATATGGACTTCACTCTGTGTTTCCTGGAGAAGGAGTACATATGCCAAGCCTGCCTAATAGTAGAAGGCTGTAGTCTGATCTTTGAAGGGGAATAAGAGGTGACATTTTAGAAGGGGGGGGGGGAATAGCATGGGATGGAGAAATTGCATAGAGAGAAGTTTTCCTCCCTCTCTTAACACTGGAACTCGTGGATATCCAATGAATCTGAATGTTGGAAGACTCAGGACAGATAAAAGAAAGTCCTCCGTTATGCAGCACATAGTTAACCTGTGGAACTCACTGCCACAGGAAGGGAGTGCTGCCCCCCCCCAACCTGGATGGCTTTAAAGGAGGATTAGACAAATTCATGAAGGTGAGGGCTATCCATAGCCACTCTGGGTGGCGTCCAACAAAATATTAAAATACAGTAACGCATCAAACATTAAAAGCTTCCCTAAACAGGGCTGCCTTCAGATGTCTTCTAAAAGTCTGGTAGTTGTTGTTCTCTTTGACATCTGATGGGAGGGCGTTCCACAGGGTGGGTGCCACCACCGAGAAGGCCCTCTGCCTGGTTCCCTGTAACTTGGCTTCTCGCAATGAGGGAACCGCCAGAAGGCCCTCGGAGCTGGACCTCAGTGTCCGGGCAGAATGATGGGGGTGGAGATGCTCCTTCAGGTATACTAGACCGAGGCCGTTTAAGGCTTTCAAGGTCAGCACCAACACTTTTAATTGTGCTCGGAAATGTACTGGGAGCCAATGTAGGTCTTTCAGGACCGGTGTTATATAGTCTCAGTGTCTGCTCCCAGTCACCAGTCTAGCTGCCACATTCTGGATTAGTTGTGGTTTCCAGGTCACCTTCAAAGGTAGCCCCACATAGAGCGCATTGCAGTAGTCCAGTTCCCATCATCCCTGACCACTGGCCTGGCCAGCTAGGGATAATGGGAGTTGTAGGACAAAAACATCTGGAGGGCCGAGGCTGAGGAAGCCTGTTCTAGAAGAAACTTGAAAATGGTCTTGAACAAGTTGCAAGGTAACGGAAAATTTCCTCAGCAACAGGTGTCCTTATCAGGTCATGCAATCAGCTAAATCTGGGTCAGTGTGAATGAGTAGGTGAATGAGTCAGCATTAGGTCTCTGGCTGGATGGCTAAAAAGAGAAAAGGATTATGGGTTTTTTTTCTTTATTAATGACCAGTGTAAAGTTTTGTAAATAATAAAGACTCTGAAAAACAGAACCAAATGGTGTTTATTCCTGTAATGGGAATTTCACTAAGAGAGAGCTGGAACGTTGCTGCTGCCGCTGTAAAGAAGTAAAAGACGCAGGAATACTTTTCTGTAAAAGGAATTGCAGAAAGAAAGAGGAGATGTTCACGCACCAACAAAGTGGTGTAGCAGGGAAGCTGGCTCACTTGCAGATGAGCTGTTTGTCCAGCGTTCTCCCAGATTTGTTTGCACAAAGTTTGCAGGGAGGCTAGACGGTGTCCTTGTTTATTTACTGAGCGTGCATCTTGAATTGTTTGCGGAGAGAGGCAAATGTCATCCCAGGACATTTGTACCATCATCACTTTCCTTATCACACACACAAAAAGACTGGTTATTTTCTCCTTTTTGGGGGGTGGGGGTGGGAAGTGGGTTTGTTGTGCAAAAGCTCCCAATCAATTTCCGTTGCACAAATTTGCCATGTGCTGGTATTTGATTGAATCTTACCCCTTCCACTAACTTTGACACCAGTTGACAAAACTACCTCCCAACTTCCCAGTGGTGTGAACCTCAGTTCCCTGCGCCTGACCTGCCATTTTTTTGCCCCCCAGCAATACCAGGGTCCCTGAATTCCTTTGTGTCCCCCACCCCACAGCCAACTCCAGAGGCTTCCAGCACTAGTGGACACCCGAAGAACAAGAGGTGCTATTTTAGTTTTACTTAGTGTGTTTTATTTTCCTTTTGATTGGGCTTCCTCTCTGTTTTTACCCTGCTTTCTAAACGCCTCTTAAACAAACTGCTTAATTGGATTTCTTGGCTGAAAAGGTTTCTGAAGGCACAGGGGAGGGGGGCCTCTTTCCCTCCCTCCCCCACCACATTGCTCAGACATTTGGGCCACTTGTTTAAAGCGCTGGGAGATTTAAAGACTTGGGAGATCAAGAGGGGTGGTGGGCTGAAGCTAAAAGATTTTGGGGGGGGGTCTTCAGGTGAGATCCCATCACATGCCTGCATATTCAGGTTGCACCATAATAGCTGACTGAGGTTGCATCTACAGTGTGGGTAGGCAAACGAAGGCCCGGGGGCTGGATCTGGCCCAATCGCCTTCTAAACCCGGCCCCAGACGGTCCGGGAATCAGTGTGTTTCCACATGAGTAGACTGAGTCCTTTTATTTAAAATTCATCTCTGGGTTGTTTGTGGGGCCTGACTGGTGTTTTTACATGAGTAGAATGTGTGCTTTTATTTAAAACGCATCTCTGGGTTATCTGTGGGACATAGAAATTCGTTCATTTTTCTTTCTTTCAAAATATAGTCCAGCCCCCGATAAGGTCTGAGGGACAATGGACTGGCCCCCTGCTGAAAAAGTTTGCTGACCCCTGATCTACAGCTTATGCTTAAAGCACTCCAGTGCAACTTAAACAGTCATAGAATCACAGAACTGTAGAGTTGGAAGGGACCCCAGGGGTCATCTAGTCCAACCCCCTGAAATGCAGGAATCGAACCCGCAACCTTGGCATTATCAGTGCCATGTTCTAACCAACTGTGGTCAGAGTGATGCAGACATGCAGCAGAGCCCACAAAATGGTTTCTGGCAAGATCTGCGTACACCGCAAGATTTCAGTGAGATCTCACCAGATTTCAGCTACACCTCACCAGAAACGGGCGCCACTGCCATTGCTGCTTGTGTTCCCCCAGTGGTGGAAGTGGCAGACAAGACACCACCCCATGGGTTTCCGCCACCTGAGGCGGCTGCTTCACCCCACCTCATGGGCGGTGCTGGGAATCCTAGCTCTGTGAGGCCTTAGCAAACTACAGTTTCCAGGTTTCTTCAGGGGACCACGACAGTCATCCCCAAAGACCAGAATTATTATTTTTTGACTCTAGGCAAAGAGATGGGAGGGGGAAACGTAAGATGACCCTTGCTTGGACGCAACCTCATCTAATGTTGGGTGGGGGGCGGTGAAGAGACCCCCCCAGCGGGCCCTCTCCGTGGAGAAACAGCGTGGAGAGCTCAGAAGAAGCATATTTCGGGACCTCTGGAAAAGTTCTCCCGCTGGTTTGCAACCGGCCTGCGGGGGGCGCTGCACCAAACGAGCAAATGAGCGCCCCCTCCCCCGACGCCGCTCTATGGGGCCCCGAACAGCTGGCTCCTGGTTGTGGAATCCCTGCTTTAGATCGCGCCGGGGGACGAGGTGTTTGTGTGTGTGTGTGTGTGTGTGTGCATAACCGCGGGAGGGGGATTACGCCCCCCCAAAAAAAACTCCCTGGCACCTGCGAGAGACCCCCATTGTCGGGTGGGGGACGGGACTCGTCGGCTTCGAGGCGGTAAAAGCTCCGGGCTGGGTTTCTCAGGGCCCTTGGCTTGCAGGTGAATGGCGTTGGGGGGGGGAGGCGCGGGGGAGGCTCCCTCCCTCCCCCCTCCCCCTTTCCCTTCCCCCCCCCTCCGCCCTTGCGGTCTCCATGGGCACCGGCCGCGAGGCGCCAGGCTGACAGCGCTCAGGGTTTTATGAATGGGTGACATCACAGGCTTTGGCGTCTCGCGGTCTGAGCGGCTTGTTAAGACACAGAAACAGCCCGAGGGGGCGGGCAGGGTTCGAGCTGGGGGGGGGGAGAGAGAGAGACACGGAGCGCTACCGAGGCTGCTTTGGGAACGGCTATAAATGGCAAGGGTCCAGGCCGACTGGAGGAGAGGGAAGGGAGGGAAGAAGGAGAGAGAGAGAGAAGGAGCTGGGAGAGATGAATGGGGCGAAAGTGAAAGTGGGAGCCCCCGAAGAAGGCAATTCAGGATCGCGGTGCAAATTAGGAGGGAGGCGCCGGCGGCTGGGAGACTTTGCAACGCTGGGCTTGCGGGAATTCATTGCACAAACACACACACACACAGGAGTTGTGGTTGTTTTTTTGCTTATTTTGGAAACAAGTTGGGCGCTTGCAAAGTCCCGATCCAAGCTGCCTGCGAAGTGGCGGGGGGGGGGGGGGACGAGCAAGGCCGATCGTCAGCAGCTCTGCGCAGGATCTCATCCTGCGACCCCGAGAAGGGTCGGCTGCAAAAGTTGGGTCGGATTCATTCAGCAAACGCGGAGCCCCGGGGGCAGGATAGGCATAGCGACAGGGTCCTTGCTGGGAGAGTTTATTGGAATGATGGTTTTGCAGCCTCATTCAGTGAATTCAGTGGTATTTAGCAATGATTCACACCACAACCCACGCATTTTATTTATTTTTTAAAAAGTTGGTTCCCGCACCACCTCCAGTCGATTTGCAGCTGTGGAGCGTGTGAACGCGCGAACACGTGACCAGACTGGGATTAAACATTCATCCCGGAAACTCTTCAGAAATCGAACTCGTCTCAAACGTGACCGCTTTCATCTCCTTTCTAGAAGGATCCCGGTTTTCACCGGGCGTTGATTATTAATCAATCAATCAATTATTCCCGGACTATTGCAGTCACCGAAACTGGAGGGGATCGAAACTTTAAAAGCCCCCCGCCAGCCTAATCCATTGCATGTCTTGTTTTCTAAAACAGCTTCCAAATCCGCTCTCCCATCGCTCTTCGGCCTTAACGCTTTGGAGCCTAGTTTAAATAAAATTAAATATAGTTTAAACTATAAACTATATAGTTTTAACTATAGATGGTGCCTGTAGCAGTCGGCGATCGGGGGAGGGGCGCAGGAGGATCTTTAATAAAATAAAAAACCCCGGCTAATTTACCTCTCTTGAGAAACATCTTAACATCTGCATTAAGGATGGCGAAGGAACGCCTTCTGGGAGAAAGTTTGCAAATCTATAAATATATATATATATTTACATGATATTAAGTGTGTGTTCAACGGGTGGCGGTGATGGGGGGGGAGACTTTGATACCCCATTTGTTCCTGTGTATGGAGGAGGAGGGCGGGGGAGGAGGAGGCGGCAGCGGGGAGGCGAAAGTGTCAAATCTGTCGTTAAAAACTATTTATTTTTCAAGTGCCTGTCACATTCCTTTCATCCTCCTCTTTTTCCGGATAAAATGCCCCCGAGCTCCCTACACCTGCAGCTCTCCCCAATCTCTCTTTAAAAAAAGAAGGAGGGGGGCGGGAACTCGTTGCTTCCCATGATTTTTGGCTTTCGAAAAAAGAGAAAAAAATTCACCCCAAACTCCCTTTTCAATTCCGTCCCATAGAAGAAAAGTTGCTGCGGGAGCCACGCCCCCTTCCCTCCCTCCGCTCCTGCGATTGGCTCCTTCGCACGGCGCTCGGCCCCGCCCACTCCTCCTCGGCCCCTATAAATAGCTGGTCCTGCTCGACGGCGCGGCACTTGCAGCGCTTCGTCCGTCTCGCTGCGCGCCTGGATTCCCAATTTTTTCTCGCTTTTCCTCCTCCGCCGCCTCGACCCTTCGCGCAGCCATGAAGGTGGCCACCGCCGCAGCGCCCGCCGTGTCGCCCGGCCCCAGCTGCGCCCTGAAAGGCGTGCGCCTGGGCTCCGGGGGCGCGGGCGAGCCGGTGTCGCGGTGCCTGTCGGAGCAGAGCGTCTCCTTGTCCCGGGCCGGCAGCCCGCCGCCCCCTCGGGGCTTGCCCCTGTGCCCGGAACAGGCAGCCGCCGCCGCCTCGCTGCTCATGGACATGAAGGGCTGCTACTCGCGCCTGGCCGGGCTGGTGCCCACCCTGCCCCGCCACCGACGGGTCTCCAAGGTGGAAATCCTCCAGCACGTTATCGATTACATTTGGGACCTCCAGCTGGAGCTGCAGCACCCGCTGGGCGCCGGACCGACCCCGCAGAGGGCCACGGACGACCCGGCCGGAGCAGTGCCCGAGGTGAGCCCCGGCCGCTGACCCACCGCGCCGCCGTCTCTCCCTGGGCTGCTTGGGGGGGGGCGGTTACCACGGGAGGGGCAGCGAGAGGAGGGTTTCAAGGGGTCCCTCGCCTGCCCACGGAGCCTCCGGCTAGGGGGGCGTTTCCAGGCTTGCACCCCCACCCCGATTATTTGACTCCCTTTTCCATACGGACGCCACCTTCCTCTGGTCTCCGTGGTTTGGGGGCCACTATCATGCGCTTTTGGGGCTGCTTCTTCTAGGGGTGTTTTTACCCCACCCCAAATCCTGACCTGGAGTTGCCCTTCCGCACTGTGGACTCTAAACGACCTGGCACCCTTGGGTGCCGCTGCTGCCTATGGAGTTTTTACTTTCCGGGCGTCCATTCTTGGGGAGGGGATTCCCGCGCCACCCCCCTGTGTGCGCTTTCGTTTTTCAACCTGGAGGCGATGCCCTCTGCCTGGTGTTCCTAGTCGCCCCCACCCCATTTTTCCCTATTGTAGATATTGCCCCTTCTTTGCCGGGGGGGGGGTGTTTGTTAATTTCCCCCATCCCATATCCTTCCAGTTTGTTTCCTGACCCTGTATTCCTCTTCTCTGATGCCTCTTTTGACCTCCCCCCCTCAAAATTCTTCTGATTCCCGTCCCCTTTTGGGGGAGATGGGGCATACACCCCCCCTCCAGCCTTTATTGTGGCTGCTTCTTGCTGTTGTCAATATTCAGCCCTTGGCTATTGCATTAAAGCACTGTATTCAAATCAAGGCTGCATGGATTCTCTCCCTTTGCAGAAAATACTTTTTGCCCTCGCCCATTCTCCTCCTTCGGTCCTCTCCCACATGTTGTGCCTTTTTGGGGGGTTCAGGGCAGCCCCATGGATATTTCCCATCATCCCTGGCCTGTGGCTGCAAGGGCTGATGGGAGATGGAGTCCCAGTCTCCCCTTAGCTACAGGAAGATGACAGTTGCTCACTGGGGAAACTGGAATGGCAATGGCTCTCGCTTGCAGTCCGGTGGACTTTGCTCCTGCCATTGATGTTGTGTGTAAGTGTGTTCTGGGTTAGGCTTGATGGAATCTGGTAGCACTGAACCCTGTCACCCTTACTTTTCAGAAGCTTCACAAGCTTCTGGGTTTCACAGCAGTCTTCAGCAAAGTGCTGGCTTCATCCCTCGGCAGAAAATGGGGAGTTAAGAACTGACATTGCTGTTCTCAAACAGTCTTCTGTGGATTTACGAATTGGTTTTTATCTCCACGCTGATCCATCTTATCTTGTGTATCTTTACAGGCTGCTTGTGTGAATGCTGACGACCGGATCCTGTGCCGCTGAGGGCCAGTCGGAGCCTGCAGAACGTCCTTGGAAGAAATGGCTTTCCTGTTGCTCCTCCAATGGCAGGGGAAGGAATTCTCTCCTCTCCCAAAGGACTAGGTTCCAGTGGACTTAGGCAGAGAGACTGCAAAGGACATTTTTTACCGGAGGTGAAGGAGAGTTGAGATCAACAGCCTCTGCCCCACTTTCCCCGTGTTGAAAGGGTGCCACGTGGGTGTCTCTTAGCGCGAAAGAGGAACCAGCGCCGCTGAACTCAAACTGAACTCCAAAGCAGCACCCTCTATGGAAGGGGTTTAATGCTTAAGACGGGCAGTGCTTGTTCTTTGTTTAAGAAAAGAGAAAAGCAGCGTGTTGTAACTCTCTCCAAAATACTTCTCAGATTTCTGAGAATCATTCTTGTATTGTATATTACAATGATAATGTTTTCCCCCTGAGAATATTGTTCTACAATAGTTTGAGGTTTTTGTTATTAAAACAAATGCATATTGCGACAAATGGTCCTTTGGGGTCGTGTGGCTTTTATTGGGCAGAAGGGGATTTTGGGGTATAAATTAGGTCAATTGTTATCTGGGAAAGAGGTGTTTGGAAGACCATACAAATCACTGCCCTCTCTGTGGAAAAGAAAAACCAGGAGCCAACGTCCCCCTCAAATTCTGAATCCTTCTCACACATTCTTGGTCATTCTTAACAGCCCTGCTTGGTTGTTGTTGTTTAGTCGTTTAGTCGTGTCCGACTCTTCGTGACCCCCTGGACCAGAGCACGCCAGGCACTCCTGTCTTCCACTGCCTCCCACAGTTTGGCCAGACTCATGTTTGTAGTTTCAAGAACACTGTCCCACCATCTTGTCCTCTGTCGTCCCCTTCTCCTTGTGCCCTCCATCTTTCTCAACATCAGGGTCTTTTCCAGGGAGTCTTCTCTTCTCATGAGGTGGCCAAAGTCTTGGAGCCTCAGCTTCAGGTTCTGTCCTTCCAGTGAGCACTCAGGGCTGATTTCCTTCAGAATGGAGAGGTTTGATCTTCTTGCAGTCCATGGGACTCTCAAGAGTCTCCTCCAGCACCACAATTCAAAAGCATCCATTCTTCGGCGTTCAGCCTTCTTTATGGTCCAGCTCTCACTTCCATACATCACTACTGGGAAAACCATAGCTTTGATTATACGGACCCTGCATGGTAGGGCCAACATTATTATCTGGCTCACAGGGGGAGGCAGGTCTACTTTCAGATCTCCTGGGAAAGTTACTAGAAACTTGCAGTCTGTAGCTTATGCAGCAACCTTTCCCAAGCGAGGCCCCTCCAGATGCTGTAGTTGACATAGAATCACGTAGAATCATAAAATTATGGAGTTGGTAGTCCAAGCATGTCGAAAGTCTGTTTCGGGGTCCTAATCTGGCCCCCGTGGTCAGCCCTCACATACGTTCACTTCATTAAATCTGGCCCTCTTTAAAATTTTGGGCACCCCTGATCTACAACATCATACCCTCCAGTCCACTTCCCATAGTCCCTGGCCATTGGGCTTGCTTGCTGGGGCTGATGGGAGTCCCAACAGTAGAATCCTAGAACTGGAAGGGTCCCTGAGGGTCATCTAGTCCAACCCCATGAATGCAGGAATTTTGTTGCCCAACTTGGGGTTTGGACCCACAACCTTGAGAATAAGAGTCTCGTGATCTACGACTGATTTATCCCAGGGATGTGTCTGGTGGGCGCCACAAGGGCCAACTCAGCATTGCAGGGGGTTGGGCTAGATGACCTTTGGGGTGTCCCAACTCCACATTTTATGATTCTATGACCCTGTTTTGGAGTACAGCACAGCTCCAATCTGCCTAAACCAGTGGAAGGCTGATGGCAACAGCTTCTCTCCACAACTGGGGGCTGAGTGCTCTTCGCTGGGGAGATGGGAGATGATTGTTGGAGGAGGAGTTCCTACTTGCACAGCCTGAACTTGTGGGGGCCTGAATATCTGATGATTTCTTCCTCTTCTGACTGTGTGTGGGCGATCGGGGATCTATTGGTCTCTTTCCAGCCCTTTTCTGGAAATGCGTTATCAGTTTTGCAGGATACTTTTCCTGCAAAAAAAAGCAGAGTGTGTCAGAAATGAGCAGGGATGCGAAAGCCTGCAAGCTTGTGCACGACCCCTGCAACATCGTATGGGGGGCATTGGACTAGCCCAGCTTTCCCCAACCTGGTGCCCTCTACTTCTTTTGGGCTACAACCCCAGATTAGCTCTAGTCAGTACGAGGTTGGGGAAGTCTGGGCTAGACTGAGGAACACTTAAAATCTCTCTCTCTCTCTCTCTCTCTCTCTCTCTCTCTCTCTCTCTCTGTGTGTGTGTGTGTGCGTGTGTACGCAGAGCAAGATACCGTGGTACCTCGGATTAAGTACTTAATTCGTTCTGGAGGTCCGTTTTTAACCTGAAACTGTTCTTAACCTGAAGCACCACTTTAGCTAATGGGGCCTCCTGCTGGAGCACGATTTCTGTTCTCATCCTGAAGCAAAGTTCTTAACCTGAAGCACTATTTCTGGGTTAGCAGAGTCTGTAACCTGAAGCGTATGTAACCTGAGGTACCACTGTAATAATAAAAAATACGCTTCTTTTTTCCCCAAGGAGCTTAAGCTGAAATGATGATCTGGCCACTTCTTGCAGCCCCATAAGCAACCTTTGGTAAGGCTTCTAGGTGACCTCTGAAGTTATCTTCCCACCAGGTTTGGTGGCTTCCTTTTTATTCCCATTTCACAGACTGGAGAACTGAGGCCAAAGGAATAGCCCTGTACAGTGGAAGCCAGTCAGCTTTTGCATGGCTTTTACGGAAACAGGATGGGAGAGCATTTTGCCTGGGCGGGTGAGTAATGCCACTGCTGTGGGCGGGGATGAAGCGCAGCTTTGCCAGTTTTTTGTGTGACAGAAGAGAGAATGAGGCTGGCCTGACATAGCTAGCGAGTGACTCCCTAGTGCCTGAAGCAACTGCAGGGAGCACAGCTGGAAGAATGAAAAGCTGCGTCACGCATAAATTGAGCTTGAGGCTGGGTGCCGGAATGCGGTAGGAGTGCCCTTGACCGTGTGCAGAGTGCACAACATTTGAGTAATAGCTGGGAGCAGCGCTGCAAAGCCAAGAGAGGTTTCTGCTCTTGAAATTGCCCTCTTTACAGAAATCCCCATCAAATTTGGCCGTTTTGCACACTCTGAGACTGATTTCAGCCCCAACTGGGCTGAATCCTGCCTTCTTGGTACACAAAAGAGGAGGTACGCAAAAGTCCACCCAAAACCATGCTGCTCCAGGTGAGCCAGTGCTTTTCCAATTGATAAAGGTAAAGGGACCCCTGACCATTAGGTCCAGTCGTGACCGACTCTGGGGTTGTGGTGATCATTTCGCTTTATTGGCCAAGGGAGCCGGCATATAGGGTCATGTGGCCAGCATGACTAAGCTGCTTCTGGTGAACCAGAGCAGCGCACGGAAACTCCGTTTACCTTCCCGCCGGAGCGGTACCTATTTATCTACACTTTGACGTGCTTTCGAACTGCTAGGTTGGCAGGAGCAGGGACCGAGCAACGGGAGCTCACCCCGTCGCAGGGACTTGAACCACCGACCTTCTGATCGGCAAGTCCTAGGCTCTGTGGTTTAACCCAAAGCGCCACCCGCATCCCTTTTCCAATAGATCCCTGCATGTAAAAAAGCAGAACCGTGAAAGCTGCCAACTTCTCCATGATTGCTGCTAGTTTATTGTATGCAGTGAGATATCTCTGCAGGAATTCCATGTGATTCCTCCTTGCACATTAACAGGAAGAGGGAGTCTACCACCTGATCTTACCTGTATGTAAGCTAGGGCTGCTTTATGGCACTGGATTCCTGCTCAAAAATGGCCAAACCCTGTTCCAGGCCCAGCTCAGAGGACTGGCCAAACGTATGTGCCACGAGATGGGCATCTTGCAGCCTTTGAGATCATGTCGGGCTCCTCTCAGCCCAGTCAGCATGGCCAAATCCTGTGCATGATGGGAGCTGCAATCCATCCCAAACTCCTCCATCCCGAACCCCTAAGGCTTCTCCCAAAGCTTCATGGGGATTGTAGACTGTGTTAGAAGTTGCCACCCAGGATCCTTCGCAGCGAGAGGGAAGCTGTGGGCCGGGCAAGCGGCTGTTGGCCTTGATGGATCCCACTTCCCAAGGAGATTGCAAGCAGAACCTCCTCTTGGCTTCCCGCCCTCACATCTGCCAGGCGGTATCTGCAGCTGTTTGGCCCGTGGCAAATTTGTGACTAAGCTGCACTGGCAATCCTGTTTGGGAACAGAGCTAAGTCATCAATAACTTTGGAAAAGGAAGGACTGATGTTGCATCCCTCACGACGCCCAGAACCTAAGGAGAACCCAGCTGATGCATCCGGCCGGTATCCCCTCAAGTCTAGCATCGTGTTTTCACAGGGGCCAACCAGATTCCCCAGTGAGAAACCTTCAAACAGGACCTGAGGACAAGATCCCTCTGTCAGTGTCTGAAAAAGAAAAGGTTCTGACCTCCTTTTACTCCTCTGCCTAGTCCTCAGACCTTAGTTGACACAAAAGAGACTTTGAGAAAGAGTATTCTTGCAGAGTATTGCTGCTTTTATTTTTAAAACCACGACCGACAGCTTTTACACACACCAAACGCAACCAGCTTTCTACCATCCAACCAACCTACCACCAAAAGCAACCATTGACCACTCTATATTGTTGTTGTTGTCTAGTCGTTTAGTCGTGTCTGACTCTTCATGACCCCCTGGACCAGAGCACGCCAGGCACTCCTGTCTTCCACTGCCTCCCGCAGTTTGGTCAAACTCATGCTGGTAGCTTCAAGAACACTGTCCAACCATCTTGTCCTCTGTCGTCCCCTTCTCCTTGTGCCCTCCATCTTTCCCAACATCAGGGTCTTTTCCAGGGAGTCTTCTCTTCTCATGAGGTGGCCAAAGTCTTGGAGCCTCAGCTTCAGGATCTGTCCTTCCAGTGAGCACTCAGGGCTGATTTCCTTCAGAATGGATAGGTTTGATCTTCTTGCAGTCCATGGGACTCTCAAGAATCTCCTCCAGCACCATAATTCAAAAGCATCCATTCTTCGGCGATCAGCCTTCTTTTGGTCCAGCTCTCACTTCCATACATCACTACTGGGAAAACCATAGCTCTAACTATACGGACCTTTGTCGGCAAGGTGATGTCTCTGCTTTTTAAGATGCTGTCTAGGTTTGTCATTGCTTTTCTCCCAACCTCAGACCTTAGTTGGCACAAAAGAGTCTTTGAGAAAGTGTATTCTTGCAGAGTATTCTTAAAAAGTCTTCTTCTCCAACCACGACCAACAGCTTTTACACACACCAAATGCAACCAGCTTTCTACCATCCAACCAACCCACCACCAAACGCAACCATACAGGTAGAATTTGGTGAAAGGTTGCATGAGCCATTGTAGGCCGCCGACTCATGCTGACTTAGTTCTTTTAGCATTAAAGAAACAGCGGCCAATGTTTAGCAGTGACACCCTCTCCCCTCCCGCGGTTTCCAGCATCTGATATTGTGAAGCAATGCTTCCTCTGGTCTTGGGTGCGGGAAGCATAGTCACGATGGCTAGTAGCTACTGACAGAATTCCTCCATGAATTCATCAAACCGCCCAGGTTGGTGGGCATCACCAATCCCAAACATGACATCATCTGAAGTTTGTCTAGCCTTAATGAATCCTGCCTTGTAAGAAGGTAAAATCCTACTGGGAAATGATATACAATGAATTGAAGAAACTGTTAAAAATAACTTTTGTAAAAAAAACCAGAAGCCTTTTTATTAGGTATTTTAGGTCAAGACATACCAAAAGAAATGAGGGCTTTATTTATGTATGCCACTACAGCAGCAAGAATGTTGACTGCACAAAATTGGAAGACTGGAGAAATCCCAACTAAAGAACAATGGCAAGAGAAGTTGATGAACTATGCAGAACTGGCAAAAATGACAGAAAGAGAAAAAGACAACCGGGACTTTGAAAAAGATTGGGAACCATTCATATTATATTTGCAGAAACAAAGAAAGTCAATAGACTTGATGGCAGGATTTAAATAAACATCCACATTATCAGCATCAGAAAATGTTTAGAAGATAGTGAAATAGGATGGTGTATTTACTTTTATTTTTATGTTTTTATGTTTGAGGTTATGTTATTAATAAATTTTTCTGTTGAGAGATAGCAAAGTGGGTGAAAATAGAAACAAACCACACACGCAAGTTGGGGGAAGTCTTGGAGGGGAGGGAGGGAGGAATATATAGTAAACGTTAAGAATTTGAGATGTATGTAATGAATGAAAAAGAAAAAGGAATTATTATTTTTTTAAAAAAAGAATACTGCCTGGTCCCTCATTGTTTTTGGTGATCTCACTTGTTGCTTTCCGTTTGCCAAAATTGTTGTTGAAATCTTCATATCTACATCAATTACTGATATTGGGCGGGAATTAGCACACGGAATATGATCCTTGTCCAGTTTTAGTATGACTGTGATATATGCTTGATTGAATGTCATTGAAAGAATTCCCCTCTTGTATATCTCTTCATATAATATACATGGCTTATACTGACCTGCTCTTCCTGCTGAAATCGGGTAACTTTTCATATCTCAAATGGGGTTTCTTCATTTCTGTCCTGTTTTCGTTATGTTCCAGCACAAGACGGAAGGTAATGGGGCCCTTTATATGTCCAGCTGTGTCAACAACAAATTGTTGCAGTCCTTTGTGTTGAATATATGCTGTATGGTAATTTATGGACCTAATAGGTATCTAAAGCCATTTGCACATAACAAATATGTATTTTATCAAAGTAATTGTTCAACTGAAATACAATTAAGAAGCAGTATATTAATAGTGAAATAATTATTAAGCTCTAACTGTATGTAGGTTTTATTTTATTTGTTTTTTATCTTATATTTTGGAAATGTACATCCAGGGTTGGGTTTTTTTCTCCTTTAAATTTTTGGGGGGCCCCAAAAGAACGGGTTGCTGCGCTCACCTCACTTTCGTGGCCGAGGGAGCCGGCGTACAGCTTCCAGGTCATGTGGCCAGCATGACTAAGCCGCTTCTGGCAAACCAGAGCAGCGCACGGAAACTCCATTTACCTTCCCACCAAAGTGGTACCTATTTATCTACTTGCACTTTGGCGTGCTTTCGAACTGCTAGGTTGGCAGGAGCAGGAACCGAACAACGAGAGCTCACCCTGTCGCGGGGATTCGAACCACTGACCTTCTGATCGGCAAGTCCTAGGCTCTGTGGTTGAACCCACAGCGCCACCCGCGTCCCGTTAGGTACCACTGTACACCCGTGCAAAAAACAAGCAAACAAACAGAAACCTCGAGTCTGGGGGTCTCTGTAGTTCTGGTAAGGTGCAAGACAAACGATCTTTAAAATGCATCCCTATTTTTTAATGCAATGTAATCGTGGATGTATCCAAATTTGACTGAGCATTTTTCCCCCAGCCCCCTTGAAATGGCACCCCTGCTGGCCCAGGCGGTGGGATACAGGCTGGGGGGGGGCCCTGATGGTATGCGCTCTGTAGCATAGCTGCTATGTGCTGACTCCCTCTCTCTTTCTTTTTCTTTCTCTCTCTCTCTTTCTGCTGGCTTCCACCCAGCCCATCTGGAGCCTGGCTTGGCCTGCCTGTTTGTTAATGTTTCAATCAGCTGTACGCTGTGGTATGTGCACGTTATTTAACCTGAACTTCCCCAGGTGTACGAAGGCGCCGCTCTGTCTGAGGCGCCGAGCCCTTCCCAGGCTGCCTCACCTCCCTTTGGCACCAAACAGTTATACAAACACGCCTCCCCCAGCACACTCGCGCTGACGCACACACAGCCGCGCATAGAGACAGCTGCCTTGTGTGGTTCATGAAACTCCCTCCCTGCCCACAGCTGCAGCCGGGCCCTGAGAACAGTTTGCCTTGCACAAGAGGGAAAGTTTGTGGGGGGGGGGGGAGAACAGGGAAAGGGAGGGGGGAAGGATACAGTGTGCGCATGCACACACACACATTCCCGCACACTTCCTTTTAACTTCTGCCTGGAAAATAATTAGATTAAACTCTTCTGAGCCAGGCTGATTTGGACTGCTCTTGCGTGCATCCAGGGGTCCGCACATTTGACCCGAAGAACATCACAAGAGCCTGGCTGCAGGATCAGGCCCATCTAAGGCCAGCATCCTGTTCCCACAGTGGCCAGACGGATGCTTGTGGGAAACCAACAAGCAGGATCCGAGCATGGGAATGAAGAAGGGCTTTCCCCCCAATCTGTCCTGAATCTTACAATATTCAGCTTTGTTGGATGAGCACGAGTTCTAGTGTTTAGCAGGGAGGGAGTAAAAATTGGGCAAAATAAATCCTGGCTATGTCCATGTTGTGAACCGCCCTGAAGTCTACAGGAATAGGGCAATATGCAAATTTAATAAATATAATGGTGCTGATTATTTGCATCCATGTGCACTGAAAACGCACATCTATTTTATGCTCAGAAATGGACAGAAACTGCAGTACTGACAGAAGAAGACTGATGGAAGAAAGAGTATGTGGAAGTGGTTAAATTAAGGATAAGAATAAGAAATCAGGAAGAAAATACTTTTAATAGAGAATGGGGGGCGGGAATTTTGTAAACGATTTAAAACGTTAGCAGGATTAGACTAAATTGAGATGTTAAGGTATCATTGGAAGGGGAAATCTGAAAAGAAAATAAATAAGGAATAATTTGGATGTGCAGTAGTAAGGGGGGAAATGAAATCAACCCCAGAAGGGGGGAAAGGGAAGTCGACCTAATTTGTCTGTTTTATGGGTTTTTTTAATTTTAAAAAAATCATATGTTTGTTGTGAAATTGAAAATGATAAATAATAGTTCAATATAATAATATAATAATATAATATAATATAATATAATATAATATAATATAATATAATATAATATAATATAATATATAATATAATATTACTTCCAATCCAAGCTAATTGCACTGTGATCAGATACACAACGTACATCAATATCACAGTCTTGAATTTGATGGTACAAAAACGCTGATATTAAGGGGAAAAATCCAACCTAAAACCATTTTTATGTACTTGACTATAAAACGTAAATTCCCTTTCAGCAGGGTGCCTTGAGTGCCAAGGGTCAACCAGATCCAACTCTTGCATGTACTTTTTGAGAGTTTTTCTAAAAAGGGGGGGGGACAAGAAAACGCACATCTACTTTAGAGCGGTTGAAAAGAAAGGAACGGTGCCCACGAACTAAGGTGTTGAAAAGCAAAATCGGAGAGTGTGTGTTGGTGGAAGAAGGGCAGGGGAGACTGGTTTGACACCAGCCTGGCGGCAATTCTGAGAAGCAGCCCAGGGCCAGGTCTGCTGCAGCTGGTTTCCCACAAGGCCTCTTGTCGTGCCCTCTTGCCCAACCACCCAGCTGGCTTGCCGGAAGCGACGGGTGCTGTTTTGTGAGAATTGCAAGAGGTCTCCCGGTTGAGTCCCGGGTTCAGGCGGGTTTAGCTCTCCACTGGTTGCCCCCACCTCAGCTGGGGGGCAAGGGGATAGGAGGGTGTCAAAAGGGGGCCCAGGCGGGTGGCCCTCCTTGCTCACAAACTTTGCCCTCCTCCCCATTGCCCTACAGAGGGAGGAGAAGGATGAGGCTCCTTTCCCCGCAGGGAGGGTTGCGCTTCTGAGCAGCAGTGCATTGCATCAATGGGGCTTGTGCAACAGCCCAGCTGCAGGCAAGCCTCACAGGGCAGTAAACACTCAGAGCAGAGGGCATCAGGGCAGGCAGCCAAGCCCAGCTCCGGCGCATCCTGTTCGGGGTGACTCAGCCGGCTGCCTCCGCCTTCCTCCCAGGGCCCACGATGCAACTCGCAGGGAGCCGGAGACAGGGAGAAGTGCCTTCAAAAAGAATATCTCAGAGATGGGAGGCAGAGGGAGGTTAGCAGGATCTGCTCCCTGGCACAGGGGCAAACTCTCTGCACGAAGAATCTCTCTCTCTCTCTGCCTCAGTCTCCTGTCTGCAATATGGGTGTAATAACCAGACCTACATTTGGGGGCCCCTGGAGCTTGAACTGATATGGGGGACCCTTCGCAACCAGCAGCGAGGTCTGAGTAACCACTGGTATGTTCTTCCTTGAGGTTGTTCCATTTCAGATCACTTTTTAATATATATATATTTTAAAAATCATTTTTTAAAATTCATTTTATAACACAAATAAAGAACACAAACCAAAAAACCAAACAATACGAACAAATTCTTGTCATATCCTTATTTCTCTAAACATTGTTAAGTGGGCTTCCCCAGGTCCCACCTGTCTGATTTTTATTTTACTTCATCTTTAGCAGTTTACATATATCATAATTTCTAACAATCTCTCTTTTTTTAATCACACTTAAAATAACTTCACATTTTATCACTTACAAATAATACTATTTTAAAACGCACTATCTTCTACTTCTAACCCTACAGCCTTAATCCACTTCCAAAGCTCTTCTAAGATTTAAATATTAACAATTTTTTCCAAATATTCCTTAACTTCTTCCAATCTTCTTCCACCGTCTCTTCTCTCTGGTCTCGGAGTCTCCCGGTCAGTTCGGCAAGTTCCATCTAGTCCATCATCTTCATCTGCCATTCTTCGATAGTTGGTAAATCTTGTTTCTTCCAATTCTTCACTAGCAATATTCTCACAGCTGTTGTGGCATACAGAAAAAAGTAACACCCTTTTTGGGGATTTCATCCCCCACTATACCAAGTAAAAAGGCTTCTGGTTTCTTAATAAATGTGTTTTTCAACACTTTTTTCAATTCATTATAAATCTTTTCCCAGAAGTCTTTTAGATGAAGGGAACGCAGTGGATGTAGCCTACCTTGATTTCAGCAAGGCATTTGACAAGGTGCCCCATGATATTCTTGTAAAGAAGCTGGTAAAATGCGGTCTTGATTATGCTACCACTCAGTGGATTTGTAACTGGCTGACTGACCGAACCCAAAGGGTGCTCCTCAATGGTTCCTCTTCATCCTGGAGAAGAGTGACTAGTGGGGTGCCACAGGGTTCTGTCTTGGGCCCGGTCTTATTCAACATCTTTATCAACGACTTGGATGATGGACTCAAGGGCATCCTGATGAAATTTGCAGATGACACCAAACTGGGAGGGGTGGCTAACACCCCAGAGGACAGGATCACACTTCAAAACGACCTTGACAGATTAGAGAACTGGGCCAAAACAAACAAGATGAATTTTAACAGGGAGAAATGTAAAGTATTGCACTTGGGCAAAAAAAATGAGAGGCACAAATACAAGATGGGTGACACCTGGCTTGAGAGCAGTACATGTGAAAAGGATCTAGGAGTCTTGGTTGACCACAAACTTGACATGAGCCAACAGTGTGACACGGCAGCTAAAAAAGCCAATGCAATTCTGGGCTGCATCAATAGGAGTATAGCATCTAGATCAAGGGAAGTAATAGTGCCACTGTATTCTGCTCTGGTCAGACCTCACCTGGAGTACTGTGTCCAGTTCTGGGCACCACAGTTCAAGAAGGACACTGACAAACTGGAACGTGTCCAGAGGAGGGCAACCAAAATGGTCAAAGGCCTGGAAACGATCCCTTATGAGGAACGGCTAAGGGAGCTGGGCATGTTTAGCCTGGAGAAGAGGAGGTTAAGGGGTGATATGATAGCCATGTTCAAATATATAAAAGGATGTCACAGAGAGGAGGGAGAAAGGTTGTTTTCTGCTGCTCCAGAGAAGCGGACACGGAGCAATGGATCCAAACTACAAGAAAGAAGATTCCACCTAAACATTAGGAAGAACTTCCTGACAGTGAGAGCTGTTTGACAGTGGAATTTGCTGCCAAGGAGTGTGGTGGAGTCTCCTTCTTTGGAGGTCTTTAAGCAGAGGCTTGACAACCATATGTCAGGAGTGCTCTGATGGTGTTTCCTGCTTGGCAGGGGGTTGGACTCGATGGCCCTTTTGGTCTCTTCCAACTCTATGATTCTATGATTCTACCTTGGGGCACGTCCACCACATGTGATAAAAGGTTCCTTCTTTTTCCTTACATTTCCAGCATTTATTGTCATGAGTATGATAATAATATATATAAAATTAACTACTACGTCTCAGATTTTGAATGCAATTTCTGTACTGGGTTATCTCACACGTCAAAGTCCCTGGTGTGAATGACAGTTTCCAATGTCTTATAGTTTTCTTCCCTATGCCTTACAGTTTTCAAGTTACTTGGGGAGGGGGGAGTTTGAAAATTTGGGAACTGCTCTACGGATGCCTGGTGCGTCGTAGAATGATTTGAATCGGGCAACTCATGTTGGGTCTAGTGGACCCCAAAATTTGAAGCAATGGGGGACTGAAAGTCACTTGTTGGGTTCATTCAGGATTAGGGGGCCTGAAGTTTAAGTTTAATCAGTTTCATAGTAGAACCGCCCCTAATAATAACACCGTTCCACCTCACAGGACTGTTGTAAACAGTGTATGTGAATAGCTTATACTGCGATAATTTTGCAGAGGTCTGAAATGCCTGACTTGCTCTCCCCTCAAAGCCACTTGGTGTTTCACAAATCATTTTAACATGTGTCTGCAAAGACATCCAAAAGATGATTCAGTCAAAATGACATGGATGTCCCGGCAGCAGGGAACAAAGGAGTGGAAAAACTCTGTGGTAGATCATCCGCTTTGCCTGCAAAAAGGTCTTGGGTTCAATCCTTGGAGCTGTTTCTGAAACCCTGGAGAGCCACTGCCAGCCAGTGTTGGCACTATTGAACTGTATGGACCAATGAACTGACTTGGTATGAGTCAGTTCATTGGTCCATCCAGTTCAATAGTGCCAACACTGGCTGGCAGTGCAGTCAGCAGTGCATAAATCATAAATAGTTTGTTGGACTAGGACCTGGGGGAACTGGGTTCGAATCTCCTCTCAGCCACGAGGCAGTCACTGGGTGACTGTAGGCCAGTCGCCATCTCTTAGCCTGGCTTACCTCACAGGGTCGTGGAGCTGCTGAGAGAGAGAGAGAGAGAAAGCTCAGTTGGTAGATCGTAGGGTCATGGGTTCGAGTTCCACATTTGGCAAAAGATTTCTGCATTGCAGGTGTTGAACTGGATGAGCCTTGATTGTCCCTTTGAATTCTACAATTCTAGGATTCTATTCTATGAAAGGATCAGCACCAAATCTTCCCCTGTGTTGCTGAGTCTGCCATGTCTTTTTTTTTAATTGACTTAAGAAAATTATACAGACAGCAAAACGAAGAAGCATAAACAAGAACAACAACAATTTATTATTTATACCCCACCCATCTGGCTGGGCTTCCCCAGCCACTCTGGGCGGCTTCCAACAAAATATTAAAATACTGTAATACAGCAAACATTAAAAGCTTCCCTGAACAGGGCTGCCTTCAGATGTCTTCTAAAAGTCTGGTAGTTGCTGTTCTCTTTGACATCTGGTGGGAGGGCGTTCCACAGGGCAGGTGCCACCACCGAGAAGGCCCTCTGCCTGGTTCCCTGTAACTTGGCTTCTTGCAGCGAGGGAACCACCAGAAGGCCCTCAGTGCTGGACCTCCGTGTCCAGGCAGAACAATGGGGGTGGAGACGCTCCTTTAGATATACTGGACCGAGGCCTTCTACTGATAAGAAATAATAATAACTATTACAATAATGAAAATACTAAAAATACATTTACTTCCCCTTTTGAACTTCTGTTCTGGTTACAATATATTACTATTCTATAAGAATCTATTATATCCTTTGCTGTCCCATATATTATTTTATTTCCCAAATTCAGCCTAACCCTCCCCTCCTCCCCACTGCCTTCACCTGTGTGAGATCTTCCCATCATAATATATTTTTTCTAGTTGCTTTAACCAAATAGAACATGAAAACTGTTAAATTATAATTATTTCTTTTGTCCTTACACGCTTAACAATTGCCCATTAAGAGTTCTGATTTAACACCATATTTCTTCATGTATTCCCCTATGCATAGACAAGAGTAAGGGACAAGCAAGAAGCAAAAACACTCCAGGAATGTGAGAGGCATATCTGAAGAGGGGAAGGATGTGCAAACTTGGGGTACAGTCCCAAGTGGCCCAAATTTGCTCAACCCTCTTCTACTCCATGAAACTGCCACCCGATCCTCACAATTTTTGGTGGTTTTGGTAAAGCAAAACAACAACAAACCTCCTGTTACTTGTAACATATTCAATAAACCACACAAGACATAACCGGCTGTACGTTTGAATAAATAAAGTATACTGTTCATTGTATTAAATTGTAGATTTCAACAGCAGCTACTACTATGCTATAAGATCCACTGTCCTGTGATATCATATATGAGCCTGTTCTACTGATGAAGCCCAGGATGGCGAAACAAGGCTAATATTCTGGAAATCCTTGTCTTAGACTCTGTGAAAGGATTCTGTGGAACTGTAACAACCTTTTGTGTGGATTGTTGGACTCTATGAACAGACAGGTAGAATAGACACTTACACATATATGGACTTTATGCATGAAGTGATTAGAGAATGAACTGATCCACTGGGTCTTCTGCTTTTTTCGTTGAACTTTATGAGCTACTTCTGTTGAAATCTACAATTTAATACAATGAATAGTATACTTTATTTATTCAAACGTACAGCCGGTTATGTCTTGTGGGTTTTGGTAAAGCTGCTAAATGAAACCAGTTATCCGAAGAGACCTTTTTGCCGTTTGCCTCAAAATCTGACCCTCCCAAACAGGGACGGTGAGAGAGTCACTGGCAAACCTGCTGGCTCTGGGTTCAAATGCAGCCGCCCCCACTCTCTGACGTTATTCAGGCAGTGACATCAGTGAGGCTTGTGCAATTTTTCCAGGAGATGCTGAGATCCCATGAGGCAGTTCCTGCAACAGCTGGGAGGTGGGGGGAATCCCCGAAGCGTGCCCATTCTCCAGAAATCAGGGCCCTGAGTCTTGACGTAGGGAGGGAAGGAAGGCGAGACTTGAGGGTGCAAGAGGAACTGAGCTGCCCTGTTCAGGGATCCAGCTGAGAAAACGTTTTTGCCCATGGCCCAAAGCATTTCGATGTCTGAAGCGGAAGCTTAAACGACTCTTTCACAGAGCGGTAAATCACAGAACTGTAGAGCTGGAAGGGCTCCCCAAAGATCATCTAGCCCAACCCCACGCAATGCTCGAATCTTTCACCCAACGTGGAGCTCAAACCCACAGCTCTGAGATCAACAATTTTTGTTTTACAGCATTTATTTATTTATGTATTTCACAACATTTATACACCGCTCGATTGCTAATAAGAAGTACCTCGAAGTGGTTTACAAAATGACAAAACCATAAAATCGGAAGAATTATGAAGCGTTAAAATCAAAATGTGGAAAATATGGAAACGACGAGGAGAAGCAGGACTAAAATGTGGAGATATGCTTCAGAGATCCAGACTGTGGGGAGCTTCTGAAAATTAATAAATATAATTTGGACTATAATTTGGTCTTTTTTATTTTAGTTTTTTTATTTTAATTGAAGTATTATGATTAGATATATTAATTGGATGTTTTTTTATTGGGAAATTAATAAAAATGATTTAAAAACAACAACAACCATAAAACCGGGAGTGGTGGAGTGGTGGAAATGGAAAAGCATTAAAACATACACAAAGTTAAAATACTAACTGTAGCAGGAACGCCCCCACCCCAATCATTCAGTTTGTACAAACTTCACACACACTCACACTCACACACTACATACGCCACGCTTCTGTGATCAATTCATAGAAAATCAACCATACATCGGATTTGCACTGTTCCACTTTTATTTTACTCCATGAAGGAAGGACTACAAAATGGGGAAGGTTTGATACAGGGCAGCCATAATCCCTTCACCGTCTCAGCACATCCACAGGAGCCCTGCCCAGTTGCTATGCCAACCCTGATGGTCCTAGACAGAAGACCATCAAGGTCACAAAGAACTTGCATATGGGAGTGGATTCAGCTTGGACTGGAAGAAAGGACAATGATCAGATCTTCCCTCAGGGGGCAGGAAACTGCGACTACATTTTGTCTTCAGAGAATAATTCCTGGGGAGGGGGAAAGGGGGAACCAGCCAGGTGACAGGACACTCAGGTTACCACCACAACCCCTCCCTCAACCCCTCCTTTCTGTGATGTATGCATGATGTTTCTGGGGGTGGGCTTGACCTTTGTTGTTGTTGTTTAGTCGTTTAGTCGTGTCCGACTCTTCGTGACCCCTTGGACCAGAACACACCAGGCCCTCCTGTCTTCCACTGCCTCCCGCAGTTTGGTCAAACTCATGCTGGTAGCTTCAAGAACACTGTCCCACCACCTCGTCCTCTGCCGTCCCCTTCTCCTTGTGCCCTCCATCTTTCCCAACATCAGGGTCTTTTCCAGGGAGTCTTCTCTTCTCATGAGGTGGCCAAAGTCTTGGAGCCTCAGCTTCAGGATCTGTCCTTCCAGTGAGTGCTCAGGGCTGATTTCCTTCAGAATGGAGAGGTTTGATCTTCTTGCAGTCCATGGGACCCTCAAAGGTCTCCTCCAGCACCAGAATTCAAAAGCATCAATTCTTCGGCGGGGCTTGACCTAGGGGATGGGAATTTCAAAAGTTTTTATAAGACCTGGCACACCATTTTTCTGGGTCTTTCCTCTCACCTGCGAGTGAGGGGAGCACCCTGTTGCAACACTTTCTGACAGTGGGAGCTGTGGAATGGACTCCCTTGGAAGATGGTGGACTCTCCTCCCTCCCTCCAAGGAGCAAAAGGTGACCTACGTGGTTCTTCTCCTCTTCCTTTAATCCCCACGACAATCCTGTGAGGTTGGCGAGTGGGGATTCGAACCCTGGTCTCAGTGACAGTTCCACAGCTGAGTGGGGATTCGAACCCTGGTCTCCCAGGTCCTAGTCCGACACTCTAACCACTGCACCACGCTAGGGCTTAGGATATAGTTCCCTTCCACCTTAAAAGGGTACAGGCATGACTCTTGTGTGTCACATGCCTGTTTACTTCCAGCACAGTCTGCTGGGAACTTCCGTTTGTATATAACTTTTGTGTTACTGCTGTTTTGCTGGAGATGAAGGGAAGCAGACATGTTTTCCTCTGTTCCTGAACTATGCTGAATAAAATGCTGTACATTATGCTTGCACATTTCTCTGTCCGCCTCTTCTGCTGTGAGAAGATTTACACACTCTGCTGATAGAACGTGCACGGGTCTCTAAACATATCTGAGGCTCGTGTCGCTGATTGATGCTGTTCCAAGGGAGATCGGCTGCCAGCCGGTGGCTGGAGCCAACTGGGGGCCTGCCTGATGCCTGCCTGATGCCCCCGTCTTCCCGGCAGTATCCCGACAGAGCTGCCATAGATACTGGCAGACACTAAGTAGGGCAGGGGGTGAAGCTGAGCCTGCGGCTGCTTGTGAGTGGGTGATGCCAGGAAAGGTGCCACACAGACTTCCCCTCTGGCCTCTCCTCTTGTGCAATGCCAGGGCTCAGCTCAGCAAATGGGCTCCTTTGCTTGTCAAGTGGGATAATAATAATAATAATAATAATAATAATAATAATAATAATAATATAATAATAATAATTTTATTATTTATACCCCACCCATCTGGCTACACAGCTCAAGAGTGCTGAGGAAAGCCTGCTCCAGACTATTCTTTGTATCATGTTCTTTACCTGCTTAGAGCCTTTGTACCCAACCCTTAATCCAAAACGGGTTCCAAAATTAAAAAGAGGCTGTCCTTTTCCACGCACACACACACAATCCATAAGACACGACACAAAAGGAAAATCGGTTGAGGAGAGAAGAGCAAACTCAGACACCGGTTCTTAAAATTAAAGAATGGTTCTTATAATGATGACCATCTGGAATGGGAGTAATAAATTAAGTACTTACTGAGTCGATTATTATGATTATTTAGTAAACATATTTTAAATTTTACACAGTCAAATTCATCGTATGCCATATTTGTACATAAGCGGTTTTGCACAGTTCAGTCCTTCCCATTTAAACACAAAGAATTAATTGAATTAAGATCAGCGTATGCTAAACTAAGTATTTCCCCCATGTTAAGATACATTTCTAACAGTTCGGGTTTCATCTCTCTCCGAAGACCACATCAGTCTTCAATGTATCTTGCATTTGTTCGTTGCACAGAGTAGGATTCGATCAACTGGTTTCAAGTCTTTCTTGGCAACCCTCACCAGTTGGAATCTGGACCCTTAGGAGCTGTGCGGCAGGCAGTAGTTCAACCGGTGAAGCTCTCTTCAACTCTGGGCTCCCTGGATAAAGAAAAACAACTCCTGTTGAACTCCTGACTGTCACACACAACTGTTAAAGGCCAAGAAGACTGTTAAAGGCTGGAGTTGGGTATCTCCATGTCCCTTCAAATCTATGATTCCTGCATTGCCGGGGGTTGGACTAGATGACCCCCGGGTCCCTTCCAATGCTACAATCCTACAATTCTACTGGAACAAGGTCGCGGTGGGATTCTGCTGCCCTCTGGTGTCCAAAGGCTTGCATTGCAGCGCTTGTTGATGGGAGCTGGAGAAGGGGAAGCCCAAGCCCCTTGGGAAGCCTGGAAGCGCTTTAATTGCTGTTAATGAAAGCGAGCAGGTGATAATTAGTTAGGGACTCTGCTCCATCCCTGGAGGTTAAAAGCAACAACGATCCTAATTAACACCAACAGCAGACCTGGGCTGTCTGATAAACACACAACAGCATCGACACCAGAGGTGGCCCAGTGGATTTATCTCTGGGGAAGGGGGGGTGTCAGAGCAAATGCACCCCCTAAACTAGTCTGAACCTGGACCAGGCATGGGGAACGTGTGGATCTCTAGATGTTGCTGGACTCCTCCCAGCAATTCTTCGCCCTGGCAAACAGCATGGGCAGTGGCAAGGAATGATGGGAGTTGTAGTCTAAAGCTTCTGGATTGGAGTCCTCACTTGTTTGTAGGTCCCCAAGACCCCAGTTTTTGCTGTTGAGGCAGTCAGGCTCTGTCTATCCAGGAAAATTGTGGATCCCCTCAGATTGCTGTTGGGGTCTCTCAAGAAGGTTTGTTGTTGTTTAGTCGTTTAGTCGTGTCCGACTCTTCGTGACCCCCTGGACCAGAGCACGCCAGGCACCTCTGTCCTCCACTACCTCCCACAGTTTGGTCAGACTCATGCTGGTAACCTCGAAAACACTATCCAACCACCTCGTCCTCTGTCGCCCCCTTCTCCTTGTGCCCTCCATCTTTCCCAGCATCAGTGTCTTCTCCAGGGAGTCTTCTCTTCTCATGAGGTGGCCAAAGTACTGGAGCCTCAGCTTCAGGATCTGTCCTTCCAGTGAGCACTCAGGGCTGATTTCCTTAAGAATGGATGCGTTTGATCTTCTTGCAGTCCATGGGACTCTCAAGAGTCTTCTCCAGCACCATAATTCAAAAGCATCAATTCTTCGGCGATCAGCCTTCTTTATGGTCCAGCTCTCACTTCCATACATCACTACTGGGAAAACCATGGCTTTAACTATACGGACCTTTATTGGCAAGGTGACGTCTCTACTTCTCAAGATGCTGTCTAGGCCTGTCATTGCCCTTCTCCCAAGAAGGTTATCCTGGCATAATCTCCTGTCTCGGCCATGTCCACACTGGCTCAGTCATGTGCGCAGAATGGAAGATGGCAAGATCCTCAAGGATGTGATCTACGGTGTAATAAACAAAAATCTGCCCTTATTCCCTTATGGGGGACACAAGAGCCCTTCTAGAATCCTTTGTAGGTTCTCCATCGGTCGGAGAAAAGAACAGAGGCCAACCAGAGAATATTGAGAAGCAAAGCAGCTCGTAAGCCTGATCTTTATTGAACTGTTGCAACAGGGTGATCCCCTCACACGCAGGAAAGGAGGAGGACCCAGAATAAAGGTGTGCCCGCCCTTATATAGACATTTTAAATTGCCCACCATGGAGTCCAAGACCATCCCCCAGATACATCATACCTACATCACAGAAGAGGCGGTCTACAACAGAAATCTGAGTGCATTGTTTATCTCCTGTCTGGCAGGTTACCTGTTAATGGTTGGATTACCTGGGGAGCCTGGCCAGTCTTTTGTAATGATAAATACTTAGTTCCTGGGCCAGGTCACAGGCTCACCCTATTCATACGCAGACATACCCTTAAGACAGGATTTCTGAACAAAAAAGACAATGGGGAGGCTTTTCCATTTTCCTTTGACCTTGCAGAGAAATATTTGAGGTCAATGTGGGAGGGGCAAAATGGTTTCAGGACTTTTTCTGTGGGGTTTCAGACATGTGGTTTGTATATACAGTTATGAACATTGATTATATATATAAGACCTTAATTTTTTTTTCAGTGGGGAATTGGTTTCTGGCATCAGGCCTATTAAGAGACCAACTCTGCACTCCAAAGATGTCTGCAAAGGAAACATGCAGAATCAACTTCGCTGTGTGGGAATTCCTTGCAGAATGGAACCCTGCTCTCTCAGGTCCCAGTCCCACACTCGAACCACATCACACCAAATTGACTCTTGTTTCAAACACCTGAGGTTCCCACCAGTGAAGCCCCAAATATATGTGGATGTAGTGCAGCTAGTTAGAGTGTGGTCTTAATAATGCCAAGGTCCCAGGTTCGATTCCTGTATGGGACAGCTGCATATTCTCGCATTGCATGGGGTTGGACTAGATGACCGCCAGGGTCCCTTCCAATTCTACAAGTCTATGATTCTCTCCCTGCCCCCAAGACAGCAGGACAAAACAGCATTTTGGAAAGTCGTTCCTCTGACATTTTAGACAAACTCTTCCTTGCTGCCATCGTTTAAATATTTTTAACACTTGATTGCTGCCAGAAGCCAATATCTTTGTTTTCATTTCAATTCTTAAGTCAAATCTGAGCATAAAAGGTGATTCTTTCCACTTTGGCAACAAATGAACCTTTCAGGTATCAAAGAGAACCTCACCTTTCTGCACAGGAATTCCCTTGCTATACAAAGGAGAAAGAGCAATAGGAGTAGGGAGAAATATTATCTGTTCATTCCTAAACTGAATATATAAAGCCCGTCTTTCAATGAATTTGGCTTGTTGGTTATTACTGAAAGCTTTCCTTTTGTGTGTTAATTTTGCCATGCGTGTTGTCTCCCAGATTTTTCTCAACCAGTTCCCTCTATCCTCATACAGGATTTTTATTTTTATTTTTTGGTGGGGAAGCCTAATCTGGATCAGTTGCGCCCTCTGTGGGATTTCCCAGGTATGGCTTCCCAAAGGCTGGTTCAGCCCATCAGGAGCTTCCAGCAAAAATAATGGGGCGGATGGGAATGGGACCCCAAAACATCTGTAGGGCAGCCTGTTGGTGAGATGGATCTCTATCAGGGAGCGAACATGACTGCTCTTGCAGTGGCCTAGCCAACTGCAAGCCCAGAGTTAATGCTGGAAGATACTTTCCTTGATTCAACCGGAGATCATTTCTCTCCTGCAACTTATTTCCACACACTTGTCTCTATCAGGATATGTGAGTGCAACACCTATGCACAGGTGTGACGCCCTCACGCTCAGGGTCCGTGCGCGCGGAGGCCTTTGAAGCCAGCTGGAATCGCACCAGTCAGCAATTTGGCAGCAGGGTGGGCCCTCTGCCTTCCGCCCCCTCTGTGCCAAATAGCTGCTTGGGGGGGGATCTCGCTTTCTTCAAAGGCTGCCTGCAATTCAGTCGCAGCTGCTGAGCTAGAATGGCATGGAGAGAGAAAAACTCTTCTGCTCTTATGAGAGAACTCGTGGCCATCCAATGAACCTGAACATCATTGGAAGATTCAGGACAGATAGACTTCTTCACGCAGCACAGAGTTAGCCTATGGAACTCCCCTCCACAGGAGCAATAATGCCTATTTATTGATCTGCTTGTGCAAAGTTTAGCTGGAGGTTTGGTCATTACAGAGCCTTCATTCTGATTTGCTTGTGTGCTGCTTACCCAACTTTCTGATCATCATGTGTTCATCCCATTCTTTTTACTGCATTTCCCAACTGCAGAAAGTCCTTTTTAAAAAAAAAAAAAAAAGGTGGATTTGTTGTACCAAGGAAGAACAGTGCTTTAGCTCACCTCAGTTGTGCAAACCTAAAGTTCAGGTATGCTCTTCCACAGCGGTTAAGCCGCACCATGCCTTTATTGAACATTCATTGTGAGTTGTTTATGGGACCCTTATAGGAAAAGGAGCATTCAACCTGATCTGATTGCAGCGTGTTTCCATTCTCCCAATTTTAAAAATGCATTTCCGCCCCCCTCACTTTGCAATTCACAAAAACACTTCTCTTTTCTCAAAATGGATTAGCTGTGCTGCAGCAACAGGTCTCTGTGCAAACTGAAAGTTCCAAGATATGCAAAAGAACATGAAAAGAGGCGACTGGGTCAGACCAATGGTCCATCTATTCCAGCATCCTCTTCTCACAGTGGCCAATCAGATGCCTGCAGTAAACCCACGAATGAGACCTGAGCTCAAGAGCCCCTTCTCCTCCTGCGGTTTCCAGGCTATTCAGAAGCATTCCTGCCTCCAACTGAGGCCATCTCCTCCATTAATTTGCCTAATCTTCTTTTAAAGCCATATAATATAATAATAACAATTTATTACTTATACCCCGCCCATCTGGCTGGGTTTCCCCAGCCACTGTGGGTGGCTTCCAACCGAATGTTAAAAACAATACAGCGTCAGACATTAAAAACTTCCCTAAACAGTTGTGTTTTAAAAATAAAATAGTTGTTTATTGCCTTGACATCTGCTGGGAAGGCGTTCCACAGGGCGGGCGCCACTACCAAGAAGGCCCTCTGCCTGGCTCCCTGTAAGCTCATTTCTCACAGTGAGGGAACCGCCAGAAGGCCCTCGGCGCTAGACCTCAGTGTCCGTTCTGAACGATGCGGGTGGAGACGCTCCTTCAGATATACTGGGCCAAGGCCCTTTAGGGCTTTAAAGGTGAGCACCAGCACTTTGAATTGTGCTTGGAAATGTACTGGGAGCCAATGTAGGTCTTTCAGGACCGGTGTTATATGGTCTCGGCGGCCACTCCCAGTCACCAGTCTGGCTGCCGCATTCTGGATTAATTGCAGTTTCCGAGTCACCTTCAAAGGTAGCCCCACGTAGAGCGCAATGCAGTAGTCCAAGCGGGAGATAACTAGAGCCATCCAAGTTGGTAGTGATCACTGTCTCCTGTGGAAATGAGTCCCACAGTTTAACAATGCACTGGGTGAAGAAGAATTTTCTTTTATCTGTTTGGAATCTTCTGACATTCAGCTTGTGCCTGTCCACGCGTTCTAGTGTGATGTGAGAGACGGGGGAAGCTTTTCTCTACGCACTTTGCCATGCCTAAATTTACAAATGTCTATCATGCCACCTCTTAGGCTGGATCTCGACATATCAAAGAAGTGTTTCAGTTAACGCATTGTAAACTTCATATAGGGAAATCCCGTTGGTGAAAGACGGGACTCCACAGCTGCATCTGGTGCCACACTGTTATAACACACACAAAGTGTTTTTTCTTTACCAGTGTAGCGGAGTCCTTATTACGGCTTTGGTCCAATATACGTGAAGGAGCATATCCACCCCCATCGTTCTGCCCAGACACTGAGGTCCAGCGCCAAGGGCCTTCTGGCGGTTCCCTCACTGTGAAAAGCCAAGCTACAGGGAATCAGGCAGAGAGCCTTCTTGGTGGTGGTGCCCGCCCTGTGGAACGCCCTCCCACCAAATGTCAAAGAGAACAGCTACCATACTTTTAGAAGACATCTGAAGGAAGCCCTGTTTAGAGAAGAATTTAATATTTAATAGACGATTGTATTTTAATATTCTGTTGGAAGCCACCCAGAGTGTCTGGGGAAACCCAGCCAGATGTGCAGGGTATAAATAAATATATTATTATTATTATTATTACTCATTTTTACTCTGAGCTAAAAGGTCCCCACCGCTGTATCCTTTCTTCATAGGGGACTTACTCCACCCCATTGATAATTTTGGTTACCTTTCTCTGAACCTTTTCCAACTCTAGAATATCCCTCTTGAGATGAGGCCACCAGAACCATCCACACAGGAGTCCAAATGTGGTTGCACCACAGACAGGCCATCTAGAGGGTTCCTAATCTCTAAACTCTGGTTTTGTGTTATTTTAGATGCTGCTATGATCTAGTGTTAACGTTGCTGTATTCTTCCACTGATGCTGCCCAGATAATATATTTTTTTCAGTACAGGAGATGAACCCGACTCGCCCCGATTTCCAATCCAGCATCATCCCGACTTCACACGGCTTCATCCAAGGTCAAGGCCAGTTCAGGTCTGGGCGGAGGGAAGCTTTCATCTTCCTCCATCTCTCCTCCCGCCCTTCACCCCGAAAGAAAAACCTTCCTTCCTCCCACCTGCCTTGATTCTGCAGAAACTGGCCTTGCGGGGCGAAGGAACCTTTCATCCCTTTGGGCGCTGCCGATATCAGAGATGGAGAGAGACGGAGGTCTCCGCACCTGGCAGAAAAGGTTTAAAGAGGCTGCTGGTGGTGGCAATTACCGGGCTGCACTTCAAAAGGCGATGTGTGTGTTGGTGTCCATCCCTCCCTTTCCCAGACTTTTCCTTTTCATCAGGCTGTAACTGAGAAACTGGAGACATCAAACGTGTCTCTGGTGTCATCGTCTTTCAAATCATCTCTCCCCCCTTCCCTGGGTGTAAACCGCTCCATCTGTCTCAGGCCGGCCTCTGTGCTGAAGGGAGAGGCCCCACAGCTCAGCTCTCCAGGGCGGGAGAGATTCTCCAGCCTGGGTGACCCTCCATTCAGCCTTCCTTCTCATGACGTTTCCGAGGACAATTCAAAGTGTTGGTGCTGACCTTTAAAGCCCTAAACGGCCTCGGTCCAGTAGACCTGAAGGAGCGTCTCCACCCCCATCGTTCTGCCTGGACACTGAGATCCAGCGCCAAGGGCCTTCTGGCGGTTCCCTCAGTGCGAGAAGCCAAGTTACAGGGAACCAGGCAGAGGGCCTTCTCGGTAGTGGCACCCGCCCTGTGGAACACCCTTCCATCAGATGTCAAAGCGATAAACAACTACCTGACATTCAGAAGACATCTGAAGGCAGCCCTGTTCAGGGAAGAGTGGCTGGGGAAACCCAGCCAGATGGGTGGGGTACAAATAATAAATTATTATTATTATTATTATTATTATTATTATTATTATTATTACGACGTATGGCTCAGACAGCGCCTGGTCTTTAACCAGCATTCACCCCAATTTTTATTTCTGGGGGTGTGGGGGCGGCGATACGAAAACGAGCATTATCCTACATTCTGTTGCAGGAATTTATGTATAGCTTGGGGGGTTTGCCCCTCCAGCAGATATCCTGCACATGCAGCCCACTACCAAAATCAGCACAATCACTTTTGTGATTTGTCCCCACAAAACACTTCATCGCAGTTTCTTCCTATCTATTCAAAGGGCCTCTGCTGCACAATACCAAATGTAAGAATTAACTGATAAATGTATCTATGTACTGGCTCACAGGGAAAACTTCAGAAATTCATATAGACATGCAAGCTCAGCTACTCAGCAGCCCCTCTGCCTGAGGGATAATCCCTGGCATCCTGATACCTGAGTGCCATTCCAGAAAGAACAAACCCAGATGAAGACAAAAGGGCGTGATTAACTTGGCTGGGAAACAGGGAAATGTAAATATCTCTTTTGTTACACTTGATGGGTGTTTGGTGGAGGGCAAGGGGAACCATGGGGCAGGGTCCAGGATGCTCAGATTCCTGCCACCAGACCTCCCCTTTCATGATGTAACCGTGATGTATGAGTGATGTAGTTTGGGGGGTATAACATGGGGATGAGCAGCTAATAACAGTTTGGGGGCTCTTTTGTTGGGGGCTTCCACCTTGTTCCACCTTGTGGCAGGTGGGAGTCCTGTTGCGACAGTCTTCAATAAAGACCAAGCCTACTGGCTGCTGTTTTGCTCTGGTATTCCTGGCTGGTGTCCTCGTTTTTTGTCCAAGGGAGCCCTCAGATTTCTCCATTAACAATTCATCCTGCTCCGCTTGTGGGATGTTTGCACACCTGTCCCCTAAAATCATTCATTCATTCCATGCTACATGGTGCATTGTCTGAACCGCACAAAGGCCAGAGTTGTTGCTGCTTTTAGGTGGATTTATTGTGTTCAGGCAGCAGAGAGCGTTTCTCCACTTTAATTGCAGCAACAAATGTTATTATACGGTTGCAGAGCCAGCAAATCTAATTGTGCAACCCACAGTTTCCAGAACACACTTGAATTTTCCCCTCTGCAAAAAAAGAAAAAGGCTGTCTGGAGGCGACCAAAGGTTTCTGAAATATACTTGGAGTCGAGAGTGGATTTCATGCTCTTTATTTAGCTCATAGTGGTGAGGAGGAATGGAAGTTCCCCCAGAATGTCTGCTTTATATACATTATTTACACAATGGGCCGATTGGCTAATACCGGGATTCTCCTGTAGGCCAACCAGGTTGCGGATTCACTTCCACCTGGAGTTGGATTGGGTGGCTCCTGTGGACCAATCAGACTGCTGCATTCTGGGTCCTGTCGTTCTAGGACCAATCAGACTGCTGCATTCTGAATCCTATTGTTCTAGGACCAATCAGACTGCTGCATTTTGGATCCTGTTCAATTCAGTACATAACAGTTTCTTCGCAAAAGAGGCACACACACACACACACACACACACACACACGGCATGACTGCAGAAGCAACCCATATTGTTAGCAAAAAGTTTAGGGGCACCAACAAACCAAGGAGCATCCCATTTGATAGGCCCTGATCCCCTATACATCCAGTAGAGTAGAGTAGGTTCTCAAAGTCCCTCCAAAGTCCATTCCACCGTAATTTTAGTCTGGCTGTCTCTGCATCCCTGTTGAGATATGTCTGGTACTCACTTTCCAGAAACAACAGAATACATTTTGTTTATTTATTTATTTTAAAAGCTAAACAGGGCTTTATTTTTTATTTTTTCAAAGTTTTTATTTATACTTTTCAAGTCTATACATTTCATTAGTTTTACAATCAATTTAATGGATACATTCAGAAAATTACAGCTTAGTGCAGCATTACATTTCAGTAAAGGTACATTCATGGATACATTTCAGTAAGGATACGTTCAGATACATTTTTATACATTTCAGTGTTACACTCATATATATCTCAGTGATAGCAAAAGGTAAAGTAGACACCGTGAAATGATACATTCAATGATACATTCAATGATACTGACTCTCTTACAACACTTTCAAAGTTTGACTTCCTTCCCCCTGTTTCTGTGGTTCCTTAAATGGGTTTTTTAAATATCTTCTGCAAATCCAAATTCAGTTAATTTGCTCGTTTAATTATCTACTTTAAATTGGATATTTACAGATAAATTGCAAACAGATAAAAACATTGACAGGATTACGAAACAATTATTACAAAATTATTACAATAATTACAATATTATTACAATTATTACAATGTTATTACAATAATCCTGCCAAGGTTTTTATCTGTTTGCAATTTATCTGTAAATATTCAATAAACCATTTCCATTCTTTTATAAAAAGTTTGTTATCTTGATTTCTTATTCTTCCAGTAAGTTTCGCCATTTCTGCATATTCTATAAGTTTTTGTATCCATTCTTCCTTTGCTGGAACTTCTGCTCCTTTCCACTTTGGGGCAAGTAGCATTCTTGCTGCTGTAGTAGCATACGGTACATAAATAAATTTCTATACAATTTAGGTCGTTCTGTCCCTAGAATTCCCTACATTTTTGTTTTGGAAAGCTTTTCCACCTGGGCAAAACTTCTCTGTCTTGAGTATTCATTTTGTGTTGTTTCCAAACCTATCACCTGTTGTTTACTATCCTATTTTTACCTGCTTTTTCCCAGTAGTGATGTGTGGAAGTGAGAGCTGGACCATAAAGAAGGCTGATCACCAAAGAATGGATGCTTTTGAATTCTGGTGCTGGAGGAGACTCTTGAGAGGACTGCAAGAAGATCAAACTTCTCCATTCTGAAGGAAATCAGCCCTGAGTGCTCACTGGAAGGACAGATCCTGAAGCTGAGGCTCCAAGACCTTGGCTACCTCATAAGAAGACTCCCTGGAAAAGACCCTGATGCTGGGAAAGATGGAGGGCAAAAGGAGAAGGGGACAATGGAGGACGAGATGGTTGGACAGTGTTCTTGAAGCTACCAGCATCAGTCTGACCAAACTGTGGGAGGCAGTGGAAGACAGGAGTGCCTGGCGTGCTCTGGTCCAGGGGGTCACGAAGAGTCAGACACGACTAAACGACTAAACAACAACATGCTGTGTTTGTAAATATGATGGAGACACATGCAAAAAGCAATTGATTAATTAACTTTAAGGATCCTTTGCCATGCTACAGAGGATTATGAGAAGGGAGCTGTATTTCACAAGTCTCTTGACCCTTGCCAAGGGAGTTGCAGTTCAGAACATCTGGAGGCACCAGATTGGCAAAGGCTGCAGTGACAGATTATCGGTTTTGGTCTGGTGCATTTAAAGGCAAGAGACTTGGAGGTCTTAATAGACTGCAATCTGAACATGCGGCATCAGTGTGATTCAGCAGCAAAAAAAGCTAATGCTATTCTAGGCTGCATCAACAGAAGTCTAGTGTCCAGATCAAGGGAAGTCATAGTCCTGCCCTATTCTGCCTTGGTCAGACCACACCTGGAATACTGGGCCGCTAGGGTAAGCGATCTCCTTTATGATATTGGAGTTAGCGGGAGGATTCGTCGCGCGCATGCGCCGTCGCGTTGGCAGCCTGTTCGATGGGCGGGTGGGAAGCGACTGGGCTTCTAATAGCGGGCTGGGGCTACACGGCTACACGGGCCACATGACGAGGTCTGGCGGGCCGGATTCGGCCCGCGGGCCTTGTGTTTGACACCCGTGTAATAGGCAATCTTTTATAGAATTCCTTCAAACCGTAACAAGTCCAAAATGAAATCTTTAGTTTCAAAGTCTCTGAAAATCTTGAAATGAAGGGAGGTACCAGACTTTGTACGATGAAAGACAAGCTGTGAAGCTTTGTGTATTCAGCAAATATGATGTCCAACACTGAACAGTGATTCCGGATATAGGCTACTGTTTCGCAGAATTCTTCGTCAGTTTGGTGGGAGGATATAAAATTGCTTCATAAACCCATCTTATTTCGAATGAATGTATGTAAATGAAAATATCAAATGCTGTGGAACAGTGCTGATGCAATTCCATATCCTCCCACAATATATATACTCTTGCTGCAGGTTATGGCAATAATCCTGCCAATGTTTTTATCTGTTGACAACGGTCTCCTAACAATTCTCAGCACCCTTAAGAAACTACACTTCCCAGGATTCTGTGGGAGAAGCCATGATGGTTGAAATTGGACTGGTAGTGCTTTAAAAGTACTGTGCAGTCTCCAAAGCATAGCCCTAGACCGCCATCTAGCGTTGGCACAGAAGGTTTCCTTCTGCATCTGAGCCTTGATGGAGGTTTCGCTGCCACCTGCTCTGCTCCTCCTCCTCCTCCTCTTCCCTTGTCACCTGAGGCAGCTGCCAATCTGATGATGTTCCCTGTGAATCCGATGAGGTCAATAGCAAGTTGGGCAACCAAGCAGGAAATCCCTTCTCAGGGTGCAAACGTGAGCCCTGCCACAATTGATCTTGCAAACGAAACAGGAAGGTTGTGAAAGAAAAAGAGAACGTCCTTGTGGCTGATTTGTCAGCGGCACAAGTCGGTTTTGGCCAAACTGGCACCCTCCAGATGTTTTGGACTCCCATTCATCCCAGCCAACAGAAGCAACAAGGAAGCGAGTCCTAGCCTGGGAGAAAGGAATTGCTCCCTGTTATAAGAAAAAAACTGCCCCCTTTTCCTTGTGGGCAGGGCCGGATTTAGGTTTGATGAGGCCCTCAGCTACTGAAGGTAATGGGGCCCTTTATATGTCCAGCTGTCCTTTGTCCACAACAAATTGTCACTGTTTTTTCGTGTCGAATATACGCTATATGGTAATTTATGGACCTAATAGGTATCTAAAGCCATTTGCACATAACAAAATATGTACAGTGGACACTTGGGTTGCGAACGTGATCTGTGCAGCAGGCACGTTCGCAACCCGCAGCGTTCGCATCCCACAGCGCTGCGTCTGTGCACGCACGGGTTGCGACTCGGCGCTTCTGCACATGTTCAAAGCACAATTTAGTGTTTCTGCGCATGCGCAAGTGCAGAAACCTGGAAGTAACCCATTCTGGTACTTCCAGGTTTGGCGCAGTGCGCAACCCGAAAACATGCAACCTGAAGCATCTGTAACCCGAGGTATGACTGTATTTTATCAAAGTAATTGTTGAACTAAAATACAGTTAAGAAGAAGTATCCAGTTTCCCCCCCTTTAATTTATTTTGGGCCCCACCCAAGAGAGTGGGGCCCTAAGCTATAGCTTGTTTAGCTTATACATAAATCCACACTGCTTATGGGGTATTCCAGAGCCCCTATAGAGTCCTTAAGTAGGTTCCCTAGCAGAAGGAGAAAACAACAGAAGCCAGCCAGAGAATATTGACAAGCAAAGCAGCTCGTTAGCCTGATCTGTTGCAACAGGGTCTCACTCACCACACGCAGGAGGCCGGAGGGACCCAGAACAAAGGTGCGCAAGCCCTTATATAGACATTTGAAATTGCCCACCCTGTAGCCCAAGATCACCCCCCAAAACATCATACATACATCACTGAAGGAGGCGGTCTACAACAGAAATCCTGTTTGTCAGGATACCTGATAAGGGTCACTGGTTGCTTTACCTGGGCAGCCTGGCCATTCCTTCTGAGATGCTAAATACTTAGTTCCTGAATCCAGGTCACAGGCTCACCCTGTTCATACACAAATACGCCCTTAAGACAAGATTTGAGAGCAAAGAGACAATGGGGAGGCTTCCTCATTGCAGAGAAGCATTTGACGTCACTGGGAGAGTCAAAATGGCTTCAGGGTTGCTCTCCTGCACTATTCCAGACATGTGGCTCATATACTTATGTATGTGTTTAGCTTGTACATTTATGAACATTTAATTTATATATACTGTATAAAACCTTAGAATTCCTCTAACATCACTGCTAGTTCCACCTGCCAGGTGGCTCCTCAGCTTGCAGAGACATCCATCCTGCTCCACCACCAAAGGTGCTGATACACTGTGCCAGGGGGGGGAAAACCCCAGGTGGAAATAATAATAATAATAATAATAATAATAATAATAATAATAATAATAATCTTTATTTATACCCCGCCCTCTCTGGCTAGAGCTGCTAACACCAGTAAAATTACAATAGAAACATAAGGGGGGGGGAGGGACCCAATTTAAAATACAGGTTAAAATGCAATTTAAAATGCAGCCTCATTTTAAAAGTAGCCCATAGATCAAAACCGCAAAGGGAGTGAAGACATAAGGGTCAGACTGAGTCCAAACCAAAGACCAGGCGGAACAGCTCTGTCTTGCAGACCCTGCGGAAAGATGTCAAGTCCCGCAGGGCCCTGGTCTCTTGTGACACAGCGTTCCACCAAGTCGGGGCCAGTACTGAAAAGGCCCTGGCCCTAGTTGAGACCAATCTAACCACCTTGCAACCTGGGACCTCCAGAATGTTGTCATTTGTGGACCTTAAGGTCTTCCATGGGACATACCAGGAGAGGCAGTCCCGTAGGTATGTGGGTCCTAGGCCGCAATCAAATATTGTACCAAGATCAAATATTGGCCCACCAAGCAGAGAGGCGCTGTGAAGTTTCTTTTGATGCAAGCACATTTCAGTTATTCTTAAGTGTAGAGGAAATGAGTTTGCTTTTATTGGCTTACATGCGGCATGAATCAATAAAGATTTAGAGACTGACGCACGCAGATTTATTGGAATAAATCAGGAATGCAACTTGTGCGTCCGAGTAATGAAATGGCCTACAAATGCAATATGAAAAAGGCAATTGAAAATGGTAGAAATGAAGGAGGAGCCTTGTCTGACTCTTGTTCTCCACCCTAATTATGCCATAATAAAGATTTGATTGACTTGTCTGACACACCATCTATCCTTTCCACAAGAGGGGCTTCTCCATGTGCAGGGTGTTCCACTTGAGGATTAGGGTGTTTTACAAAGTTCTTGGTCTACTCTACAGAGATTGTGACTGATTGCATGGGAAGGAAGCGGTTTTCTTAACTTGGACACTTTGTCCCAGGCTAATAGAGGCTTTTGTGTGCAGAGGGGAAAGAACAAACAGGATGTGGCATTTTATGCCGGATTCAGCTTTCTAAGAATTTCAAAGCCTTTTTTTTTAAAGCCATCTCCCATCACTTAGGTCTGCCAAGATATGCTTTCATTTATGTATTTATTCGGTTTATATCTTGAGTTTTTCTAAGGACCTCAAAACAGCCAAAGTGAAAGGTTCTCTCCCTCCCCTTTTATACTCACATTGAGCCTATAAAGAAGTTTGATTCATTAATTTCAAAGATTTATAACCCACGCTTCGCTGATAGCCAAGCAGGGTGCAACGTGCTGTGAATTATAGCAACCATCAATAAAACAAGAGAGCAGTTTCTAAAAACATGACATCAGCAAAGGCGGGCAAACTCTGTAGGTAAACAGATGACCTGTTCATTGAGCATGCAACCTGATTTGCTTGCACAAAACGTACACAGTGCTTGCACTATGCCTGGTCTTCATTGAGCATGTCATTGAAATTCTACTCAATATTGATCCGGAGCATATTCCAATGTATGGTTAGCAGAGTAAAAACTTAAAAAACATTGCAGGATTCCCAAAAAATAGATCACAGGCAATAGTCCCATGGACTGCAAGAAGACCAAACCTTTCCATTCTTAAGGAAATCAGCCCTGTATAGTTCAAGCTATGGTTTTCCCAATAGTGAGGAATGGATGTGAGAGATGGACCATTAAAAAGGCTGATCGCTGAAGAATTGATGGTTTTGAATTGTGGTGCTGGAGGAGACTCTTGAGAGTCCCATGGACAGCAAGAAGATCAAACCGATCCATTCTGAAGGAAATCAGCCCTGAGTGCTCACTGGAAGGACAGATCCTGAAGCTGAGGCTCCAATACTTTGGCCACCTCATGAGAAGAGAAGACTCCCTGGAAAAGACCCTGATGTTGTGAAAGATGGAGGGCAGAAGGAGAAGGGGACGGCAGAGGACGAGATGGTTGGACAGTGTCATAGAAGCTACCAGCATGAGTTTGACCAAACTGCGGGAGGCAGTGGAAGACAGGAGTGCCTGGCATGCTCTGGTCCAGGGGGTCACGAAGAGTCGGACACGACTAAACGACTAAACAAAAAACAAATTAATATTTCATCCAGCAGAGCTTTACTGCTACTGAAGGCAAATGTGCATAATGGTCACAAATCAAATACGTTCAGGATTGGCACTATCCATAAGAAATCCAGTTGCAGCAGACGTCACTTAAAATTACAATAACTTATAATAAGTCAAAACCTTAACACTATATACAGAACACCACACCAGAAGGAAAAAGAGATAGAAAAGAGTGAAACCCAGGCTCCTTCTGACCTTATTATTATAGTCAGCATGACCTTGACAGAAAGAGACAAGAGAACCAGTTCACGCCAGCTGTACTCAGCTTCTCTGAAGGAATAACCCAAACATCATGAACCTTCTGTTTGCTTCTTTCGCACAGAGAAGCTTCCAGAAGCCTCTTGGATTAATTAGAATTGGAAAGATCTTTACACATCAGATCGATACTTTCTGCACCAAGAAATGCAAGCTGACAGAGCCTGCAGTCAAATTTGCTTGCAGAGAGGTTCTTCCAGGCATAGGCAAACTTGGCCCTCCAGATGTTTTGAGACTACAACTCCCATTATCCCTGACCACTGGTCCTGTTAGCTACGGATGATGGGAGTTGTAGTCCCAAAACATATGGAGGGCCGCGTTGGCCTGTGCCTGAGTTATTTGACAAGGAGCATCCATCCTCGTTTGCTTGCAGGGTGCCTACACATCTTCCCGTTAATTGTTCATCCATTCCAAACTTTTTAGGGATTCTGTAGTTGCAATTCCTGCATTGTAGAGGGTTGGACTAGATGATCCCTTGCATCCCCTTCCAACTCAACAGTTTTAACGACTCTGTGATTCCCCCCACCTAATGTAAAATGAAGCTGCCCTGACTGTTGCTGTTGATGGGTGGCATTCAGTAATATACTGGCAAATTCAGATGGAGAAATCACAGTGGATTGAGAGGTCTTGCACAACAAGGGCACTTCCCCAAAGGATCTTGTGTTTTGCAATGAGGAAAGTCATGGATAGGAGTTGCTTTGATTGCAATGTCACCTTACCTCCCTGCAAGCAGTTCAGAACAAATGTTCCTTAGCCAACGTCATCTAATCTCGCAGCAAACAAATCAGGATGAGGGCTCCACCAGCAGCTTGGCTGGAAGCCACCCTTGATAAGGTTTCCAGAATGTCTAGGGAAGAAGTTGTGCTTTTTATTATTATTATTTTTAAAAATTGCATTTTCCAAAACAGGAACAGAGAGCATATTTAACCCCCCTCCCCTTCCCTGTCCCCCTTACAACTTCATATGAAATACAACATGTATACAGTGGTACCTCGGGTTACAGATGCTTCAGGTTACAGACTCCGCTAACCCAGAAATAGTACCTCGGGTTAAGAACTTTGCTTCAGTATGAGAACAGAAATTGTGCTCTGGCTGCGCGGCGGCAGCAGGAGGCCCCCTTAGCTAAAGTGGTGCTTCAGGTTAAGAACAGTTTCAGGTTAAGAAAGGACCTCCGGAACAAATTAAGTTCTTAACCCGAGGTACCACATATCATATATATATATATATATATATATATATATATATATATATATATATATATATATCATATGACTTCCCTTCCACATTTTTCCCTGGTTCCTCTTGCTTTTCTACTACTCTGCATAATCCACATCTTTTTAATCATCCAATACTCTTATCTATTTCATCTCTGCTGGTTTTACATGAGACCTGCTAAACTGTGTATTTGTCTATGATGGTCCTTGAAATAGTCAATAAATATTGTCCATTCCTCCTTATATGCCTTATCTTTGTTTTCTCTTATCCTGTTCGGTCAGACCAGCCAGTTCAGCATATTCAAACATTTTACACTGCCATTCTTCCTTAGTGGGTACTAGACTTGTTCTCCAGCTTTGTGCCAATAAGGTTCTAGCTGTGGCGGTGGCGTATAGTAATAAACTCTTGTTTTTTTGGGAACTCCATTGTTACCAACCCCAAGAGGAAAATCTCAGGTGTTTTGGGGAAGTTTTTTAAAGCATCTTTTTTCATTCATTATATATCGTTTCCCAATATTCCTTAATTATTTTACAGGATCACCACATGCAAATAAAAGATCCCTCAATTTCATTACACTTCCAACATATACCTTTTTCTTTTTTAGACATTTTCGCCAATCTGATGGGTGTTAAATACCATCTGTGGGCCATTTTCCTCATATTTATTTTCCACAACTTTTCCCATAATTCAGAGAAGAGGCGATTTTGAATTCGGCAGGATATTTTATTTTTCAAAAAAATGCTTTTTATTGGTGTTTCATTTAATACAAACAAACAAAATGCAGTAAAATTCAACAATCATTTACCCACTCCCCCCCCACACTCCGCTGAGCATTGACTTCCTTCCCTCCCTTCAACAGGTTTTCTTATGTCAGTTACTTTTCCACAGTTCCTTATTGTATCCACTATCATAAGATTTATTTCAGTCCTGCCACCGGCAGGATAAATCCCACAGGGCAGTGTCTGGTGGGATTCACCTTTGGGGTTTATGCTGGCTGGATAGCTCCAGTTTCTTTGGAGAGAACAGCAGATGATCAGGCCAATGGCCCACCTAGAGCTGCCATATTTCAAAAAGTAAAAATTCCGAAAGCTGTTAAGTTGCAGAGCAAAGCCATCATAACTATCACCCACAATCCAACCGCTCGTCTACAGCTTAAATGACAGGTGTCGCCAGCATTGTTGACACTTATTAGTGTCAGCGCCTAGGACTTGCAGATCGAAAGGTCGGTGGTTCGAATCCCCGCGGCGGGGTGCGCTCCCGTCGTTCGGTCCCAGCGCCTGCCAACCTAGCAGTTCGAAAGCACCTTCGGGTGCAAGTAGATAAATAGGGACCGCTTACCAGCGGGAAGGTAAATGGCGTTCCGTGTGCTGCGCTGGCTTGCCAGATGCAGCTTTGTCACACTGGCCACGTGACCCGGAAGTGTCTCCAGACAGCGCTGGCTGCCTGCCTATAGAGTGAGATGAGCGCACAACCCTAGAGTCTGGCAAGACTGGCCCGTATGGGCAGGGGTACCTTTACCTTTACCTTATTAGGTTTGGCTCCCTCTTCGTCCCTTGAATACATAAAGAAAACAGATGTTGAAATGGGGTTCTTTGTTACCCAAGGCCTAGGAAAACGTGTCTAAGCAGGCCCAGATGTTATGGAATTAATCCCATTCCCTAATTTCAACCCCTAAACCACCATCACCCTTTCCTGGAAATCTCTCCCTGAGGCCATGTTTGGTTTGTCAGAGTGTGGCTCTTGACAGGTGAGGAGCCTTTGGGATGGTGGCGGCTGGGAGCCTGGAGGGCTCCTCTGGACACAGGAACCTCTGGTACTCACAGCAAAGGCAACTTGCAAAATGCCTAGATGTGGTTCTAGCATCACCTCCCTCTTAAACCAACTTTGGAGTGTCGGTGACTCAGCCGGGGAGGAAATGTCTTTTGGGAAGAAGAGTCAGCACCAATGGAGACTTACTGGTCCAACCAGATTGGGGAAAAGCTTCGCAACCCATTGGAGAGGTGTGTCCTTGCCAGGATCCTGCCTTGGTTGGGAGCTACTGGTTGGACTCCTTCCTAGTAAGATGCCCTCGGGAAGCAACAGGCAGGTACCTGAACAGGTGTGCTGACAACTCCTTCCATTCATCCAAAGGTTTTTGGGGAAGACTGCGATCGCACCTCTGACCATGGGGCTCCAGGTGAGTTTGTGAGCGGTGGGACTTACCAGAATCCAAGGCTCTTTTCATTGTGACTCGAGTCCTGAAATTGCAGCGAGGATCTTTCAGCTCTGGGCTGTTGAGGGCAGCTGGCAGACCAGCCACCGACAATTACTTAATAGCTGTTGTGGTTGGGAAGGAACATTAATCACCGGCTGCGCTGAGTGTTTCAAGCACAAGGCGAGGGAGAATTGCGATTCTGCCTTTGGTGTGCTTTAAAGCCCGCTGAAAGAAGTGAGTTCACAGTGCAATAGCCTCTTGGGTGTTTACTCAGAAGTAAGTCCCGCTCTTCTTCATGGAACTTACACCCAGGAAGGTTGGGTGGGACTGAAGCTTCAGTCCATGCCAGGTGGCTTTAAAAGAGGAATAGATAAATTCATAGATGGCATAAAGCTTTACCTATGTCCAAAGACAAGAGAAAACCCAAGATGTTCTCAGTTAAGACATCAGTTTAGGATGTGTGTTGTGTGCTTGACTCTGGCTCTATATTTGTGCTGAATACATTTTAGACTATTTAATTTGGTACTCCTACCCAAGTCTATAAATTTGGGGTGGGAAGAATTGCTGGAAGATAGATTCTAGGATCTATCTTCTCATTCTGTCTTAGCTAAAAAGAAGAATCCTGTACCTTGGAAGGATGACAATAACTCAGTGGTGGAGCAATGGGTGACTTTGGAAGCAGGAGGTCACAACTGTTGTTGTTGTTGCTGCTGCTGTTGTTGTACCCCCTGCCTATCTAGCTGGTATGCCCCAATGTCATCTCCAGGGAGAGAACCCTGCTTGAAATTTTGGAGAGCTGCTGCCAGTCCGTGTAGAGAATATTGTAGTAAGATGAGCCAATCATCTGACTCAGTATAAGGGAGATCCCTGTGTTGTTGTCTTTATGCCAGAGACTCAGGAGGTCCACCAACAGACCTCTGAGGGTCATCTAGTCCAACCCCCTGCAATGCAGGAACCACGGTTGAAAAATCCCTGACAGACAGCCACTCAACCTCTGCTTGAAAACCTCCAAAGAAGGAGAGTCCGCCACTCTCTGCAAATCCGTAAGCATCAAATTGCAATCTCGGTCAGTCGGGAAAATGCTTCTTTTCAGCTAGGTTGCTGCAAACTTTGCCAGCCTCTCCCTGTTCCATCTGAGGGAGTTTGGGTGCCTTTTCCCTTTGATCAGCTTAGTTTCCAACAACAAACCCTGACACAGACCAAGATTCCGCCACGTCCTTTTCTAACCAGAAGGTATCTTCTGATTGGTCATTGTCACTTGCAGGAACGTATCAGACATCCAGTCCGGTACGTTCCTTGCCACAGCAGCAAAAGCTGGGATTCATTGCTGCCCAAGACTCGAGTGCAGCCCAGAGCTGGGGTGGAGACTACCAAGTTCTCACAACTTTCTGGCAAAGCCATTTTTAAAGAATTGCTTCCACCACCCACTGAACTCCACGTTGGTACCTGGTGTTATTTCCTTCAACGCCAAATCCAAAATGTTGCCAAATTTCAAATTTGTGCTAAATTTGTTTGCGGCCCTACATCCCCTGCCCTGCAAACAAATAAGACCAGGGGCTCAGCCTTAGCTAACCACAAGTCAAGTAGGAGTTATGAGGAGAGTACTTCTGAGAATGCGCAGAATGCTTTGGAGGGTGTGTTAGGGCCAGTGCTGTAGCTAGTCATTCTGTGACCAGGGAGATTTAGGATGCCTAGTGGAGTGAACGCTAGGGAATGCTAGGGACGCAGGTGGCGCTGTGGGTTAAACCACAGTGTCTAGGACTTGCCGATCAGAAGGTTGGCGGTTCGAACCCCTGCGACGGGGTGAGCTCCCGTTGCTCAGTCCCTGCTCCTGCCAACCTAGCAGTTCGAAAGCACGTCAAAGTGCAAGTAGATAAATATGTACCACTCTGGCGGGAAGGTAAACGGCGTTTCCGTGCGCTGCTCTGGTTCGCCAGAAGCGGCTTAGTCATGCTGGCCACATGACCCGGAAGCTGTATGCCGGCTCCCTCGGCCAATAAAGTGAGATGAGCGCCACAACCCCAGAGTCAGCCACGACTGGACCTAATGGTCAGGGGTCCCTTTACCTTTACCTAGTGAGGGTGAAGCAATGCATACAAATCTGCTTTGTCTGTCTGTGTGTGTTTTACATGCCACACCAATATCTGAGCGGAGAGGCTCCAGCCAGGGTTCAGTTTCCTTGGAATGAAGGCCAACTGAGACTTTAGGATATATGGTTTTATTTGCACACATATACAACCTGAGCATAAGACGGAGAGTGTCGCAGAAGCAACACCACAACAGATCTTGTGGATGCTTCTCTGACTCCATCGAACAAGCTCCACTGAACTGCTCCAGAGATCTTGTCGAAGGAAGGTGGAACCACATCAAAGAGGCAATCTGCAACACAGCCGGGTCTTCCTTTGGCAAAGGAGAGATACAGACCCCCAACTGATTTGGGGTCAACCTAAAGGACATGGAACCTGTTTTTGTTTTGTTTTTTTTACAAAACTTAAATTTTATTGGATGTGAAACCTACAGAGGTATAATCCCGAACCACAACACCTCGCCCCACCGGGGTGTACATTTACAAACTCAAAGCTTTGTTGTGAATCATTGGCAGGGCACCCAGGAAAGTGACATATTCCTGGAAGTTCACCAGTTGGTCCCCATTGTGGTCCAGATCTTTCATTAATGCCTGTATCTCTGCGTCCTGCAGTTTCGGCCCAACAGTGAGCTCCTTCTGTATCAGCTCCTTCAATTCCTTCTTGCTTAGGGTGTTCTTGTCGCCATCCTTGCTGGTGTAATTGTGGAAGGTGGCAACCAGCAGGCCAATAGCTTGGTCAAGAGGTGCTGCCATGGCGAGAGATCAGAAGCAAAATGGTCCAGTGCTGAGTGGCAGGAGGCGATGGGGAAAGTGGTCAACATGGAACCTGTTATTGCTGCAAAGTGTGAGGCTCTCCTGAACTTCAAGCCTGCACCCTGCCAAAAGATGCTTGCTGTGCTGAGAAGGGCGATGCCCAACAGATTGCCAGACGTTATGCCAATGTCTACTGGCTAGAGCTGCGTCAGAGCATCCAACTCGCTGGGGACACTGGCAACTCTTGCAAAATGTACGAAGGCACGAAGAAAGCCTTTGGACCCGCAGTTGGGAAAACTGCACCACTGAAAACCTTGTGGGGAGAGATCATCGCAGACTGCAACGAGCACATGTAGCGATGGGCAGAGCACTATTATGAACTGCACTCACAGGAAAACACAGCCTCTGACACAGCAATCTGGATGGAATCCCAGCAGAAGTTCTGAAAGCTGTCTTAAATTCCTCCCTCAGGACAACACCTCCACAGCCTCCTCTTGCAGTATTGGGAACAAGGATCCATGCCACAAGACACGCACGACTCCAGCATCGTGACCCTCTACAAGAACAAAGGTGACCGCTAGGATTGCAACAACAACCATGGAATCTCCCTGCTGAGTACTGTGGGGAAAGCTTTGGCCTGGGTAGTTCTCAGCAGATTGCAGTCACTCGCAGACAGTCACAATGCAGCTTTAGAGCTCAGAGGTCAACAGTCTGCATGATTTTCTCCCTGTGCCAGCTGCGGGAGAAATGTCGAGAGCAGAGATGCCCCTTGCACATCGCCTTCATCGGCCTGAAGAAGAAGAAGAGGAGGAGGAGGAGGAGTTTGGATTTGATATCCCGCTTTATCACTACCCTAAAAGGGGACGCAGGTGGCGCTGTGGGTTAAACCACAGAGCCTTGGGCTTGCTGATCAGAAGGTCAGCGGTTCGAATCCCCGCGACGGGGTGAGCTCCCGTTGCTCGGTCCCTGCTCCTGCCAACCTAGCAGTTCAAAAGCACATCAAGTGCAAGTAGATCAATAGGTACCGCTCCGGCAGGAAGGTAAACGGCGTTTCCGTGCACTGCTCTGGTTCACCAGAAGCGGCTTGGTCATGCTGGCCACATGACCCGGAAGCTGTACGCCGGCTCCCTCGGCCAGTAAAGCAAGATGAGCGCCGCAACCCCAGAGTCGTCCGCTACTGGACCTAACAGTCAGGGGTCCCTTTACCTTTAAGGAGTCTCAAAGTGGCTAACAATCTCCTTTCCCTTCCTCCCCCACAACAAACACTCTGTGAGGTGAGTGGGGCTGAGAGACTTCAGAGAAGTGTGACCAAGGTCACCCAGCAGCTCCATGTGGAGGAGCGGGGAAGCGAACCCGGTTAACCGGATTACGAGTCCACTGCTCTTAACCACTACACCACACTTGTTGACCTTTGACTCAACAAGATAGGGCAGCCTCCTTAGCTTCACAAGATGATTGTGCCCTTCCACGTGAACAGCTCATCCTCGGATGCCTTCCCGATAAAGAGCAGTGTGAAACAGGACCGTGTTCTTGCCCCAACTCCCTTTGGCATTTTCTTCTGCCTGTTGCTCTCAAATGTCTTCTGCTCAACTGAAGAGGGTGTGGACTTTCATTCAGGGAATAACATACGTGTGTGTGGTGTGTGTGTGTGTGTGTTCATCCTGGCACATCTCTGCACCAAGACAAAAGTGTTGGGGGTCCCTATCCAAGAGATGTTGTTTGCAGATGACGCAGCCTTGACAGCGCACTCTGAGGAAGCTCTGCAGAGACTCACCAGTCATTTTGCCCAAGCCTGCAGGGAGTTCAGACTTACCACCATCCTGACAAAGACCAACTTCTTTTATATTTATATATATATATATATATATATATATATATATATATAAAATATACATTTTTATTAGTTTTTTTACATATCATTTTCAACCATCATTTAACATAACTTCTTATCTTATACAATATTTTAGACTTCCGTCAACAACCTCTGATGATTTTCCGTTCTTCATCACTTATTCTGCATTTCTTAATTTCTCTATTACTTTTAATTATCATTAACTAATAATTCTCTTCATAATCTTCCTTGCAATATTTCAAATAATCCTCCTTACAGAACTTCTTGCAGTCCTGCTAGCGTAATCTGTTCATTACAGTTGCTTTTCAAATAGTTCATATATTTACTCCAGTCTTCTAAGAATCTCTGATCCTGCAGGTTTCCAATCCTTCCTGTTAATTTATCTAATTCTGCATAGTCCATTAATTTCATCCGCCATTCTTCTTTTGTCGGTAATTTTCCTTGCTTCCATTTTTGTGCCAATAATATTCTTGGACAAAGACCAACTTCTTGGGTCAAGACATTGCCATCAGCATTGGTGACCTTGAGGTGCCAGAAATGTCTTGCCTACCTGGGTTCCACCATAATCTGATGGGTGCTACTCAGTGAGCAATTACCCACAAGACAGCCAATGTGGCAGAGTGGTTAGAGTGTCAGACTAGGACCTGAGAGAAGAGGGTTCAAGTCTCCATTCATAGAACCCCAAAGGGTCCTCTAGTCTTGCAATGCAGAAATTCCTTGCAATCCCAGGAATCAACCTAATTCACAGGGTTGTTGTGGGGACCAAATGAGGAAAGGGAGAACCATGTATGCCCCTTTAGCTCTTTGGAGGAAAGGCAGAATAGAAATGCCACAAATAAATAATAAATAAATCCCCACTATGTGAATATAAGGAGAGCCTGAGAGTTGCGTCCAACGTGAGTCACTCTCAGAGCAAGGATGACAAACTTCAGTCCTTGGATCTCAGAGGCCCTCCTCTGAATATGAGCACAGTGGTACCTTGGTTCTCCAACGCCTTAGAACTCACACAACTTGGAACCCAAACACTGCAAACCCAGAACTAAGTGTTCCAGTTTGCAAACTTTTTTCGGAAGCCGAACATGCTCCGTTTTGAGTGCCACACTTCCGTTTTGAGTGTTATGCTGAGGTCTGTCTGTTTTTTATTTTGTGTTTTTGTGGCTCTTTTTTTCTTTTTGTGACTGTGTGGAACCCAGTTCAGCTACTGATTGATTGATTGATTGATTGATTGATTGTGTGACTGTAGTATATTGTTTATTCCTTTCATTTTATGGATCAATGGTCTTGTTCGATAGTAAAATTCACGCTAAATTGCTGTTTCAGGGGTTGTTTTTAAAAGTCTGGAATGGATTACAGTCATACCTCATGTTACGTTTGCTTCAGGTTGCACGTTTTCAGGTTGCGTCCTGCAGCGACCCGGAAGTAACAGAACGGGTTACTTCCGGGTTTCGCTGCTCGCGCATGCGCAGACGTGCAAAATGATGTCACACACATGCGCAGAAGCGGCGAATCGGGACCCACGCATGCGCAGATGCGCAGACACAGGTTGCATTCTTTTCAGGTTGCGAACGGGCCTCTGGAATGGATCCCGTTCACAACCAGAGGTACCACTGTAATCCATTTTGCATTACTTCCTATGGGAAAGCGTGCCTTGGTTTTGGAACACTTTGGTTTTGGAACGGACTTCTGGAACAGATGAAGTTTGAGAACCAAGGTACCACTTTAACACTGGATCCAAGCCGGAGTCGTGTTTTCCAAAAACAGAAGCTAAGTGTCTAAAGGAGGAAGCGAGGAATCTCCCCAAAGGGTCCCCTCTGTGGTTCCAGACTTCCCTGGGAGAGAGGAAGGGGGGCTTCCCCAGGCTGGTTGCTAAGTCAGCAGCACAACTGACTCCAGAGCAGAAGGTGTGCAGCTTGAGTCTGAGACCACAAATGATGGGGGCATTTTTCTCCTGAAATGTTTGGCTGGCGGGGGGGCCACCAGGTGGCGCGTTGGAAGATGGCTGACAATAACATCTCTCTGACCCATACGAGGTAATTAAGGGGCTGCTATGGGAAGTATGCAGCCTTCCCACCCCCCAGGAGGTGGGGGGGAACTGTCTTGCCAGCGGTGTTCACAATGCACCCCCTGATCCGAGAGATGGGGGTGCCGAACACTTGGCATGAGCCCTCGGTGAAGTCAGCTCTTCCTGACGCCGATTCCAATTAGCGCGTGCTGGTTGCTTCAGCTCGGAATTATAATTGGAAACATACGATTGGAAATGAAGCTGAAGCACATACATCAAGTAATGCTTGACAGATAAGACTGCTGATTAATGGATCTCTGTGACTGGGAGTGACGGATGGATAAGTAAATCTTCTGATGAATTACCACTAGGAGACTGTATGTTTGGAACGAAGGGGGGGTGGAGGAAAAAACTCTTTTTTTCTTTACATGATGTGATATTAATAACCCTTCACCCCAGAAAGAAATAAGATCGTCGTGTTTTTACTAATCATAAGCAGGATTTTAAGAACTGTGTGGGATGGATTACAACAGGAGAGAAGACTGGTGAACGGTGAGAAAGAGGAAAATTTCATGACGCAGTTAAAAAATGGCGTCTTGCCAAGACAGCCTTGCCGGAGAAAGAAGGACAGGGGGAGGAGAATCAGGATCGTTCGAAAGAGAAGGAATGTTGGAATGCAAGTTTGACCTGACAGAGCCGCCTGATTTATTTGATTTATTATGGCTAGCCTGAGAAAAAATAAAGGACAGACCGAAGATTAATTTTGTTTATGGAAGCGTTGAACAGAGGCTGTCCCTGAGTGATATGGTCTTTGAAGAGTACAAAACCCACACAGAGACGCCAGTTTTCAATCTGCTTGTGAAAATCATCAGAGATCGCAAAGAAAGGAATATATGATAACAAGAAGAAGAGAAAGAAAGTAATAAAGGACTATCCGGATCGAACTGGATAGAACTGTCTAATTAAAGCAGTAAAATAAGTGATGCCTGGAGTTATCCGGAATTTTGGACTCGTGCGGAGCTTGATGTAGGGGTACCCTCAACAAAATTTAAAATTTGGCTGTATAATTTGGAACTAATGTGATTTGAATAATGTGATGTGATTGGCCTGTTAATAAAAATTATTTTTTTAAAAAAATGTTTGGCTGGCTTCCCCTGCAGACCTGACACACAGGACTCTGCAGGCCTTGGAGATGAGAGGGTCAAACGAGGGCAAAGTCAGATCAGCGGTGCAATGATCCCTTTCTCCACAGAGAAAGAGGGTGCTCAGAACCAGTGCAATATATTTGGGTGCCCAAATGATTATACCCCTTGCAAAAAATGCTAGAGATCTCTTTTAATAAAAAAAACCAGAGGCCTATCTCCTGGGAGTTACAGATTTGGACATTCCGCAAAAAATGAAGGATATCTTAACGTGGCAAAGTGGAAGAGTATTGAAATTCCCTCTATGCATGAACGGGTCCAAAAGCTGGCAGAATATGCTGAATTAGATGGTCTAGCAGAAAAAATAAAGAATAAACCAAAACAGGAATTTGTCTCAAAACGGGAGGTTTTCAAAGAATATTTGAAATATAAATATAGTAGTTTAAACTCTGTTGCAGCTTTCGAGGAACTTCAGTAGTAGTTGCAAGTTAGACAGAAGAGTTAAGATATATTAAGAAAAAGTTAAATTATGATAAAAAGTGTGTATTGGCAATAAGTAATATGAAATTGAAATCAGGAATAGACAGGCGGTCGGGTCGATAGTGTAAAGACCATGTTTTATTGTTTGTTGAAGAAAATTTTCTGTTTATTGTTATTCCTGTGTGTAATTCTGTATCTGTGTTTTCTCTTTTTTTCTTTTGTTTCTTGCTGTAATAATAATAATAATAATAATAATAATAATAATAATAATAATAATAATAAAAAAACAACAAATGACGATACCCCTTCCTGCCGTTCACCAGCCTGGGACCCAAACCACTGCTGCCCTAAGCAAGCCTCTCTCAGTGGAGCAGCGAGACCAGAGTTCTTTGCAGCAGTGATATTTTGAGCAGTGCCGGTGAATCACAGAATTGAAGCTGGGGAAGGGACCCCGAGGGTCATCCAGCCCAACCCCCTTGCAATGCGGGAACCACTGCAGGATTCCAAGTGGCGCAGGACCTTTCAGAAGATGGGTTTCTTGGGCGTTTACCCTGAATCGTTTGCAGGGAGGTTAGACAACCCCAGCTGCTTCGCGAGCATTCACTCCTGATTTGTTTCAAAGCAAACGCAATCCTGCACTTCCCAGGGCATTTCGATTTCACTTTCCTCATAGCAAAAAGTCCAGTCATTAGGGGAAGTGGTCTTGTTGTGCAAGACCTCCCAATCAGCTATAGTTGCACAACCTGGGTTTGCAGGCGTGTGATTGAATCCCACCTGAAGATAGAGACAGTCAGGGTTTTGCAATTCTGGTACAGTGGTACCTCAGGTTACAGACGCTTCAGGGTACAGACTCCGCTAACCCAGAAAGTGAGGAGGAATTAAAGAATCTTTTAATGAGGGTGAAAGAGGAGAGCGCAAAATATGGTCTGAAACTCAACATCAAAAAGACGAAGATCATGGCCACTGGCCCCATCACCTCCTGGCAAATAGAAGGGGAAGAAATGGAGGCAGTGAGAGATTTTACTTTCTTGGGCTCCATGATCACTGCAGATGGTGACAGCAGTCACGAAATTAAAAGACGCCTGCTCCTTGGGAGAAAGGTGATGGCAAACCTAGACAGCATCTTAAAAAGCACGAAGAGTCGGACACGACTAAACGATTAAACAACAACAACCCAGAAATAGTACCTTGGGTTAAGAACTTTGCTTCAGGATGAGAACAGAAATCGTGCGGTGCCAGCAGGAGGCCCCATTAGCTAAAGTGGTACCTCAGGTTAAGAACGGACCTCCAGAACGAATTAAGTTCTTAACCCAAGGTACCACTGTATTCAGTAGTCAAGTCTCTGATTTAGATTGAGACAGAACGCTTGCCTAGGCAAGAGTTTCTCACACAAACAATTAAACCTGATGGTGTGCAGTTTCACTCGCTAATTACACAACAGGGCTATGCATATTTGATGCAATCTCCAGTAATTGGCACCCTGAGAACCTCAGTTTTCATTCTATTTCTCCCCTTTTCTTTTTAAAAAAGCAAGTTTCTAATCTTTAATGCCACTGAAGAAAGCATGGAACTCTGTGAATCAAAGCTTGGCGAAACTGCATTAATGTTGCTGACCAGTGCTGAGGAGTTGCTGACTTGCAGACCTCTGCATTAACTAAGCCGCTTCTGGGGAACCAGAGCAGCACACAGAAACACCGTTTACCTTCCCACCAGAGTGGTACCTATTTATCTACTTGCACTTTGACATGCTTTCGAACTGCTAGGTTGGCAGGAGCAGGGACCGAGCAACGGGAGCTCACCCCGTCGCGGGGATTCGAACCGCCGACCTTCTGATTGGCAAGTCCTAGGCTCTGTGGTTTAACCCACAGTGCCACCCGCGTCCCTTGACACTACATTACACTGCGTTTAAAACCAAAATTGCATTTGGATAGAAACTGTTTCTCAGGTGGCTAGTCCTAGTCTTTATAACCCTGGACCTTCTTCCAGAAGGCAGAAGCTGAAAGAGATCATTTCCGGGGTGCGCACTATCCTGCACTATCTCTGCAGCTTTCTTATGGCACCTGGAAGCGTATATTTGATCCCAGGTGGGAAGAGTGCACCCAATCATTCCCTCCGCAGTCTTTACAACCCTGGACAGCACTGTTTTTTCCCTTACTGCGCAGCTCCCAAACCACACACAGAGACCATAAGTTAATACACTCTCCACAGTACAATGGTAAAATGCCATCAACAGGTCCTTTGAGAGATTGTTTTCCCGGAGGATTCTCAGAAAATATAACCTCTGCTGTGCTCTCGTCATCAGGTCTTTTCTCCCCAGGTTAGGTCATCTCTCAACTCCATTCCCAGAAATTGAAACACCGAGACCTGTTCCCCTCTCAGACTCCCACTCTGCCCCCAGCCTGCTCATCACCTTCCTCGGTTCCCCAAAAGATCAACAACTTGCCGCCGCCAATCATCCAGATTTTCACTTCTAGTTTAGGGTTTCATTTTCTTTCTTTCTTTTTAAAATTTTATTCATTTTTCTTTTTCATTCATTACATACATCTCAATTTCTCCCCCCCCCCCCAATTTTTTTATTCATTTTATAACACAAACAGAAAAACAAACAATACAAACAGATTCTTGTCCTATCCTTATTTTTTTCTAAACATTGTTAGGTGGGCTTCCCCAAGTCCCCCTATCTGATTTTCATTTTACCTTATCTTTAGCAGTTTACATATATCATAATTTCTAACCATTTTTTTATCACACTTACTTTAACCATAAAACTCTTCACATTTTATCACTTACAGATAATTCTATTTTAAAATACACTATCTTCTACTTCTAACCCTACAGCCTAAATCCACTTCCAAAGCTATTCTAAGATTTAAATATTAACATATTTTTTCAAATATTCCTTAATCTTCTTCCAATCTTCTTCCACTGTCTCTTCTCTCTGATCTTGGAGTCTCCCGGTCAGTTCGGCAATATAGTTCCATATAGTCCATACATCTCAGATTCTTAACGTTTACTATATATTCCTCCCTCCCTCCCTCCCCTCCAAGGCTTTCCCCTACTTCCGCTTTTGTTTTGTTTCTATTTTCACCCACTTTGCTATCTCTCAACAGAAAAAGTTATTAATAACATAACATCAAGCCTAAAAACATAAGAGTAACAGTAAATACACCATCCTATTTCGCTATCTTCTAAACATTTTCTAATGCTAATAATGTGAATGTTCATTTAAATCCTGCCATCAAGTCTATTGACTTTCTTTGTTTCTGCAAATATAATATGAATGGTTCCCAACCTTTTTCAAAGTCTCTGTTGTCTTTTTCTCTTAGTCTACCTGTCATTTTTGCCAGTTCCACATAGTTCATCAACTTCCCTTGCCATTGTTCTTTCATTTTCTTAATTTTGGGTTCAAGGAAACAGGGGTCGTCTTATACATGGGGGCGTCTTATACATGGAAAAATATGGTATACTTTCCCCCCCAGCTTCTCATCAGGAGTTCAGACCACGTCATTGCATATTTGAAGTTAGGATGAATATTATTTTGCCCAAAGGTTCATCTCGTTACACTTCCTTGTGCTGAACCTGACATGACATTCATGTTGCCCGCAAACGTCGAATATATTGGGCAACCTTCATCTGTGTCAATATGAAAGACAATCGGCCTTTCGTCATCCCGCCGGAGTGCCTTCGATGATAAATGATGTGGTTGGATTTTCTCACGAGAGAAAGAACACCCCAGAGTACACCACCCGGATAAAACAATCATCACTTCCTTTCTTCCTCTCCGGTGGTGTGACTGGGGATGGGGAACTGTGGGGGCATTCCATGAGCCCCGGATTGACGAATTACTGTCAATCACTTGCAATATAGGGAAGTCTAGGAATGGCGGGGAAGAATTATAAAGGCTCCAGGAGGGTTGATAAGATCATCGGATAGTGTCCAGCTGATCCCTTTGGAGCTCAAGACTCTTGTAAGTAACACTTCTTCAAGATTTGCGTTCTAGGGTTTCAGGTGGCCCAGCTGACTGGGTAGCCCACCTGGCTACTTGGGGTGGCTGGGCTTCTGAAGGTTTGGTCAAGGGAACGACTCCCCTATGGAGAAAGGTTGCAGAGTTTGGGACCTTTTACAGAAAAGGAAGAGGAGACATGATAACAGTCTCTAAGATGATGCATGACAGAGAAAAGTTCTTTTCCCTCTTTCACAATAGAACAGTAATTTTCAACCAGTGCGCCGTGGCACCCTGGGGTGCTTTGAAGGATGGTCAGGGCTGCCACAGGCACCCTCTTTCCTTCCTTCCCTCCTCTTATGCCCTCTTGCGCCTCTACCTCCCAAAGGCTTGCAGGGCTGTTTGTTGCAACAGCCCTGGCTACAAGCTCCGCAAGCGAATGGTGCCTCTGGGACTGGCCAGGGGCTGCTGGTTGCCAGGAGCTGAGGTTGCATTGAGGTATGCAAGCAAGTGGGCGAGGGAGCCCAGTCCGCCAGCCCTTGCTGTTGGGAATAGTGCGACTCATGCAACACATTGGCGATTAATATACACAGAACAATAATTATACATTCTTTACCAACCTTCGGAGAAAAATACAAAACATCAAACAAAGCCACAGAGACTTGCAAACTACCCAACCTAAAATGAACTTATAATGTCTGGTTTCAATAGATTTTTCAAATGCTTAACTCAGTCTTTTAGATAAGTTCATGAAGAGACCAACAAAAGGTAAGTTAGGTGTTATTCATGATACCAAGAGATGCTAGTGGAGTTGTAAAGGTAAAGTAGAAATTGGGAAACTGGTAGGAAAAGTTCGCCCTCCCAAAGTACCTGAACCTTGTGAACTGAGTCCAGAGGTGGGTCTAGCAAGTCCACCGTCCTGTTTCTGTAGTGGGCAACCAGATAATATTGTATCTTGTGAGATTCCATATGCTGCTTTGAAGTGGCAATCACATCCAGAAAAGTGGTGTATAAGTCAGGTAAAGGTAAAGGGACCCCTGACCATTAGGTCCAATCATGGCCAACTCTGGGGTTGCGGCGCTCATCTCGCTTTATTGTTCTTGCTCCAAATCAATCTTCATCTTCTCAGGTGGTCCATCGTAATTTCATGGAATTAGTTGGAATTAGTTGGCTATGTTGGTCAGGTGTGTCTGCTTGGCCTGCAGAGGGCATCGACTTTTAATTTTTTGCACAATGAGAAGAGTCTTGCTGGGTCATTATAAAATTATAGAAAAGCTGTTTGCATATGAGCTCGGTGGTTGCACAATCCATGTGGTTGCAGAGCCACACATACTTAGATAGGAAGCCTCGGCTCAGTGGTAACTTTTGCTCTGCTAGTGTTATAAATGGATCCTCACCTGAGACCCTAGAGAGCAGTGTTACAATGTATCCCTGAATCATGCTTTTGTTATCAGGATGGTAGACTGCACCTGAGAAAGAAGCTCTCTTTTGGCCTTGAGAAGCAAGGCGAGAGATTCCATTGCAGTATCTCAGGGAACAATTGCAGCACCTCTTGCTAAATCCTTTGATTTAGCTGCAAATCTTTCCCATTCTCCCTTATCATTTGTAACCATAAAGTTAAAGGAGAGAGCACCAGACTCCTTCTGGAAGTGCAAAGCCAAGAGATGATAACTTCTTCCTTTTCCCTCCACCCCCCATAAAAACCAGTCAAGATCTTTCAATGGCCTGAGGCTCCCTTCTAGAAGTTACCCAGACATATTGCTTCAGCTGAATTATTGCCTCCTTCCTTTTATAATTAAGAGACACGATAGCAAGGCATTTTAGGGCAATCTTTATTTCCAGATACGACAGGCACCAGCTATCTGCACTTTCCGGAAACTTTTCTGCCAAGAGGAAAAGGTCTGTGTCCCTGGCTGTCTGCTCAGTATTGCTTTTAAATTTGCCTGCTATTATTTACTGTGTTGCTTTAAACCTTTCTTCGCTGTTATTTGCTTATTTCATAAAATTTATATACAGCCATACCTTGGAAGTCGAACGGAATCCATTCTGGAAGTCCGTTCAACTTCCAAAACGTTTGGAAACCAAAGCCCGGCTTCTGATTGGCTGCAGGAAACTCCTGCAGCCAATCAGAAGCTGCGCTGGACATCCGGCTTCTGAAAATCGTTCGACAACTGGAACACTCGCTTCTGGTTTTGATCGTTCGGGAGCCGAAATGTACTGCTTTATTGTCAAGCAAGCAAGCAAGCAAAACTCAAAGCAGTTTACCAAAAAAGGATAAAGCAATAAAATTATCACTTCTCCAGGGTGCAAGCCTGGGCAGTGTGTCTGGAGGTCCTGGGCTGGCCAGATGACAAGACTTCCTGGCCTCACTGATGTTGTCCAAAGAAAAGGAGAGCAATATGTTTGGCACCAGTTTGGCTGCAGGAGTTGCTGGAAAGAGGCATACAAGGCGCCGTCCAGTCAACTTAGGGACTCCACTCTGACCTTGTGTATCATTTTCTCCTTGGCTGCTTTCCTCTGCCCTTCAGATAAACTGTTTCCAAGCTACAAAGTACAGTACTTTCTTTTTATACTAATACAGTGGTACCTCTGGTTAAGTACTTAATTCGTTCCGGAGGTCCATTCTTAACCTGAAACTGTTCCTAACCTGAAGCACCACTTTAGCTAATGGGGCCTCCTGCTGCCACCGGAGCACGATTTCTGTTCTCATCCTGAAGCAAAGTTCTTAACCTGAAGCACTATTTCTGGGTTAGTGGAGTCTGTAACCTGAAGCGTATGTAACCTGAAGCGTATGTAACCTGAGGTACCACTGTAGTGGCACCTTGATCTCTGCCTGGTAAGAAATCATCATCTGGGGCAGACCTGTACAACCTGACAGGGTCTCACTCCTGTCAGCAATTGTGCTGCAGCATTCTGCATCGCAATGGCAGCTTCTGGGTGAAGCGCCACGTGCAGGGAAACAACTTTCAATCTGATGATACTAGGATAGAGGTTGTCCCTTAAAAAGGCTTGCTGGAAAAGGACAGTCTTCAACAGATGAAAGAGGTGGCGCCTTATCTGGTCGGCGTCTACAGACCTCCTGATAAGACGGTATCTGCAGGGTGCCTTCTCCTACAGAGCACAATGGCCAAGGGGCCATATAAGTAGCTGGTTCTTTTTGCAGTGGCATCACAGGGTAGCAGTAGGAAGCCCCAGTGAATGGTTGGACCATTGCCTTCTGCATCAAGGGCTGGAGCACCTTCCATCTAAGACACCCTCAGCTCCAACACATCAGGCAGCTGCTTTGCAGAAACACGGACAGGTACTCATTCTACCTCCTCTGGCTACAAGTCCATCAGCTGGCAGAATTCTCTCTCTCCCCCCAGAATTCTCTCTCTCCTGTCTTCTGTTTTTGAGCCTGACCAGGCCCCTGTCATCTTGGGGTGACACGACCCCCTCTTTGCTGTGCAAACCCTTCTCCTCCTTCTCCTTTCCTTGGCTGTGGCCACGTTCACACCAAACATTTAAACCACCCATGATGCCACTTCAAAGCGCCGTGGCTTCCCCCAGAGAATTCTGGGAGCTGTAGTTTGCTAAGGGTGCTGGGAGTTGTTGGGCGGCCTCAGTTTCCCTCAGAGAGAGACCGTTCCCAGAGTTCCCTGGAAAGAGAGATTGGCTGTTAATCCACTCTGCAAAATACGTCTCTGCGAGGGCAACAGGCATGTGCTATCTCTGTTTTCAGTGAAGGTTTTCTGTATCCTTGCTTTTTGTTTTAATGTATTTTTCATCTTTGTTGGAAGCTACCCAGAGTGGCTGGGGAAACCCAGCCAGATGGGTGGGGTACAAATAATAATAATAATAATAATTATTTGTTGGTCTGCGTATTTTAGCCAGATTATGTACTGGTATTTATATAATTGAAATTGCACACCGCTTGGAGGATTGCTCTGTTTTCGTTTTCTTTTTGAGCAAGGGGTATATAAATTTTCTGATTGAAATAAATAAATTAGCGCGTTGGCACAGATTCACAGAGACTTTGGCGATGCACTTTGCATATGGTCAGAGGTTCCCATATCACATTTCCAGGAAGGAACTGTAGCCCTGAAAACAAATCAAACAATTATCTCTTTATGTCATCTTGTGAGGGTATATGCCCTGAAAAGACGGAACAACAAAAAAATATTGTGGTGCTGTTGTTACTTTAGAGGGGAAACTGGTTTGCGGTTTGAGAGGTTGAAGTAATGGAATTTGCCTTTAAAATAAACATCACACCAAGTGTTTCATATGCCTTCTAAAGGAGCGATTTGCTCACTCCTCTTTGGAAAAAATAAAATGCATGGGTTTTTAAACAACTTCAGGGGAGGTAAATGTGCCGATTCTGCAAAACCTTTACCTCTGTGGGTGCAGCTTCTGGTGCTACTGGTTTATCATAGATTACACATTCAGATGTGTGTGGGAAGCTGCTGTCTGATTTGCAGCACAAATGAATTTCTATATCAGCTGGGTTTTTATAAAAGGCAAAACAAGCTTCGCACAGCTCATACTTAAACTATGGAACTTGCTCCCCAAAGGGGCAAAAATGGCCACCCATCACGATGGCTTTAGGAAGGTTGGAGGAGAGGACTATCGATGGCTGTTTGCCATGAGGCTTTGCCTCACTTAGAGGCAGCAGTTTCTTTGTTACAAAAGTTGGGTGCCTCCCCCTTTCTCTGCCGAATGGTAGCAAGATCTGAGGGGGTTCCTGGCACTCACATGGGGTCTGTGTTCCTTTGGAGAATTGAGACACGGTGGAGCCGGCCGTAGCTTTAAGAAATGTGGTTTATTCACCTATTTACACCTTCAGTCTGTGTGGAAGGAGGTCAGATCTTACAGCATGGTCATTTCAAGAGGGGCTTGCCCCACACTGCCGTGCAAAACTTGAATCAAAAGCATGTTTCCCAGCCTGCCTTCAGCCAGCCTGCCCAAGATGGATCTCTCCTTTTTCTCTCCCCTTCTTCTTCCCAGAACACCTTGCTAAAGAAACTCTTTCCTGTCGCTTCAAACACACACACACCATGACCTTGGCAACATCTGTCTCTCCAGGCCAAAAGATTCCTCTCTGATGGCCCATCAACCCCTTTTGTCATGTTAACATATTTGCTCTTCATCAGGCCAGCCAGACTGGTTTGCATCAGCCAGCCCTGGGGTTCCTTCTCTGGCATGGCTCTGCAGATTGTAAGGTAAAGGTAAAGGGACCCCTGACCATTAGGTCCAGTCGTGGCCGACTCTGGGGTTGCGGTGCTCATCTCGCTTTATTGGCCGAGGGAGCCAGCGTGCAGCTTCCGGGTCATGTGGCCAGCAGGACTAAGCCGCTTCTGGCGAACCAGAGCATCGCACGGAAACGCCGTTTACCTTCCCGCCAGAGCGGTACCTATTTATCTACTTATACTTTGACGTGTTTTCGAACTGCTAGGTTGGCAGGAGCAGGGACCAAGCAACAGGAGCTCACCCCGTCACAGGGATTCGAACCACCGACCTTCTGATTGGCAAGTCCTAGGCTCTGTGGTTTAACCCACAGCGCCACCCGTGTCCCTACGGTAACCTTACTATTTGCTTTACCTGAACTTTCCAGGCTAAACATACTCAGCTCCCTCAACCATTTCTCATAAGGCTTAGTTTCCAGACCCTTGACCATCTTGGTTGTTCTCCTTTGCACACCTCCCAGCTTGTCAACATCCTTCTTAAATTGTGGCGCCCAGAATTGGACACAGGACTCCAGGTGTGATCTGACTAAGGCAGAATAGCGTGGTACTATTACTTCCTTTGATCTGGACACTAGGCTTCTGTTGATGCAAAATCCTACTGTTTATTAATTTCTAGGGTTTAGGGGGAGCCCCCCCAAAATCTGTAACACCATAATACCCGTGTTTCATATAACGCATATTGCACCTGTGCTTAGAGACCTGTGCTGGTTGCTGATTTGCTTTTGAGCCACATTCAAAGAGTTGCCATTAGTATAAAGTCTGGGACCAATTTACCTGTGAGATCACCTTACCATAACTCTGAACTGCTTCAATATGCAGAATTGGCCCAGTTCTGCAATTGTAAGAACTTGATATTCTGGCAGCTGCGCTTTGGAACTCCCTGCCTGTTGACCTCAATCAGGTGCCTTCAATATGTATGCTAAAAACATATTTGTTTAGGTAAGCCGGCCCAGACATGGAGAAAGAGGCTGAAAATAATACAGTGAGGATGCCTGCTTGAGATCAAGAGGCAGGGAGTTCCAGGTGCCGCCACACTAAACGATTAAGTTCTTACAAATGTGGAACGGGTGTTTTGCGGCATCTACGTCGGTGTCATCAAAAATATTCAGTACTTTGAGTAGTTCTTGTGCAGCTGTGCTCCTTTGCATCTATCTTGCCAAATGCAAGGTGGTTCTTTTGAAAGGAGATTCAGAAGCAAAGCAAAACACAAGTGAGTGGGAAGATTTTATTTCAAAACAGCAAGCAATATATATATACCAAGCATGCACTTCTATCTGCCACTGGGAAGCCCTCAAGAAGCGGCGAAGTGACTCCCCCTGGTAGCTTCAGTTTGCACAGCCCTGCGGCCGATCAGTCTGTGCAGGAGCTTCTGAAAAACTCTGCCCAAACCACCCGATTTTATAGATAGCCGCTCACTTTCCCACAATGATTTCCAACATCAAAGAAGCTTTCCAGAACTACTGTATCCTCCACAGGTGATTAAGGCATGGGGGGAGGAGCCTTCACCTCCTCCCAAGTGATTAGGACATTAAAGACTGTTCTCACATCATCAAAGAACTGAACAAGAGCGAGGGAGGGGGAAGGAATGTAGCACCCTGCTTGTGGTTAACGCTTAGCTGGAATGAAATATTCAACGCAGCAATAGAGAAATTAAAATAATAATTTATTTGTCAGACAAATAAATGAGAGGCACAGTGGTATATGGTTACCAAGCTCTGGCCTGCCTTCCTGCCCTTATGGCCAGCACTTATATTCCCTCAGCTCAGCCCCCTTGCTCCTCCTTTGGCTGCCTCTGTCCAATCAGCCTGGTTAAAATTCCTATTGGCTGTTTGCTAGAACCAATCATAAAAGATACACCCATTTCCTATTACCTTTTATGGGAGACAAAGAGCTATATTTCCTTCTATTTATAATTGGCAAATAAATAGCCATTAACCTCTACAAGGCACCTTAATTACCAAATAACCTTTTGCCCTAGACTAGGCGCCTTAACTCACATTTCATCTTTTGCCCTATTGCCCTATTCACTCCAAAACAGATGGTGGCTAATTTTATCTTTGGAGGTCATTAAGCAGAGGCTTGACAACCATATGTCAGGAGTGCTCCGATGGCGTCTCTCTGTCTGGCAGGGGTCCGGACTCAATGGCCCTCATGGTCTATTCCAACTTCTTCTATGATTCTATGATTCTATGAAATAAGAATCTTACTTTCTAAATCCTTTGCATAATTACATTTAAGCCAATATATTTCATACATATATAGTTTTTTAGAAGAAAGGGAACTTAGTAAAAGCTAAGTTCTAAGTTTTCTAAATTCTCTGAAGCTTCAAAGATTCAAAGCAGTTTCAGAGAGAGAGAGAGAGAGGCCTCTTCCCTTGGCCAGCTGCTGTTTGTATTAGCTCTTGCCCTTTTAACCTTAGGAAGATGTGGCTCAAGTTTAATGGGAGGCACTATTTGTTTTTGCAACCTTGATTGTCTTCTATCATTTGTATGGTCAGTGTGACCTTTTGCTCCCAGCCTGTTTTATGACCGCAATAAACCAAAGGGGCCTCTGACAAAGACCTTGCCTGCTGGTGTCCTGTCTCGAAAGAAACATTTGTGAATTTAAGCTCATTTTTGGAATACAGGAATCTGATCAAAATATAAGCCTTGATTAAAAATGCAGGCTATGATCAGATGCCTCATTCCCCCCTTTCAAGCTCAAGGACCTTCCCAAGTGTCCTTGATAGCTTGACCTTCATCATATTCCTGAGGTAAAGCTCTGTATAGGGCCATGATATGAGGTAAAGTTTCATTTGAAATCATCTTGCTAATTGTACTTCTAAAACATGAAATGATACATGGCACCATACACAAAACCATTACTACTACCGTCAAGAAAAACAAGCAAGACAATAGTATCCCTTTGAGTCCTGCGACATTTGGTAACCAGTTGGTGAGCCATCCCATATCCCATCCTTCCCATGTTTGTACTGGGACATGTGCTATATTCTCCATCTTTGTGGCCAACACACGGATTGCCTCACCATTATCAGAAATGTTAAAGCAACAGGCATTCCCTGTCAAGTTCAAGACTCCACATAGGCCTCCCTGCCTGGCAAGTACATAATCCATTCCCATTTTCAGCTGCAAAATGGCGGCTCTACTTTCATCCAACTGTTGTGCAATAAGTCTCAAACTCTGGGCCGTTGCATTGGTTACAAGTTCCACTACTGCTTGCAATCGAATTATTCTGTTTAGATTATAAATAGGATCTCGAGCCCCTTGTATGAGCTCATCAGGATTCCAGGAGGCAGGTTCATAATAGGCTATAATGCGCTCTGGTGGCCAATCATCAGTATCGCTCCAACTTTGGGTACTTCCTCCTGCTATATGAGAAATATCAGCGTTTCTTCGTGTACGCTTGGCTGAACTAGTGGGCATAATCCACATTGGTGGTAATACCCATCCCAGGAAACAAGTCCCACTCCATTTGGAAGGGAGTTTCTTGTATGCCCATTCTCCACATATTCACCACAACCATCGGGTCTGAGGTTTTTGGTACGTGGAGTGCATAAGGCGAAATATCAAAAGGGGTACAGAGTTCACAGTGCAGTAAGTTAGATTGCCTTTTTCTGTCACAGTTATGTTCCACACCATTTTCCATGCATGAATAAAAGGAGGTGCACAGGGCAAGGTATTCCGAGTTCGATAGGTAGTACCGTTTGCCCAGGTTTGACTATTCTTAATATAATCCCAAGTATAGTGGCAATGAGAAGAGCCTATCATGGTAGAATCAGCTGCCTCTGATGATTTATGTACACAGAATTCCCCTTGTACAGGTATAACTCGTATTGGTTTAGTTGAGTTCCATCCGGGGAAATTCTGTACTTCTGTTTGGTGTGGCATTTCGCTTACCATACCAATGGCATTTAATGGTATTGGTAATAAGGGCATACCTCCCTCTGAATCATCTGGCCCAAGAGAGCAAACAAGGCAATTGGTCCTATTTGTAACATTGGCTACCATCTCAGCTAAGCCTACCCACATATTGTGGTCATGGCGGAATCCATATTTAGCAAATTTGCTCAAACTCAAGGACCCTTCCCCTTCCCAAGGGATCAGGATTAATAATAAAATCATGTTGATGTCTAGTATATGCATTCCTTCCACAAAAGATTACCTTATTGTGATAACAAAAAAATATTAGCCCCAATATAATTCCCCCAGTGACAGGAATGGGGAACCACCAAGACCAAAACATATGTCCCAAGGATCCCCAATGAGTAATATCTCTGATAATTGTTCCACAGGGGGGGGGGGCAGTCAATCAATTGTATAAGAGAATCTTCCCGTTTACAATCGCTGGTTCAGACGCTCCTCAAGCTTCAGGCGTGCGCAGGTCAGCCAGCTTCCAGGTTGTGGCTGCAGCAGGCCGGTCGTCTAATGTTGCCCGTGACCTAGCCCGTTCCCCGTAGGGCTAGATACAGGGGTTTTTGGAGAGAGTCAGTTTTAAAGGATTAGAGGGGTCACCTTTGCACGTCCAACTGCCTTCGGACTTCTTCAAACGGGAGTGATGAATCCAGGGGGTCACCTCAGCTACCTTCACCGCTGTTGGAGTAGAGAGCAAGATGGTGTAAGGTCCACGCCACTTAGGTGCAAGTGGATCGCGTTTCCACTCTTTCACCCATACGCTATCGCCAGCCTGGAACTGATGAATCGGCTCGGCAATGCTGCACGGTGTGCGCTCGAGGGCCCACCTGTTAAGAGAAACAAAAACACGGGAGAGAGATTGCACTTGTCCCTGTGTCACATAGTCTCCTATTTGTTTGAGGTCAGCTGGAATATCCTGAACAAAGGAGGGCGGCCTCCCATACAGGAGCTCAAAAGGTGACAACTTAAGTCTTTTTGTGGGTGCGCACCGAACACGAAACAGTGTTATGGGTAACACATCTACCCATCCCAATCCTGTTTCCTGGGTTAATTTTGCCAATTGGGTTTTCAGAGTCCGATTCATTCTTTCAGTTTTCCCTGAACTCTGAGGCCTATATGCTGCATGCAGTCTCCACTTCACTTGTAGGACTCGACATACTTCTTGTACTACTTGATCAATGAACGCTGGCCCATTATCACTTCCAATGCATCTAGGTAATCCAAACCTTGGGATCAATTCAGTGAGGAGTCTCTTAGTTACCTCTCGTGCCTTTTCAGTTCTGGTGGGAAAAGCTTCAACCCATCCGGTAAGAGTATCTACAAACACAAGGAGATACTTGAATCCCTTAGAAGGGACCAGCTCTGTGAAGTCCACAATTAGGCTTTCCATGGGGACGTATCCCACATGTTGGATTCCAGGAGGTTGTACCGGTCCCTGCCTGGGATTGTTTTTAGCACAAAGAACACATTTCTGGGAAATGCAAGTTGCTAATTGTGATAGGTTAATAATATACAACTTCCGACTGAGACTCTCTCTGGTTGCAGTACCGCCAAGGTGAGTAGATTCATGATAATTTCTTACAATTGTACCTGCTAGGTGATGAGGTACATAAATCCTATTGTCTGGCAGGATCATCCAACCGTCCTTCACAATCGCCCCTTCCTGTTCAGCCCACTTCCTCTCTTCTGGGGTATAGTGAGGTTTAACTTCTTCTGGAACTACCTCTGGTATGAGGGCTGCTATAAATCCTCCCACAGGCTTTTGGGCTGCCTCTCGGGCTGCTTTGTCAGCAGCATGATTTCCTCTGGTTATTGGATCCCTTCCACGTCCATGACCTTTGCAGTGCATTACAGCAATCTGTTCTGGAGCCCATACTGCTTCCAACAGGATTTCTACTTCAGGTCCATATTTCAAGGCCTTCCCGTGGGCTCCTATTAGACCTCTTTCTTTCCATAGAGCTCCATGTGCATGCAGGGTTAAGAAGGCATATTTAGAATCAGTATAGATGTTTGCCTTACATCCGGCTGCCAATTGCAGAGCTCTAGTTAAACCTATAAGTTCAGCTTTTTGTGCTGAGGTGCCAGCAGGCAAAGCTTCAGCTTCCACAACTTCCTCATTGGTGACCACAGCATATCCTGCTCGTCTGGCACCCTCATGCAGGTAACTGCTACCATCAGTATAATATACAACATCTGGATTTTTCAATGGTTCATCTTTCAGATCGGGTCTACTGGAATAAACTTCATCCATTATTTGGAGACAATCATGTGATTCTTCATCATCTACCTCTGGTAGGGGCAGCAAAGTTGCTGGATTGAGCATATTCACTACTCGTAGATGAATCCTGGGATTTTCACACAATAGGCCTTGGTATCTAGCCATCCTTGGGTTTGTTAGCCAATAACTACCCTTATATTCCATAAGTGTCAGAACAGCATGAGGTACATTCACATACATCGTCTGGCCAAAGGTAAATTTATCAGCTTCTTTGACAAGGCTTGCAGTGGCCGCTACTGCCCTTAGGCATGGAGGCCATCCTTTTGCTACTGAGTCCAATTGTTTTGACAAATAAGCTACTGGACGGTTCCAACTTCCTAATCTCTGGGTCAGGACTGCCGCTGCAATCCCATTCTGTTCATGTACATACAGCTGAAAGGGTTTTTCCGAATTAGGCAGTCCAAGGGCTGGGGCCTCCATAAGTCGTTGTTTGATAGCTAAAAAGGCTTGTTGCTGCTCAGGTCCCCATACGAATGGGTCCTTTTCTGCACCTCGAGTGCTTTCATGTAAGGGCTTGGCCAGACTGCTGAAATCAGGTATCCATAGTCTACAAAACCCTGCTGTTCCCAGGAATCCTCTGAGTTGTTTCCTTGTGGTAGGTTCCTTAATAAGGCAAATAGCTTCTTTCCTCTCTGGTCTCAATGCTCGTTGTTGGTGTGAGATGTCAAAGCCCAAATATTTGACCTTTTCTAAACATAACTGTGCCTTTTTCTGGGAAACTCGGTAGCCAGCTTCCCAGAGCAAGTGGAGCAGTTCCTCTGTCCCTTCTTTACAGGTATCAAAATCCTTTGCCGCTAGTATAAGGTCATCTACATATTGCAGAACCACCTTTTCTCCAGGTATCGAGGGGTAACTTGTTAAATCTTTCGCCAAGGCAGTACCAAATAAAGTTGGGGAATTTTTGAATCCCTGGGGCAATCTTGTCCAGGTTAGCTGGCCTTTTGTTCCTGTCAAAGGGTCTTCCCACTGGAAGGCAAATATAGGTTGGCTCTGTGGTGCCAGCCGGCAACAGAAGAATGCATCTTTCAAATCCAATACAGTAAAAAATGTTGCTTCTGGTGGGATCAAACTCAGCAGGGTATATGGGTTTGGTACATTTGGGTGCAAGGTCTCGATAGCCTGGTTTACGAGCCTCAAGTCCTGTACTGGCCTGTATTCATCTGTCCCAGGTTTCCGAACAGGCAAAAGGGGTGTGTTCCATTCTGATTGGCAGGGCTTAAGCAGACCATATTTTAATAGGCGGTCCAAATGTTTCTGGATGCCCTCTGCTGCTCGCCGGGGTAAAGGATATTGCTTTACAGATACAGGGGTAGCCATAGGTTTTAGGGTTACTACAATTGGAGCTATATTCTTAGCCATTCCTGGTGGGCTATTTTCGGCCCATACTCCTGGTGGCACCTGTAGGGTTTGGAGGAGCTTGTTTAATTCTGTATCCAATGTGGGTTGGACTTGCAGGGCTGACATTAGGCGCCATGATTGTTCCTTAGGTACTGAGAGGGTAATTATTCCTGCTGCCTTTGATGGCAGTTTCATTTCTGGACCTTGAGGAGTGAAGGTGATTTGGGCCTGCAATTTGGACAGCATATCTCTACCTAAGAGAGGTATTGGACACTCAGGTATATACAAAAACTGATGGGTTAAACGATGTCCCCCAATCTGGCATTCCAAAGGTTGAAGGAAAGACCTCTTAGCTGACTGACCAGTGGCACTTTTAATGACTACACTTTTGGATGCCTTTTTCTGCAATAGTTCTGGGAGTACTGAGTATTCAGCCCCAGTATCAATCATAAAGTCTATTAAATGGCTCCCTAATTGAATCGTGACCGTGGGCTCCTGGAAGCCTAACTTTATGGAGTCCGGTCGTTCCTAGTCTTGGGTAAAAGCCTCCTCTGCCAGTCCAATAAAATTGTCTCTACTCTGTCCTTGTCCAGGTCTCTGATATCTTCCATTTCGGATCATTCCCCGTCCCCGTCCCTGGTTTCTTGGGCCGGAGCCTGGGCCTGGGCCTGGGCGTACTTCTTCCAACCTCAGGGGTTCAGGACACTCCCGCTTCCAATGACCCTCCTTCTTGCAATTCGCACATTGATTCCTTCCCAGTGGTGGATTCCTTCCCCGCCCTCTCCCTCCGTTTAAAGGGCGGTAGTCTTGCTTCACTGCTGTGGCTAGCATCACCATCTTTTCCTTCTGCCACTTCTTCTTCTCTTGTTTCTCAGCCTCATCCCTATTCCGATAAACTCGGCGTGCAATGGCCATGATTTGGCTCATCAGCATCCCTTCCCATCCTTCTGATTTCTGAATTTTCTTACGAATGTCAGAAGCACACTGGGCCACAAATGTAGCAGTAATCATTCTGCTGTTTTCAGGGGCTTCAGGGTCAAAAGGAGTCCATATACGATAGGCTTCCTGCAGCCTCTCTAAAAAGTCTCCCGGACTCTCATTTGGTTTCTGTTCTACTTCTGAGACTTTAGACATATTAGTGGGCTTCTGGCATGCCCTGCGGATACCTTGCACAAGCGTCTGGCGGTAGGTGGTAAGCCTGGCCAGGTGAATTGCATTGTTTGGATCCCAATTAGGATCTTCCAAAGGAAAGTTATCCTGGAGATGACGGTCAATATTAAAAATATTTCCCACTCTGGCCTGCTCACGCAAATATATCTGTGCCTTTTCAATTATGTCTCTTCTTTCCTCAGTGGTGAACAGAGTATTCAGGAGTTGGCGGCAATCTGTCCAAGTAGGACTATGAGTATTTACTATTGAAGTCACCAAGTCCATCATAGCCTGAGGTTTTTCTGCGAAAGATGGGGTGTGTGTTTTCCAATTCATCAGATCCGTAGTTGTGAATGGAATATACTGGAGGGTCGAAGTTCGAGGTGGCCGTGGTCCGGGTTGCCCGTTAACCAGCACAGGCTCCTCAAGTGCATCAAATACTCTTCTAAGAGGGGCTACTACGTGACCTTTCTCTTCGCTTTGCTCTAGGGGCCTCAAATCATAGGGGATGGTATCTGTCCCAAGGCGTTCTTTTAGCAGCTTTATACGCCTGGCTGTATTGCTTGCTGACCGATCAAGGTCTTCCTGTAACTTCTGTAATAGTTCTCTAGGATTTGGATGTACAGGGGTTTGGGGTGGGCAATTAGTTGGTCCACTAAAGGAGACTGTAGATGGAGTTCTACTGGGACTCACAGGTGGAATAACCACTTCTGCTTGGGCTTTATTATAGGACTCCAAGGCCTCCTGAAGATATTTATCATAATCTATCAAGGAATCAAGTTCTGTGACTCCACCCCCATTATTCGTTCCACTTTCTTGCCTTGGGGTTACAACTGGTGGAGTATTTGGATTAGGCTCCCTTCGATGTGGAGCATAGGGTGGAGGTGGAAGCACCTCTTCCTCTGGTCCCTCAAAAATGGGTTTGAGTTTATTTGGCAAGATTCCTTTCCTAGCTTCGGCTTTGACAGCCAATAATTTGCATCGTTGGACTTTGCATTCCCTTATCCATGGAGGATTTTTATTTAATGTGCTCAGCCAAGAATCTATATATGAAAATTGTTCTGGGCACCCTCCAGTTTCTTTGGCGATATTAGTCCAAAGTTTGCTTACTAAATTTATATCAAAGGTTCCCTGAGATGGCCATTCAGTATTTTGTTTCGGCCACTCTAATTCACATAACGTTCTCAAGCGCTCTGGCGTCATTTTGACTCCATATGCCCCTGAGAAGGCTTTCTTAAAATTATTTAACATACATTCAAGAGGTGTATTTTCCCCCTTTGAACCCCCAACTCCCATTGTATGGCCCTGTGAAGTATCCACTCAGTCACTTACACACTCGCTTCGTGGGGTTCCTTGCCCAGTGAAGTCGCCTTACTGGGAACCGAAGTACTACCCACTCCACACTCAGGTTGTACTTTCTCACACATACAATGCGCTGGATACTTCACCACACTCTACCTCCCAACCTTTCCCTTTTCCCTACACCAGATCACCATCTGATGTACCCAGCCATGTAGCGTACTCAGTTTCCCCTTACTGAGACGCAGAAGTTTGATCAAGACTTCTCTTCCTCCCAATTAATTGGAGGGCCAAAACCCCTTTGTGCACTTACCCTTAGCGGATCCCTCTTTATTTCTCTGGTTCCCCCCGGTCCGTCGCCGTCGGTGAGCAGGGTATCAGACAGACGAGACTTCTGCGTTCCCCTGGAAAAAATGTTCCAGTGCGCGCTGGGTAAGCAGTTAGTGGTCCTCCCTCTTGTACCCTGCCCAGTAAGGCGAAGGGGCTGCGTTCCAGCAGACCACTTATCCGAGTCACGGCACCATAAAATGTAGCACCCTGCTTGTGGTTAACGCTTAGCTGGAATGAAATATTCAACGCAGCAATAGAGAAATTAAAATAATAATTTATTTGTCAGACAAATAAATGAGAGGCACAGTGGTATATGGTTACCAAGCTCTGGCCTGCCTTCCTGCCCTTATGGCCAGCACTTATATTTCCTCAGCTCAGCCCCCTTGCTCCTCCTTTGGCTGCCTCTGTCCAATCAGCCTGGTTAAAATTCCTATTGGCTGTTTGCTAGAACCAATCATAAAAGATACACCCATTTCCTATTACCTTTTATGGGAGACAAAGAGCTATATTTCCTTCTATTTATAATTGGCAAATAAATAGCCATTAACCTCTACAAGGCACCTTAATTACCAAATAACCTTTTGCCCTAGACTAGGCGCCTTAACTCACATTTCATCTTTTGCCCTATTGCCCTATTCACTCCAAAACAGATGGTGGCTAATTTTATCTTTGGAGGTCATTAAGCAGAGGCTTGACAACCATATGTCAGGAGTGCTCCGATGGCGTCTCTCTGTCTGGCAGGGGTCCGGACTCAATGGCCCTCATGGTCTATTCCAACTTCTTCTATGATTCTATGATTCTATGAAATAAGAATCTTACTTTCTAAATCCTTTGCATAATTACATTTAAGCCAATATATTTCATACATATATAGTTTTTTAGAAGAAAGGGAACTTAGTAAAAGCTAAGTTCTAAGTTTTCTAAATTCTCTGAAGCTTCAAAGATTCAAAGCAGTTTCAGAGAGAGAGAGAGAGAGGCCTCTTCCCTTGGCCAGCTGCTGTTTGTATTAGCTCTTGCCCTTTTAACCTTAGGAAGATGTGGCTCAAGTTTAATGGGAGGCACTATTTGTTTTTGCAACCTTGATTGTCTTCTATCATTTGTATGGTCAGTGTGACCTTTTGCTCCCAGCCTGTTTTATGACCGCAATAAACCAAAGGGGCCTCTGACAAAGACCTTGCCTGCTGGTGTCCTGTCTCGAAAGAAACATTTGTGAATTTAAGCTCATTTTTGGAATACAGGAATCTGATCAAAATATAAGCCTTGATTAAAAATGCAGGCTATGATCAGATGCCTCAGGAACACAGGCAGGAAGGGCTCTGTGTTAGATCACTGACTCTCAGAAACATTTTTTGGTCTACTGGGTGCATTTCTCATACAGCATCGTTTTAAGTGCCTTTCCCCCCTTTCTCCTCCAGGTAACACAGATGACCTTCGCACACACCTTGGACCTACAGAGGATGCTCTGGCCAATTTCTCTGGCTCTTTTGGCCTCTTGTGTGCAGACAGCCATGGGAGCCGATGGAGGCTTGAAGGTCCAAGTGACCCAGAAGGGGCTGAATTATGGTGCGTGACTTCAAGGCAATCTCCGTACTTGGCCTTGAGCAAAACGGAAGGGGGAGATTAAAAAGAGAGAGAGAGTCTCCCAGAAATGTTCAAATTGAGAACTTGTTGGTGCAGAAAGTACTTTTAAAAATGTGATGTTTGCATTAAGGCAGTGGTTCCCAAAGGGGGGGTGGTCCTACCCGCCTGGGGCGCAGGATTACCTAGGGAGACCCTCAGAGGCAAGGCAGTGGAGTGGGGGCACCAGAGGTGCAAACGACAGTCAGACTTTTAATAGCTGCTATCACTGGATCAAGTTCATCAATTCTGTCGAATTAATTAAACTTAAATAGTTTTAATTGAATAAATGTGCAATTAATTGTTACTGCTTTGAAGTTTATTGCGCTATTATCTTCCTTAGTGGGCCATGCAAACCGCTATTCTGAAAAAAAAGAGTTTTTTATAGGGTACGGCAGTGCTTTTTTAAAAAAAAAATAAATGTTTAGGGGTACTCTCATTTTGACTCAGGAAAATCACCGTTTTATAGTTCAAGTCGGGGAAAATAAATACAGGAAATAGACAAAAGTACGAAGATTCACAAAATGTTTAGGGGTATGCGCATAGCTGTCAACTTTTCCCTTTTCTTGCGAGGAATCCTATTCGGAATAAGGGAATTTCCCTTAAAAAAAGGGAGAGGTTGACAGCTATGGGTATGTGTCCCTCCCCCAGAAAAAAAGGCACTGGAGTTGGGTCACTGGGGATGAGGGGGGTGGCCTGAAAAAGTTTGGGAACCATTGGATTTTCCTGTGGGGCAAGGGGGTTGCTTGCTTGCATGTGTGTATGTATGAAATGGATTTTGTGCAGTTATTTCTCAAAGGTATTCTTCACCTGCCCACACCCCAGGCTTGTCGGTCCAGGAGAACCTCAGAACCTAAGATCTCAGGGCCCAAAGCTGAGCTCCAAGGGTGACCCCTAATGATGTTATGAAGGGCGGGTCCTGGGGATTCTTCCCAACACTGAGCACTGGAGACGGAGGTTAATTGGGAGAGAGGAGGAAGGCAGACCTCACTGATTCTGCCCCTTTCCCCCTCTTTACAGCAAAGGAACTTGGAATCGAGATATTGAAGTCAGCGCTGAAGAAGGAAACGTTCCACAACGTAAATGGTTCTTACACTGTCCCGCTTGCTGGGAAAGTGTGGTATTCTGTTTCTGGGTAAGCGAGAGTGTGTGGCTCCCCACCTCCCCTCTTCTTGGCTCTGGAGTGGTCCAGAGTACCTCAGGTTGAGAACAGTTTCAGGTTAAGAACGGACCTCCAGAACGAATTAAGTTCTTATCCCGAGGTACCACTGTACTAATACTAATACTAATTGGAAGTTGGAAAGCGTAATGCTGGTGGTCAACAAAAGAGGTTTAAAGACTGTCTTAAGGCAAGTTTTTAAAAAATGTAGTATAAACACTGATAACTGGGAAACACTGGCCTGCGAGCGCTCCAGTTGGAGCCTTTACCAAAGGTGTCCTGGGCTTTGAAGACACTCAAACTCAGGACGCAAGGGAGAAACGTGCTAAGAGGAAGGCATGCTTCACAAATCCACACTGAGATCAATTCCTGCCCGGAAACCAATGTCCCCACTGTGGAAGGATGTGTGGATCCAGAATTGGCCTCCACAGTCACTTATGGACTCATTGTTAAAACCGTGTTTATGGAAGACCATCTTACTTGGCTACGAGGGATCGCCAAAGAAGAAAACTAATGCTAATGCTAATGCTAATACTAATACTAATATTCTGGCTTTGGTATAAGGCAGCTGCCTGTGTTCCTTTGCCCACACCAGCCCAAGAAAGTGTTCAGCAGGAAGGTGACCCTTCTTCATGTCTCTCTGTTCTACTTTTTAGGATCCAGATCACCGAATTCCAGGTGAACCAGGCAGGCGCTGAGTTTGCTGCTGGGACGGGTGTTGAACTTTCCATCCAAGATGCCAAAGTCTTGATGAGCGGTAACTGGAAGTTGGCATCCTTTTTAGGGTAAGAACTGCCTGCTGTCAGGGAGCTGCTTTCGACTTCCAAGCAGCGGAGCTGGGAAGAGGGAGAGCGTTGGCCGCCTCCTGCCACTGTTGAGGTTTCATCCACACTGTACATTCAGAACACATGGCTCCTCCCTGCAAACAATTCTGGGAACTGTAGTTTATGGGTTCTGGGAACTGTATTGTTGTTGTTTATAAAATTAAAATATTTTATTATTTACAATGCACATACAACCACACAATTTTTGTTGTTGTTGTTTAGTCGTTTAGTCGTGTCCGCCTCTTCGTGACCCCCTGGACCAGAGCACACTAGGCACTCCTGTCTTCCACTGCCTCCTGCAGTTTGGTCAAACTCATGCTGGTAGCTTCGAGAACGTGGTCCAACGTGGTCTCGTCCTCTGTCGTCCCCTTCTCCTTCTGCCCTCCATCTTTCCCAACATCAGGGTCTTTTCCAGGGAGTCTTCTCTTCTCATGAGGTGGCCAAAGTCTTGGAGCCTCAGCTTTAGGATCTGTCCTTCCAGTGAGCACTCAGGGCTGCTTTCCTTAAGAATGGAGAGGTTTGATCTTCTTGCAGTCCATGGGACTCTCAAGAGTCTCCTCCAACACCATACAATTAAAAGGTAAAGGTAAAGGTACCCCCCCCCCGTACGGGCCAGTCGTGTCCGACTCTAGGGTTGTGTGCCCATCTCACTTAAGAGGCCGGGGGCCAGCGCTGTCCGGAGACACTTCCGGTTCACGTGGCCAGTGTGACGAAGCTGCACTGGCGAGCCAGCACCAGCGCAGCACACGGAAACGCCGTTTACCTTCCCGCTATAAAGCGGTACCTATTTATCTACTTGCACTTAGGGGTGCTTTCGAACTGCTAGGTGGGCAGGAGCTGGGACCGAAAGACGGGAGCTCACCCCGCTGCGGGGATTCAAACCACCGACCATGCGATCGGGAACTCACCCCGCCACGGGGATTCGAACCGCCGACCATGCGATCGGAAAGCCCTAGGCACTGAGGTTTTACCCACAGCGCCACCCGCGTCCCTTACAATTACACCAACTCAAATACCGACAATACAAAAATGCAAACACTTATGTGACTTCCCTCCACCAGTGTTCGTCATTTTTTAATATTCTTATTTAGATTGTAATTTGTAACTCTCATCCTTAGTATTATTTCTTAGTTCTGGGAACTGTAGCTCTGTGAGGCGCAAACTCCATTTCCCAGGATTCTTTAGGGGGAAGCTGTGTGCTTTTGTGTGTTTGCAGCTGTCCTGGCTGAAAAAGCATTCAGTTGCTGGTCCAGTCAACGTCTCTACCTGGAAATGGAAGGGGCGGCCATCTTTTCCTTCACATCAGGACGCACATCACATCCCTCTTGCAGGCTTTCTGGCTGGGCATTGTGCTCCATCTACCTGGGGAACAGAGCCAGCCCAGACACGCTTTCAGTTTCTCCATCCCATCTTCAAGAAGATGCTGTTCTGGCCGTACACCATCACTACTCTCCTTGCCTCATTCCAATGCAATGACTGCATCTTTCCCCTACAGAGATGACAGCGGCACTGTTGACATCAGCATCGACCAGCTCACCATCTCTACTGTCATGGGAGTTGACAGGGGCGATGAAGGACGGCTTCGGGTGTGGTATGAAAGCTGCCGTTCTGCCATGGGGGACTTCAGGTTGAAATTCTACGGGGGAACCAGGTACCTCTAATTCCTTATTTTCCTAGACACTGAAAGGCAAAGGACTACAGCTCAGTGAGAGAGCACCTCCTTTGCTTGTAGAAGGTCCTGGTTCAGTCTCCAGCATCTTCAGGTATTGGTGGGATAGACACCTGCTTGAAACCCTAGAGAGTCATGGCTGAGCTAATGGGCCATTTTTTTAAGAAGAGCTCGTAACTTGGGTGAGTTAGATTGAAATGATCACTGAGAGTTTCTGGAGTTCAAAGGCTTTATTCATGCAGGAGCAGATTTATCTTGGTAGGAACTATTTACAGGATCGGTAGAGATAAAAAGAGAGAAAATGGATCAGCTTTTAGGGGTGGAGTTAGCTTAAAAAGAGAGGCTATAAACAAGTGCTGGCTATATTGCTAAACAAACAGTACCCTCATGTGGTTTAAAGTAACACATTGCCGCTGTTGGAATAGCTCAGTCAGTAGAGCATGAGGCTCATAAACCAAAATCTAATCTCTCTTCCCTACCCAAAGCTTGGGCGATGTCCCAGAGAGAAGGGGCACCTCTCTTGCTTAGGGCACTGCAAAGCCCCTCCTCTAGGTTGGAAGAACAGCAGTGTTAGATTAGCCATCATACTGACATTTGCTGCTTCTTTCTCTCACAGCTGGCTGTACAACATTGCAGCGTCTGCTCTCAGGGACATGCTGAAGTCAGAAGTCAATCAACAAGTAAGATTTTTGAACTTCTTAGTTGAAGGACAAAAGCTGGACCTTATTACTGCTGCCCGTCTCCATTGCCCTGCCCTGCTCTGCGTGTGAAGCCCTGGTACATTAAATCAGAGACAGGGAAACTATAGCCCTGTGCAGGCAGTTGGACTACAATGCCCACCATCCCTGAGCATTGGCCATGCTGGCTGCAGGGGCTGATGGGAGTTGGAGTCCCTCAACATCTGGGAGAGCCACAGGATTCTTTGCCCCCAGCATTAAATGCATATGCTTGTGGTGGAGCAATCACCTAGTCCCAGAGTGGAATAATAATAATATAATAATAATAATAATAATAATAATAATAATAATAATAATAATTATTATTATTATTATTATTTATACCCCGCCAATCTGGCTGGGCTTCCCCAGCCACTCTGGGCAGCTCCCAATTGAATATTAAAAACATAATAAATCATCAAACATTAAAAACATCCCTAAACAGGGCTGCCTTCAGATGTCTTCTAAAAGTCAGATGGTTGTTTATTTCCTTGACATGAAGGGAAGGTGTTCCACAGGGCAGGCGCCACTACCAAGAAGGCCCTCTGCCTGGTTCCCTGTAACCTCACTTCTCACAGTGAGGGAACCGCCAGAAGGCCTTCTGAGCTGGACCTCAGTGTCTGGACTGAATGATGGGGGTGGAGACGCTCCTTCAGGTATCCCGGACCAAGGCCGTTTAGGGCTTTCAAGGTCAGCACCAACACTTTGAATTGTGCTCGGAAATGTACTGGGAGCCAATGTAGGTCTTTCAAGACCGGTCTTATATGGTCTCGGCGGCCGCCCCCAGTCACCAGTCTGGCTGCTGGATTAGTTGTAGTTTCCAGTCACCTTCAAAGGTAGCCCCACGTAGAGAGCATTGCAGTAATCCAAGCAGGAAATGATGATGATGATGATGATGATGATGATGATGATGATGATGATGTATTATTTATACCCCACCCATCTGGCTGGGTTTCCCCAGCCACTCTGGGCTGCTTCCAACAGAATATTAAAATACAATAGTCTATTAAACATTAAAAGCTTCCCTAAACAGGGCCGCCTTCAGATGTCTTCTAAAACTAGAGCATGCACCACTCTGGCGAGACCATCTGCGGTAGAGCATCTGTTCTTCGTGCAGAAGGCTACAGGTTCAATCCCCGGTGCATCCCCAGGTAGGGATGGGGGAGATCCCAAACTGTTTGAAATTATGGAGAGATGCTGCCAGTTAGTGTAGACCATATTCAGCTGGATACACCAATAGTCAGACTCCCTTCCTACCTTCCTAAGTGTCCCCCCTTTCAGCTGCTGCCAGTTCCCCTTCTCCATTTGTGATGGGAAAAGAACTCCAGGTGACATTCACTGTCCATCCCTCTGAATGTTATGGGCTTTCTCCCCTTCCAGCTCTGTTCGGAGGTCAAGAGAGGAATCGGCAAGATTGCAGAAATCCTGAAAACCATGAATGGTAAGCACCTTGTGTGCCTGAAGCTACCAGCTCAAAATCACCCTTCTGGGAATAATTTTGGGCACACTGGTCTGCACCTTGCTAAACATTGGCTTTCTCCATGTCCTTTTCCAGTCTCAGCCCAGTTGGACCCCATTGCAGGGATAGACTACTCCTTGGTGGAAAAGCCCATGATTGATGTGGATCGATGCAATGTGGACCTGAAGGTAATGATAACCTTGCGGGGATGGAGGGAGCAGGGATCCAGCAGATCATTTCAGATTGTCTGTGGATCTGCGAAGCCTTTTTTCAAACCTCTCCATCCCAGTCTTCTGGTGAAGTCTGGTCTCAAAGTAGGTGGAGCTTTGTAGCACTGTGAGATTGAATAGCTGTTTCTCTTTCTGTGCGGCCTTCCCAAGGTGGAAGAATGGGAAGCAATTTCCAGAGCGGTTGTCCAAAACAAGAGAGACTGGAGAGGTGGTTTGATGGAGATGGATTGAGAATTCAGTGGGTAAATTTAAATTTTAACCTCCTGTGTGTGAGAAACACGAGAGTAAACAGGCTGTGAAGCCCTTTTAGCAGAGTAAAAACACTTGCACACTTTTACAGCCTATTGGAAGCTAGGAATAATAATAATAATAATAATAATAATAATAATTATAATTATTATTATTATTATTATTATTATTATTATTATTATTTATTATTTGTACCCCGCCCATCTGGCTGGGTTTCCCCAGCCACTCTGAGCGGCTTCCAACAAAGATGAAAGATACACTAAAATGTCACGTATTAAAAACTTCCTTGAACAGGGCTGCCTTCAGATGTCTTCTGAATGTCAGGTAGATGTTTATCGCTTTGACATCTGATGGGAGGGCGTTCCACAGGGCGGGCGCCACTACCGAGAAGGCCCTCTGCCTGGTTCCCTGTAACTTGGACTCTCGCAGTGAGGGAACCACCAGAAGGCCCTCAGAGCTGGACCTCAGTGTCCGGGCAGAACGATGGGGGAGGAGACGTTCCTTCAGATATACTGGACCAAGGCCGTTTAGGGCTTTAAAGGTCAGCACCAACACTTTGAATTGTGCTCGGAAACGTACTGGGAGCCAATGTAGGTCTTTCAAGACCGGTGTTATATGGTCTCGGCGGCCACTCCCAGTCACCAGTCTAGCTGCCGCATTCTGGATTAGTTGTAGTTTCCGGGTCACCTTCAAAGGTAGCCCCACGTAGAGCGCATTGCAGTAGTCCAAGCGGGAGATAACCAGAGCATGTACCACTCTGGCGAGACAGTCTGCAGGCAGGTGGGGTCTCAGCCTACATACCAGTTGGAGCTGGTAAACAGCTGCCCTGGATACAGATTTGACCTGTGCCTCCATGGACAGCTGTGAGTCCAAAATGACTCCCAGGCTGCGCACCTGGTCCTTCAGGGGCACAGTTACCCCATTCAGGACCAGGGAATCCTCCACACCTGCCCGCCTCCTGTCCCCCAAAAACAGTACTTCTGTCTTGTCAGGATTCAACCTCAATCTGTTAGCCGCCATCCATCCTCCAACCGCTTCCAGACACTCACACAGGACCTTCGCTGCCTTCACTGGTTCTGATTTAAAAGAGAGGTAGAGCTGGGTATCATCCGCATACTGATGAACACCCAGCCCAAACCTCCTGATGATCTCTCCCAGTGGCTGCATGTAAATGTTGAAAAGCATGGGGGAGAGGACAGAATTAGGCAGTTACACCTTTTATCGCTGTTTGTTTGTGATCTGCTGCCCTTTCCCTTCTTTATCCCTGTTGCCAAGAATAAACCACACATTTCAGTAAAAGCGAAAAGGTTTACTTACATTTCAACGCAGGCAGCAAATACTTCTAAGTATTATTTGTCAGTTTGCATTTCCATGCGCTGCTCTGGTTCACCAGAAGCGGCTTAGTCATGCTGGCCACATGACCCGGAAGCTGTACGCCGGCTCCCTCGGCCTGTAAAGCGAGATGATGGTCAGGAGTCCCTTTACCTTTTATGGTTGTTGTTTAGTCGTTTAGTCATGTCCGACTCTTCGTGACCCCCTGGACCAGAGCACGCCAGGCCCTCCTGTTTTCCACTGCCTCCCACAGTTTGGTCAAACTCCTGCTGGTAGCTTCAAGAACACTGTCCCACCATCTCGTCCTCTGTCGTCTCCTTCTCCTTGTGCCCTCCATCTTTCCCAACATCAGGGTCTTTTCCAGGGGTCTTCTCTTCTCATGAGGTGGCCAAAGTTTTGGAGCCTCAGCTTCAGGATCTGTCCTTCCAGTGAGCACTCAGGGCTGATTTCCTTCAGAATGGATAGGTTTGATCTTCTTGCAGTCCATGGGACTCTCAAGAGTCTCCTCCAGCACCAGAATTCAAAAGCATCCATTCTTCGGCGATCAGCCTTCTTTATGGTCCAGCTCTCACTTCCATACATCACTACTGGGAAAACCATAGCTTTAACTTGACGGACCTTTGTTGGCCAGGTGTTGGCAAGGTGATGTCCCTTTACCTGTACCTTTACCTTTATGTCACATGTCCACCACATGTGGAAGAAACTGCCTTCTTTCACCCCACACTTCCAACAGGTTTCTTACCTGGGATCTGCCTTCAAATTCTTCCTTCTTTCTGAGACTGGTGGCAATCTCACTGTGGAGCACCCTACAAAAGTTGACCATCTTCCCTCCTCTTCTTTCCTAGGGTCAGTTCTTCGTGGTGGGAAAGACCCTCCATGGCAGCCCCTTCCAGCCTGCCCCCTTCCTCTTACCCAACCAGACAGACTCCATGATCCTCCTGGGCATCTCTGAACTTGTCGCCAACTCAGCTGCCTTTGTGTACTACACTGCTGGGGCGCTCAGGGTGAACTACACGGATGCCATGGTAAGGCGGTGTGGATGTGCACAGGGCCCATCAAGGCCATGAGGCATGGGTACACGGTCCCAGGTTCGAATCCTGGCGTTACCAGTTGACAGGCTATGAGGCTGAAAAGACCCCGGCCCAAATCCTTGGAGACAGAGGCGGAGCTAGCTGCTCCGGCACCCGGAGCGGCGCACGGGGGCAGGGCTAGCTGCCTGGGGGCAGGGCTAGCAGGGGTGAGGCCAGCGTCCCAGGGGGCGCCGCCCGCAGCAAGCGGTAAGGACCCTCGTACCTATGGGACCACCTCTCCTGGTATGCCCCACGGAGGACCTTAAGGTCCACAAATGACAACACTTTGGAGATCCCAAGCCTCAAGGTGGTTAGACTGGTCTCAACTAGTGCCGGGGCCTTTTCAGTACTGGCCCCGACTTGGTGGAACGCTCTGTCACAAGAGACAAGGATCCTGCGGGTCCGCCTGGCCTTTGGTTTGGACTCAGTCTGACCCTTATGTTTCCCTCCCTTTGTGGTCTTGATCTATGGGCTACTATTAAAATGGGGCTGCATTTTAAATTGTATTTTTAACCTGTATTTTAAATTGGTCGTCCCCCCTCCATTATGTTTTTATTGTAATTTTACTGGTGTTAGCCGCCCTGAGCCCGGCTCTGGCCGGGGAGGACGGGGTATAAATAAATATTATTATTATTATTATTATTATTATTATTATTATTATTATTATTATTAAGCGTCCCAGGGAGGTGATCGGCACAGGAATCAGAGCCCATTGGGGGGTGATCAGTGCAGAAACTGGCACTCAGGGGGGTGATTGGTGTGGCGACTGGCACCCAGGGGGGCAGTGTGGCGATCTGCCTAGGGGGGGGGTTGTCACCCCCCCAGCGATGACACTCGGGCTGGGCCGCCCCCCCCCACACTTCCCCCCCTTCCTATGCTTGGATAGCTGCCATGGGTGTACACAATCAGACATACAGACACACAGACATACAGAGTAAAAGGTAAAAGTAAACTCTCTTGCATTGTTTAATATGGTATATGTTTTTATTGTGAAAGCTCTTTGAGATGCTTCATATGAAGCGCTCCGTATATTAATTATAATTGTTAATTCTGAGCTAGATGGACTGATGTCCTGACTGGGCAGGAGGCAACTTCTCAGGGTCTGATGGGTCTTAACTTGCCATAGGGTTGCCATATTTCGAAAACTAACATTCCTGACTCCCACAAAAAATTGTGAGCTTTTTTTTAGGAAACCAGCTTTTTTGGGGAACAAGCCCAAATTTCCCCAAAATAGTGACTTTTGGAGCTGTTTCCGGTGCTTTTTCCATCGCATTGCCATACATCTGGGTTTTCGCTGACATTTTGCTGATTCAGCTAAATTCCCCCCCACCCAGACACCATGCTTACACCCGAAAACCAAGACATGTCAGGAATTTCCCCGACATACAGCAAGCCTATCCTTGCCTGAACCGCTCTTAGGGCTGATTCAAACCTCTGAAGGTGTGGTTCTACTATGAAACTATGAAGCTTCAACCATAACTCAAAACTAATAAGGCATAGAAAATGTTTATTCACACCAGTGACTATGGCATGTGAGATAATCCGGTACAGCAAATTTAATCAAAATAAGAGGTGGTGTAGTTAATTTTTTTTTTTAATGTGGTGATCTGTCATGGAACAACCCCACAGAAGATGGTAGCAGTGGTTGCCCAGACCTTGTGGCTGGTTGCAAAGGCCCCCCCAAAATGTAGCTCTGCCATTATACCTCCGATTGCCCCCCCCCCACTTCTCCTGGAGAAATGTGATATTTAGCACTGAACAAACGGCAATTGGGTTTTCCGTGGATGGCTGTTTGTTCCAATTTAGCACTAAAGAGCAGCTCATCTAAGTGAGAACTGTGGGGCAAAGGCAAGACTGCACATACCTGGTCCTAGACAACACAGGACAAGCAGAAAACCTTTCTAAACCCAGGGCAAGAAGTGTGGATGGTCCCTGATCGCCAAAGATTACGGAGAGCAAATCCAGTGCGTCAGCCTGGAAACTGGGGCTGTCCCAATCAAACATTCACACGCGTTGTCGTTTCAGGTTCCCCAAAGTTTGCCTTTGCGTCTGAACACCAAGAATGTGGGGATATTTGTACCAGAGGTGAGTTTATTCTTGTGAAGGTGGGGGAATTATTGCCAGGGGTGGGGAGGAACAGAGGGAAATGTGATTGCCCCACTCAGTCACGAGAGCCAAACGCAAAACTAAAAACCTCTTGTGAAATCTTTTCTCTCGTGAAAAATTCTCTCTTTTGGAGCGATGGGTCACAAAAAGGTCTTGTTTGTTGTTGTGGCGTTAACATATGAGAGCGCTGGAGGTGAAATAGTTAAACAGGTTACCCAATCAGAACCCAGGAGGGTGGAGTCAGAGGGACTATAAAACCAGCTCTGGAAGGGAGGAGTTCATTGGGAGTTGCGTGGTTGATTGGAGTGGGAGTGAATTGGGATAGAGTTTGTGGGTAGGTTGAGTTAGTGTGTATGGGACGCGGGTGGCGCTGTGGGTTAAACCACAGAGCCTAGGACTTGCCGATCAGAAGGTTGGCAGTTTGAATCGCCGCGACAGGGTGAGCTCCGGTTGCTCGGTCCCTGCTCCTGCCAACCTAGCACTTCGAAAGCACGTCAAAGTGCAAGTAGATAAATAGGTACCGCTCCGGCGGGAAGGTAAACGGCATTTCAGTGTGCTGGTCTGGTTCACCAGAAGCGGCTTAGTCATGCTGGCCACATGACCCGGAAGCTGTCTGCGGACAAATGCTGGCTCCCTCGGCCAATAAAGCGGGATGAGTGCCGCAACCCCAGAGTCGGCCACGACTGGACCTAAAGGTCAGGGGTCCCCTTACCTTACCTGAGTTAGTGTAGCGAAATAAGCTGAGTCAGGAATAGTTAGGGGCTAGGAAGACAAGTAAATATCTGAGAGGTGGTTTAGTGAGTGAGAGCAGGTAGCGGAAGTTATAGGTCTGGATAGGCACCCCATGAATGTAATTGACCGATACTGTTTATGAAACCACATGCTTGTTAAACTGCAATAAATAAACAGAAGTTTATGTTCCAATTTAACCCTGACTGGACTCAGTATTGTACCAGGTAGGGCCTGGGTGGTGGCAGCGAGAAATAAAGTGGGGGCACAGGGATCAATAGACGGTGAAACGTCCGGGGACCCTGTGTGATTGCCACAGTTGTGTCGTAGAATCATAGAATTGCAGAGTTGGAGGGGATCACCAAAGTTGATGCTGCATAAAAATTGCATGTGCTAGGTGCACCCTGTAGGGCAGGGGTCAGCAACCTGCAGTCCATGGGCCACAAGCAGCCCATGGGTGTCGTTTAAACGGCCCCCAAGCTGCCCCCAAACCAAGCCACCTGCTCAGCGAGTTCCCGTGCTCTGCGCTAAAGTGGCGCAGCACGGAGTGGGGACTCACGTCCGCGGTGGTGGAAACCGTGCCTGCGCATGCGCAGACAAGAGAAATCGCGTCTGCGCAGATGTGATCCGGCCCACGGAGTGATCTCCATGGGAGTGAACTGGCCCAGGCGAGGTAAACCTTGCCAACCCCTGCTGCAGGGTCAATCTTTTCCAGAAGATATTTGTATTTTGAGGAGTTTAGCGATCTGACACGGTCATTTCTTCCTGCCTCTGTTTACTTCCCATCTCTATCTCTTGTTCTGCTCTTTGATGGCTGAGAACAGCCTTTAATTTGTTGGAAGGAAGTGATGATGCGGGGCACCTTCTGACCTCCTTTGATGATAGACATTGTTTGGAGGAACGTGCAGTATTGGAAGAGGGGGCTAGCTAATCTACACCAGCTAGTTGGGCAAGGCATGTAGGCTAACAAGTTAGCTATCTATAAATCGGATGGTTTGGGGGCAGAGTTCTGAGAAGCTTCTGTACTGACTGATCAGCCGCAGGGCTGTGCAAACTGAGGCTACCTGGGGTAGTCACCTCACCGCTTCTTGAGGGCTTCCAAGTGGCAGATAGAAGTGCATACTTGGTATGTATATATTGCTTGCTGTTTAGAAATAAAATCTTCTTCTTCCCGCTCACTTGTGTTTTGCATTGCTTCTAAATCTCCTTTTAAAAGAACTACCTTGCATTTGGCAGGACAGGTGCAAAGGAGCACAGCTGCACAAGAACTATTTCAAAGTACTGAATATTTTTGATGACACCAATGTAGATGCCGCAAAACACCCGTTCCACATTTGTTAGAACTTGATCATTTCGTGTGGCGGCACCTGGAACTCCCTGCCTCTTGATCTCAAGCAGGCATCCTCACTGAATCTCATTAAAAGAACCACCTTGCATTTAGCAAGACGCACCCATCCCGCAATAATTCCCCCAGGCACAGAAATATTGTTCTCTCCCCGTGCCCCCACCCAGTCATAATGAAACATCTGTTCCATCGCAGCGCTTCTCTTTTCTCCCCTCTGCAGCTGAATGAGCGGTTTCCCAATATGCCCATGGAGTTCCACCTGGCTGCCCAAAAGGAACCTGAGATACGCTTCCAGCCCACTGGGGTGGAGATCACGCTCTTTGCATCTGCAGAGGCCTTCGTCATCCTCCCGAACACCAGCCTGGCCTCTGTGTTCCTGCTGAATATTGTAAGCATCTGAACAGGTGGGGTTGGTGGAGGAACGGAGATCCCTGCCCTTCTCAGAGATGGTGGGGAGAGGCTTCAACATGAACCGTCTTAAAGAGGGTTGGGAGGTGTGCGTCACAGGTCTGCTCAGGGTGGATGGGGACGAAGCCCGAACGAGTCGGCCCTTGCTGCCGTTGGCTCTGGCTTCCTCCATTGTTGGTTTAGCGCCACCTGCTGCTTGGCTCCCATCCTTCTGCCCTACCTGAAGGGAAGGACATGAGGCAGGAGTTGATAATGCAGGCGAGCTGTGCACAAGCAAGCTGCCGGCCAGCTCTGCGAAGGCTCCTTTTATTGGCACAATATGCAAACCCAGGCAGATACATTTTGAGCTGTGACCTTTACACATCTTCCAGTCCCGAGATCGTGGGGTGGTACAAAATTATTTTGGCACCTGTTTCCACCGCGTCATTTTCCCCTTGCACAATGTATGACGAAAGAGACAAAGGTCTCAGAGACAAAGGTCACAGACAGGACACGGCAGGCTACTGAGACCGCAAAAGGTCAGACAGAGGGCAAGATGTTCAGACACCTGTGGCCTTATTTGTGAGGGGGAGTGTGCTCCCCACCCCAAGGTCTCATGTGCAGAGAACTGAGGCTGCCCGCGGGCGGGAGTGTGCTCCACAACCCAGCGATCATTCCTACGTACCATTCCCCGATGTTCACAGGAAGCATGATGCATCACCCAAGCCAGACTCTGCTAATCCTCTTCTGGCTATTCTCTCACTTTGGCTTACAGGACGCCAACCTCACGGGACAACCCCTTCTTAAGCCAGGGAAGTCTGGGAAATCCCTTGGCTATGCCGGGGCTTCTGTGGCCTTGAAAAAGTGAGTATCGCTCCTCTTCTCCGGTTCCAGGGTCTTCCTCTTATTCCGCACTCCCCTTCCCCAATCCCCAGGATTAGCGCAGGATTCCTGCCTGCTGTTCTCTCACCTTTAATGCGGGCCTCCGTGCAATTATTATTATTGCACGGGCCTCGGTCCAGTATACCTGAAGGAGCGTCTCCACCTCCATCGTTCTGCCCGGACACTGAGGTTCAGCTCCGAGGGCCTTCTGGTGGTTCCTTCACTGCGAGAAGAAAAGTTACAGGGAGCCAGGCAGAGGGCCTTCTCGGTAGTGGCACCTGCCCTGTGGAACACCCTCCCACCAGATGTCAAAGAGAACAACAACTACCAGACTTTTAGAAGACATCTAAAGGCAGCCTTGTTTAGGGAAGCTTTTAATGTTTAATAGGTTATTGTATTTTAGTGTTTTGCTGGAAGCCGCCCAGAGTGGCTGGGGAAACCCAGCCAGATGGGTGGGGTATAAATAATAAATTATTATTATTATTATTATTATTATTATTAATTGCTCCTGCCCATCACCACCTGCTTTGCATGCAGAAAGCTCCGAGTTTGGTCCCTGGCATTGCTGGTTAGAGATGGAAGGACCTGGGAGACGGGAGTTTAAATCCCAATTCGGCCATTAAGCTCATTGGGTGACCTGAGGGGCCAGTCACTGCCTGTCAGCCTAACCCACCTCACAGGGTTGTTGCGAGAATTATATGAGAACAATGCATATACCCCCTTGAGCTTAACTGGAGGGAAAAGGTGGATGTAAGAAAGGGAATGAAGAAGCAAATGTTCCTGAGAGCATAAAACAGGGGTCAGCAAACTTACCGCGCCTCGGGCCGGTGTCTCCAGTGCCAATCGCGCGGTGGGCCAGAGGGCAGGGGAGTGCGTGCCCATGTGTGTGCGCACATGCTATTTCCAGTGCACTTCCGGGTCGGAGGAGCAACGGAAATAGCTTGTGCGCATGTGCACGGGCCTCCTCTGACCCGGGTGTGCACCGGAAATAATGCTTGTGCATGCGCAAATAATGCTTGCGCATGTGCACAAGCTATTTCCGGTGCTCCTCCGACCCGGAAGTGGGCAGCCGTGCAGCGCAGCGCTGGTAAGAGTGGGCGGTGGTGGCGGGTGGCAGGGGTTGCTGCGGACTGGATAAACGAGTCCCTTGGGCCTTATCCAGCCCGTGGACCTTAGTTTGGGGACCCCTGGCATAAATGAACCCCGATTTGGTGCTTTCTCATCCTTCTGTGTACCCTGCAGGTTGCGCCTGTCCAAGGAATGGTCCAAGGTTGGCGAGATCAGGGTGAGTATAGAGGAGGAGCTCGGGGGATGAAGGAATGGGTGGGGCTTAGAATCTGGAGACTGGGGTTGTGAGATGCACCTAGCTGTGCACACTAGGCCGTTCATAAAAAACTGCTTAAAACTATATGTCTGGGTTCTCAAAAGAGATAGATGATAGATAGATAGATAGATAGATAGATGATAGATAGATGATAGATAGATAGATAGATAGATAGATAGATGATAGATAGATAGATAGATAGATAGATAGATAGATAGATAGATAGATATAGATGATAGATAGATGATGATAGATAGATAGATAGATAGATAGATAGATAGATAGATAGATAGATATAGATAGATAGATAGATGATAGATAGATAGATGATAGATAGATAGATGATAGATAGATGATAGATAGATAGATAGATAGATAGATAGATAGATGATAGATTGATAGATAGATGATAGATAGATAGATGATAGATAGATAGATAGATAGATAGATATAGATAGATAGATGATAGATAGATGATAGATAGATAGATGATAGATAGATAGATAGATGATAGATGATAGATGATAGATAGATAGATAGATGATAGATAGATAGATGATAGATGATAGATAGATAGATAGATAGATGATAGATAGATAGATAGATAGATGATAGATAGATAGATAGATAGATAGATAGATAGATAGATAGATGATAGATATAGAGATAGGAAGGGGCAGACGTCTGGGGAAATGATCCCCCCCCCAGTTTTTTTTAAATTATTTTTCCAAATTATTACAAATCAAACCAAATTAATTTCATTTAATACAGTTCCTTAAAATCAGGTTTCCCACTCCTGTTCCAAACATATGACCACCATCATTTTCTCACCTTACCAACAGCACCTCAGTTACATCTTAAAAAAAAAAAAATTCCCTTTCACATGTGTAGTCCTTCATGTACATTGTTGTTCCAGGTGCATGCATTTTATGAAATAAAAGAATAAATAAAGCTTGCATTAGTTTCTCAGCCTGCTCAGCCTCTGACCCAGCCCAGCACTGCCATGTGGCCCCCAGAAGAAGGGAATGTGGCTCTCGGGCTGAAAAGCTCCCTGCTTCCTGTATGGTGACCCTACATTTCTAGAGTGTGTCCCCCTATTTTTGACTCCTCCACTTTTCAAACCCACTGTCTTTCTGCTACGCAGGTGACCGTTTTGGAGACGCTGCTGAAGGCGGCCAGCAATTTGGGGATGTCAAGGCTCAACAGTGAGTGCAGAACAATTTTCCTCTCCCGCTTCTGCTAGGGGGGTCTCCCTTCCTCTGCCACCTCCCACCTTATTTTGGGATGGAGCATTTTCAATCCCCTGGAATCTCTTGCCTGAAGTCGTGGAGAGATGCTACCGGCCAGTGTCATCAGTACAGAGCTAGATTATTATTATTATAATTTATTTATTTATTTATTTATTTATTTATATATACCCCGCCCATCAGGACGCGGGTGGCACTGTGGATTAAACCACAGAGCCTAGGATTTGCTGATCAGAAGGTCGGCGGTTCGAATCCCCGTTACGGGGTGAGCTCCTGTTACTCGGTCCCTGCTCCTGCCAACCTAGCAGTTCAAAAGCACCTCAAAGTGCAAGTAGATAAATAGGTACCGCTCTGGCAGGAAGGTAAACGGCGTTTCCGTGCGCTGCTCTGGTTCACCAGAAGCGGCATAGTCATGCTGGCCACATGACCCGGAAGCTGTACACCAGTAAAGCGAGATGAGCGCCGCAACCCCGGAGTCGGCCACGACTGGACCTAATGGTCAGGGGTCCCTTTACCTTTACCCCGCCCATCTGACTGGGTCTCCCCAGCCACTCTGCGCGGCTTCCAACAGAATATTAAAATACAATAGTCTATTAAACAATAAAAGCTTCCCTAAACAGGGCTGCCTTCAGATGTCTTCTAAAAGTCCCGGTAGTTGTTCTTCTCTTTGACATCTGGTGGGAGGGCGTTCCACAGGGTAGGCGCCACCACCGAGAAGGCCCTCTGCCTTGTTCCCTGTAACCTGACTTCTCGTAAGGAGGGAACTGCCAGAAAGCCCTCGGCGCTGGACCTCAGTGTCCGGGCAGAACGATGGGGGTGGAGACGCTCCTTCAGATATACTGGGCCGAGATGGCCAATGGCTCCTGACTTTGAATAAGGCCTCTTCTATGGGCTTTAGAATAGGATCCCATGAACCTTTTAGATTAATGGGATCCTATTTTTAGATTCACAGCGAAATAATCCCGGGCAGGTGGCCACGCAACCTCTGCTTAAAAACCTCCAAGGAAGGAGAGTTGACCAGCTTCCAAGCCATCGATAGGCCTCTTCTCTTCCATGAATATGTCCAATCCCCTTTTAAAGCCATTGAGGTTGGTGGTCACCACTGCCCCTTGCTATTTACCTGGTGTTGGGTGTCTTGGGACAGCTGTGCCCTGAAAGGCAACGTTAAACTTTCAGCTAAACAAATCGTTTGCATTTCTGTAGAACGGCTGAAGCAAGCGATTGTTCTTCCAAACTTATACGGCTCCAGTTTACTGAACTCTACTGTCATGATGAACAAGGTGAGTTCCTACTGGTGGAAGAGGTGTGGTGGCCTCAATTTGCTTGTGAACCAGACTTTGTCAACCCAGATTAAGAATACATTAAAATGTCACACATTAAAAACTTCCCTGAACAGGGCTGCCTTCAGATGTCTTCTAAAAGTTGGATACAGTGGTACCTCAGGTTAAGAACTTAATTCATTCCGGAGGTCTGTTCTTAACCTGAAACTGTTCTTAACCTGAGGTACCACTTTAGCTAATGGGGCCTCCCGCTGCCGCCGTGCCACCACTGCACGATTCTGTTCTCATCCTGAAGCAAAGTTCTTAACCTGAGGTACTATTTCTGGGTTAGCGGAGTCTGTAACCTGAAGCATCTGTAACGCGAGGTACCACTGTAGTTGTTTATTTCCTTGACATCTGATGGGAGGGCGTTCCACAGGGCGGGCGCCACCACCGAGAAGGCCCTCTGCCTGGTTCCCTGTAGCTTTGCTTATCGCAGCGAGGGAACCGCCAGAAGGCCCTTGGCGCTGGACCTCAGCATCCGGGTAGAACGATGGGGGTGGAGACGCTCCTTCAGGTATATGCTCCTTAATGCCAGGCAAGCAAGCAAGCCATGGCAATGAGGAAGAAGAGGGTGTTCAGCAGGAGCAGCTGGTGAGAATGGAAGTGAGGGGCAGAACTCTGCAGGTTGGAGACTGTCTGGCCCAGGAACAGGAGAATCTGGAACCAGCATGGGTTGGGATCAGGACCCTCCTCCCAGGTAGGTGAGGCAGAGTGCCAAGCAGCGAACTTAGTTCAAGACTGGCTTTATCATCTGGACAAAACAGGGTGTTCTGACCAGGGGAGTATTCAGTCTAGAGAGGGACTCTGATTTTCCCTAGAGCCAAGAAGGCACAGCTGAAATTCCTTTTTGCACAATGGATCTTGATATTGTTGCTTACAATGGGGTGCAGAGAACAAAGAGTTGCTCTTTTCAGCTCACGGCTTGATCTGATTAAGTTGAAGCAGGTCCGTCGCGTTCGGGCAAAGTCTGAGAATGTCACCGGCAAAAAATGTCAAAAGGCGGCGCCATTAATTCCGCTCCAGGAGTCGAGAGAGCTTTGATGGTTCCCTTTGGTCATGCTCAGACCAGGTCATGTTTCTGGGTGATTAAGGTCAGTTAGGAAGCATGAGTTTTGATGGCATCGTTCAGGAGCTAAGATGGCACCCAGGATCCAAAATGGAACCCAAGAGAGATTGGACAAGACAAGGCCCAGTCGCATGCCAAGGTCAGATGCCAACACAGGGCGATGCCTTCTGTGAGGAGAAACCAAGATATGACCAGTCAGAGGGCCTTCTTGGTAGTGGCGCCCACCTTGTGGAACACCCTCCCATCAGATGTCAAGGAAATAAACAACTACCTGACTTTTAGAAAACATCTGAAGGCAGCCCTGTTTAGGGAAGTTTTTAAATGTTTGATGTATTTATTGTGTTTTTAATATTCTATTGAGAGCCACTCAGAGTGGCTGGGGAAACCCAGGCAGATGTGTGGGGTATAAATAAATTATTATTATTATTATTATTATTATTATTATTATTATTATTATTATTATTATTATTAGAGATGCACTTTGAGGACGCCTGAGGGCCTTTCAGGAAGAGTGATTTGTTTGTGTGTGGGGGGGTTGTGTATGGTGTTCCACCAAGCAAGACATATCCTCTGTTTCCTGGTGCATTCCACTCCATCACTTTCCTTATGTCTAAAAGTCCTCTTTGGGTTGGAGGAAATTGGTTTGCAGTGCAAGACCTCCCAATGCACTATAATTGCAGAGTCTGAATCTGCTGGTATGGGACTGGATCCAACCCACAAAACAGGGTCTGTCCAGAAGCACCTTGGGGGGGGTGTGCTTTAGCTTTCTATGGAATTTCATTGTATAAAGTGCCTTTAAAAATGATGCAAAAGGGAAAAGAAAGAACAACTTCTTTTTGCAAGCTGTTAAGAAGAAATTGCTCAGGAATTAAATGTAAAAAAAACCTTAATAATAATAATAAATTTATTATTTGTCCCCTGCCCATTTGACAGGGTTGCCCCAGCCACTCTGGGCAGACAAATATAAGGTAAAGGGACCCCTGACCGTTAGGTCCAGTCGTGGCCGACTCTGGGGTTGCGGCGCTCATCTCGCTTTATTAGCCGAGGGTGCAGGCGTACAGCTTCCGGGTCATGTGGCCAGCATGACTAAGCTGCTTCTGGCGAACCAGAGCAGCACACGGAAACACCATTTACCTTCCCACCAGAGTGGTACCTATTTATCTACTTGCGCTTTGACGTGCTTTTGAACTGCTAGGTTGGCAGGAGCAGGGACCGAGTAACGGGAGCTCACTCCGTAACAGGGATTCGAACCGCCGACCTTCCAGTCGGCAAGCCCTAGGCTCAGTGGTTTAGACCACTAAAACATCAAACATTAAAAACCTGATTGTAAAGCAGACTGGAGATATATGAGGTGGTGCAGAATCTTAGCATTGTTGGTTTTTCCACCCTCTGCAGGGACACATGTTCATCGCCACTGACCTGGTCCACCAGCCCCAGGCTGCTGTATAGCCGTGAGGGGCCCCCAGAAAGAAGAGGAAAGGCAGCTGTCTCTTTCTCCTGCCTCAGGGTTTTTTCCAAGATGCTCATCTTGCAGGCTCAGGAGTCATTTGAGGCAGTGATCAAGGACAACGGGGCCTTTCCTGGGGAAGTCAGGTTTGGGCAGAGATGGGACAGTGCAAAGCCAGCCCCAAACATTTTGCTGCCTGAAGCCAGAGGACAAGATGGCCTCCCCCTCCAGTTCCACATCTAAAAGCCAACAGGACTGAAAGTTGCACCTTCCTTCAATTCAGATACTGGGATGCTATCTTCTGCCCCACCTGAGCAGAGCAGACTAGCTTAAGGAAATGCAGAACAGAGTCCGTTTCATGCACAGCCGTGTCCTCCACCTCTTGGTGCAAAAGAAAAATATTGTCACAAAAGCTGGGTACCAATCCCACCCTCTGCTGAGCGATAACAAGATCCCAGGGCGTTCCAGGCACTCGCCCCGGGTCTCTGCTCCTTTGGAGAATTGAAGACATGGTGGAGGCTGCCGTAGCTTTAAGAAATATGGTTTATTCACATATGGACACATTCAGTCTGCCTAGAGGGAGCCCAGATCTTACAGCATGGACATTTCAAGAGGGGCTTGTCCCCAATGGCATTGCAACACTTGAGTCAAAAGCATCTTTCCCAGCCAGCCTTCAGCCAGCCTGCCCAAGATGGATCTCTCCTTTCTCTCTCTCTCTCTCTCCCTTCTTCTTCCCAGCACACCTTGCTCCAAAGACTCTCTTATCCTGACACTTCACAGCCAGTTATCCTGGCAACCTTCTGTCTCTCCAGGCCCAAGATCAACACCCTATGTCCACCATCATCATAATTTATTACGGTCAAAGGCCACCCTTTGTCCTGTTAATGCCTCTATCCCAGGTGAGGCCCTGGCTTGGAAAGGAAGCTTAGCTTGTATTTTTCCACTGGCCTGTAATCTTCCTTTCAATACCCCAAATAATCAAAATCCCAGACTTTCTTAATTTCTTTATATAATGGGAGAATTCCTAGATGCTAAGATCCAAATTTGGGACAAGCACCCGAGCAGAGTTGAGCAGCCACAAAAACAAGGCTGTTAGACCTTTCAAGTGAGTTCCAAAAAATGTCCCTTTTAACAGTTAAAAAGTTTCCCTCTTCCCCTAGCATAGGTAAAACAGCACACATTTGGTAAATTAAACATTGATTTACTTACAAACTTTTCAAAGGTCGGGTTCATGGGCTTCAGCAAATTTGCACAGGCAGTGAAACTTAGCTTAGTTGGAAAGTGGTAAAATTTCCTAGATTATTGGTATTATAGGAACTCGCGAGAGGCTTGTTAAAGCCATGTGGCTGGAAGGAGCAGCTCAGAGCTCCTCACACTCCAAAGTTCACATGCAGTCTGGGGGTGAACAGAGGCTTGATTTCCTAGTTCCTCGCAAGGTGAGGGAAAGAGGACTTAGCTAAGCCTGGCTGGACAGCTTACTCTATGGTATTAACCCCTTCATTTTGGATGTCTGAGGCTGGTTATCCCACAATTGTCATCCTTCAGCAGCTGCTGCCTAAGGCAGCTGCCTCACGCTGCCTAAAAGTAGGACCGGCTTTGGCACAGCGATTTATCTTACCAAGGCAGGAGAGGTTCTCCTTGGCTAGCTCACCTGTTGCTAGGAAATGGCAGCCACTCACCTCCACCTGCCCCCTTGCCTCTTCGCACCCACCTCCAGTAATCCCACAGTGCCTTTTGGAAACCACTGGGGAAATTCTACTTGTGGTACCACGCCCTACAGAATATCACAGTGTGGGGTAGCCTGAAAAATTGGCATTTTCCACCACTGTTCCTGTGCCGTGAATGCCCTTAACCTTTGCCCTGTTAATACCAAGTTCCTTTTTAAAGTATGTTTTTATAAGACTGCTTTTACTGGTTTCCATGTTGTGTACCTGCTTTTATGATGCTGTTTTTTGTTTCTGCATGTTGCTTTTGTATCTGGCTTGGATGTTTTTAAATGCCAAGTGGTTTCGAAATGCTAATGAAGAAATAAATAAGATTTCTCTGACCTCTTCCTCAAGCCACCAGAAATAAAACAACGTTAGAACCAGTTGTTGGCATCTGTCTGTCTTGGCAGGCAATGGGAGAGTGCTTCTTTGGGGGTAACGTCAAACCGTTGGAGAGTCACAGCGCCTGCTGTGGCTGTAGAAACTGATCTGGGAGAGATGGGCTTTACTGCAGGTGGCACAGGTGAAATAAGTGCACCTTGGTGTTTCTGCTCTCTGCAACTAATTTTGGGGTGACCGATAGAGTCTACTTGCTACAGCATTCTACCTCCCCACCCAACCTCCGAATTTTATTCATGTGCTTATTTAAAACATTGTATCCCACTCTGAAACGGTTCCCATATACAGGTTTGCATACAACTGGTAAAGAGAAAAAACAACAACCCAAAGACCGTCCTTTCCCACAGGCTGAGACTGTTAGAATTCCTGCTCCATGGCTGCAGTCATGGGATTGTTGTCTTTCACATGACGGTGTATGTTTTGATTCCACAGAGTGGGAAGTGATGGAAACAGGATGTTTGTGTTCCTGTGTTCCGTGAAGTGGGACTATTGTCCTTTGTTCTTTTTCTCTTTGCTGTCTGATGCTAGAGAGAGAGGAAGCCATGTTGCAGTGCTCCATGTGTGTTTATATGTAAATAAAGTAGATTAGCCAAAATGCTGAGTTGCTGAGGTCTGTTCCACAAAGCTGCGAAGAATCTGTGGATCCCTAAGTGTGCCGGTGTCGGTTGCCATCGTTCGCTGTGATGTTCAGGCTGAAGAAAGCTTTTGAAGCTCCCAAATGATCGACCAGGAGGGAGGGAACATACCAGTCGGGCATGTGTCTCTGCCAGGATCCTACTCGAGTGTAGGACGAGCTCCTAACAGAGACATGGCACAAAAGGAAAAGGGCCTGGGAGGAAGGAGGAAAAATGCAAACTCAGGCACTGGCTCCTAGTGACAAAGTTCTTGTAAAACACCAGCTGGGATGGAAAACAGGAGGGATGAAAATTTCTTGGTCTCCAAGCTGAGCAGATGGAGTGGCCCTGCTGTCTTTCACTTTCTCCGCTGCAGGTGATGGAAGGAGAGGTTTGGCAGAGCTGATCTCTCAGCAAAACCAGGGGAGAAGCCATGCTGGCCCATCTTGTTCCTCTGATAGAGCCTTACCACATCCCTGCCCATGATGCATCATATTGTTACAGATTTGGGGTACCATAGTTTGGGGGTGCAAAAGTGCCCATAATTCTAAGAAGCTAGCGAATGGTAGAAATTACTGCTCAATAACTTTCTGCCCCCCAAAGGGGTGTTGGTAACTGGCTGGTAGTTGAGTAGGTTTTCAGAATTTAGGGGTGGTTTCATAAGCAGCAGCCTCATCACTCTGCCAAAGAGGCAAAAAAACACCTCCTCTCATTAATAATAATAATAATAAGAAGAAGAAGAAGAAGAAGAAGAAGAAGAAGAAGTTTTATTTATACCCTGCCCTCCCCAGCCAAGACCGGGCTCAGGGTGGCTAACACCCGATATAAAAACAAATTGATTGAAGTACAACTTAAAAACAAGATTAAAATACAACATTAAAACATTGAAATATTAAAATACAGCCTCATTTCAATGGAAACTCAAATCAAAAGCGTTTTTGGGGATAAAAATGTCAAGTAAAGAGGCATTGACAACCTCCCTAGCCCAGACAGATGTCTCCTCCGTACTGGATTTTATCAGCCATGAGGGACAAAGGTCCAGAGCACAAATAGTCTCACAAACCCATCCAAGCACCTTGTCCATACCGTATATTCGAGAAATTCATCCAATGAAACAGGACTTGAAAGTGCTCTGAACATCTTACTGGCTGAAGGGCGAGCATCACTCTCTTCTTCTCCCATCAATGATTCAAGATCCTGCTGGGTTCTTTCTCATTGACACGTGGAGAAAAGGGACAGAAAAAAGTGTTTTTGCAACAGGTGACAGGGAAATTAGCTGGAAAATGTGTGATAACGCTGCTTTTGATGCACCGCTGTCTAGCCTCCCCACAAACAATTCCAAGCGGATGGTCATTAGACCACCGCTACGTCATCTCCCTGCAAAAAATCCAAGTGAAGGAATATTAAATCGCCAATCCTGTGTAATCCCCCTGAAAAACAAATCCAGATGAATGCTCAGTAAACAGGCCATCTGGAAGCTCCTGTACCTTTAAAGCACATAGGATGCAGAATTCAAAGAATTAGGGGCACTGGAGTTTGTTAAGGGCTGCTAGGAATCGTGAGGGGCAAACTACATTTGCTCTCTTTGGGCAAATGGGGCAGTGACCCAACAGGCTCAAATATGTCCTTCGGCAGCCATTGCCAGCCTGCCTTCTCACTTACAGGCTGTCCCCGGGGTGGCACTGCCCATCATATTCCTCCTCCTCCATCTCCATGTTGCCCTTGTAAGACTCAGCAGGGATCAGAATTTGTTGGACCTGCCTGTTATTGCCTCTGGCGCCACCTGCTGTTGACCTCCTTGCTATCCGTCCTATCAGTTCCAATGGGCTAAATGCTTGACTTGAACATTTCCCCCTTCCCATTTCCTGAATCCCTTCTTTTGTTTACCTTCCAGTCCAGCTGTTTTCAATCTTTGGTCACCAGATGCTGTTAGACTACCAACTCCCATCGCCCCTAGCTAGCAGGACCAGTAGTCAGGGATGATGGGATTTGTAGTTCAAGAATGTCTGGGGATGCAAGGTTGAGAAAAAGCCTGACGAAAAGAGTTCTTCTTTTCCAGCTCTACCTGGACTTGCCCGGAATTGAACCTACCAGGTACTGGGAACAAGGCTTTCTTGGTGGTGGCCCCCACACCTTTGGGAATTCATCATCTGGCTCCATCACTGCTGTGTTGTTGATACTCCATCTCCCGGAATACTAAAACCCAGCGGGGTAACCCAATGACTTGTTCATTTATCTATTTATTTTATTGAATTTTTTATACTGCCCTTCATCCAAGGATCACAGGGCAGCTTACAACACGAAAACACAAATCATAATGACAAATGAAAGCAGGCATGATGCAGCAGCCTGCCTCTTCTGATAGTCTCAAATAAATAAAGCCCTTGGAACAATTATTGATTTGATTGTAATAAACAAAAATCTGCCCTTATTCCTTTATGAGGGACACAAGAGTCCTTTGTAGGTTCTCCATCGGTCGGAGAAAAATAACAGAGGCCAACCAGAGAATATTGAGAAGCAAAGCAGCTTGTAAGCCTGATCTTTATTGAAATTGTTGCAACAGGATGCTCGCCTCACACGCAGGAAAGGAGGAGGACCCAGAACAAAGGTGTGCCTGCCCTTATTTAGACATTTTAAATTCCCTGCCCTGGAGCTCTAGACCACCCCTCCATACATCATACATACATCACAGAAGGGGTGTAACCCAAGACCACCCTCCACAAACACCATACCTCATCACAGAAAGGGTGGTCTACAGCAGAAATCTGAGTGCGTTGTTTATCTCCTGTCTGGCAGGTTACCTGTTAATGCTCACTTGATTGGATACCCTGGGGAGCCTGGCCCGTCTTTTGTAATGACAAATATTCAGTTCCTGAGCCAGGTCAAAGGCTCACCCTATTCATACACAGACATACCCTTAAGACAGGATTTGTGAAGGAAAAGACAACGGGGAGGCTTTTCCGTTTTCCTTCGACCTTGCAGAGAAATATTTGGTTTCAGGACTTTTCCTGTGGGGTTTCAGACATGTGGTTCATATATGCAGTTATGAACATTTATCTTTTATAGAAGACCTTAATTTTTTAATTTCACGACACTGTTAAAAAACGGTGATGACGCCTCATCCCAAGGCAGCAGCAGGGGGAGTGCAGCTCTTGGAAATGGAGCCTGGGGGAAAAAAAACTCTCTCTCCAGCTCTTATCCTCCTTCTCCAAACGCTGCAAAGGACTCTTAGCTTGGAGTGTGCAGCCGTGTTTGTGTACAGGAAGGGGGGGTGACTGGCCGGCCTCTGGCCGCTGTCCAAGTCCTGCTTTCTGCTCTCCTTGCTCCTCCTAACAGGCCGCCCTTGCAAATTCTCTATACTGGGGGGGGGGTGTCTGCAGATGAGGAGCCCCCCTTGTTGTCCTCCTCCTCTCCTGGAGCCAGGGGGCTGCAGAGGGGAAGGGGCCGGCCAGCCAGCCAGCCAGTGGCCTGGTACATCCCTCCATCTGCCTGCGCCGGGGTCTGTTCTATAATAAGAGTCTTTGGCAGCTGTTTTGTGCCTTGGCTGCTTGCCAGCCTCCCGGCAGTTGCACTTAGAGAAAGCCTGTTGCCTCCATTTCCCACCTCGTCCGCTCCAGCTCCTTGCTTGTCCCACGGTGAGTACCCTCCCGCTCGCCCTCCTCCAAGCTCTACCAGGGGCACAGCGGCCTGGCTAGGCTAGGTAGGTGCTGGCACCTCTGAACCACCAGGCTGGGATAACTGCCTTCCTGCTCGGCTCCCCGGCACATAACGGGAAAGTCCACTTGCCATCCGACTCTGGGGAGGCAGATTTGCCACCTCAATGCCTCCTCTGCCCCAAATTTCTGCCCGCCGGGCCCAAGGTTTGGGCACTGCGCTCCCTCGACGCATTTTCCCTACTGCGTCTCTTGTTTCCTTTCGCCTTGGAAACTTTCTTTGCTCTCCTCCGGGCCTTGAATGGAGGAGGCCAGAATTTCTCCAGGAACAAAGTAACTTTGTAAGAGTTTGGCGTTACAAGGCAAAGCTTGGCTTCCATTCTTCTCCTCCAGCAATGCCAGTGCAACTCCCCTTCTTGTGCCCCCCACAAATTTCCGCTTGGATCCCTGAAATGTCAAACAGATGGATCCTATCCCTGCTTTAAAAACTGTCTGGAATCCTCCAGGGCAGAAGAAAGCCTTCTCCACAGTGCCCAGCAAGAGATTTGGGGTATCTGTTGCCCAGTGCCAGGGCCACCCTGAACCCTCTCTCTGCCTCGGGTGCCTTTCTCCGCGGCTAGAGGTCAGACAGGACGGGTCCTCCTCAGCTGCCACCTTCTTCGGTGGCTGCCGGCCAGGACCAGGGGCTGCTGGGACGCTGGAGGGCCGGGGTGTGTGTGCCAGGCCACTTTCACTCCTGCTGGCCCAGCTACTGCAGGTGTGGCCAGAGAAAGGCGGTTTCAGGTGTTTAGGATAGCCAGATCTCTAGGTCTCTGGCACAGAGGAAGCTGCCATTGGGTGGACCATTTATTCTGCCACCCTCTCTCCCTTCCACCCACACACTGCCTGTCTGATTTCGGAGACAGGGCTTGTATCTCAGTCAGCTGACACCCTCCAGGCGTCGACAGAAGCTGGGTGGAAAGAGGGCTGTGATGTGACTTGCAGGATTAGGGATGCTTGACCTATCCAGGGCTGCACAAAAGCATGTTACTTCCCCCTAAGGATCCTGGGAACTTTAGTTTGTAAAAGAGGCTGGGAATTGGAGCTCTGTAAGGGGTGCATTGTGGGTTAAACCACAGAGTCTAGGGCTTGCCGATCAGAAGGTCAGCGGTTTGAATCCCTGCCACGGGATGAGCTCCAGTTGCTCGGTCCCTGCTCCTGCGAACCTAGCAGTTCAAAAGCACGTCAAAGTGCAAGTAGATAAATAGGTACTGCTCTGGCGGGAAGGTAAATGGTGTTTCCGTGCGCTGCTCTGGTTCGCCAGAAGTGGCTTAGTCATGCTGGCCACATAACCCGGAAACTGTACGCTGGCTCCCTCGGCCACTAAAGTGAGATGAGCACCGCAACCCCAGAGTCGTCCGCGACTGGACCTAATGGTCAGGGGTCCCTTTACCTTTAAGGGGTGAACTATAGTACCAAGGATTCTTAGGAGGTCCAGAGGCTGGGCAACACGAGAACGGGGCCTTTTCAGTGGTGGCTCCCTGCTTGTGGAATGCTCTCTCCACAAAGGCTCACCTAGTGCTATCATTACATATCTTTAGGCACCAGGCGAAAGGAACCCTTTTTTGTCTTTGGATTGGCTTGGGATGGTGTCATGTTCTCAAGGCCATCTTTACCTGGGGTGCAAGGGGTGCAGAGCACCTGGGCGCTGAATTCTGGGGGGCACCAGGTGCCCGCTAGTGAAGCTGCCTAAGCTCTTAACTATCTACCTGTGATGAAATAATAAATAATTTTGATCAAGCTAGAAAAACAAAATACGTAGGTATTACCGAAATGTATACCTACTGTTTCACAAAGGACTTTTGATTTTGTGTGCTCATTTACCAAAAATGTGCCGCACCGGTGCTTGTCATTCTCAACGGTGCCATGCACGTGAAATTAACTAATTTTGGGGGCGCTGGGTGGTTCTTTGCACCCTGGCGGTGCATATGCTAAAGACAGCCCTGAATGTTGTTCATAAAAACAGAAAAAAATTGCCTTTTAGATTTTTTAAGGCTGGTTTTAATGCACACATGAGAAATTGTAAGTCGCTTGGAGCTGCCATGGCAAAAAAGCGACGAAGAAATTTAATAAATATTAATAACAATTTATTGTGATGATGATGATGATGGAGTGGCAATGTGCTTTGAAGGCTTGGTGTGCACATAGCCCTGGATAGGTTAAGGTCCCCTGATCGAATGAGGCTCATAAATATTAGAAAATTCATGGAGGAGGAGAGGCCTATCGAAGGCTCCTAGCCATGACAGCTCTGCTCTGCTCCACAGCTGGAGGCAACAATTCTTCTGAATACCAGTTGCTGGAAGCTGCATATAAGTGCTGGAGATGCAAAGAGGTTGAGGGAACGCTCTTTCATATGGGGTGGATTTGTAAAAGGGCAAGAGAGTACAGTGGTACCTCGGGTTAAGTACTTAATTCGTTCCGGAGGTCTGTTCTTAACCTGAAACTGTTCTTAACCTGAAGCACCACTTTAGCTAATGGGGCCTCCCACTGCCGCTGCTGCACGATTTCTGTTCTCATCCTGAAGCAAAGTTCTTAACCCGAGGTACTATTTCTGGGTTAGCAGAGTCTGTAACCTGAAGTGTATGTAACCTGAAGCGTATGTAACCCGAGGTACCACTGTATTGGGAAATGATCCATAATGAATTGAAGAAAAAAAATGTTTAAAAGTACTTTCCAAAAAAGCCCAGAGTCTGTTTTGTTGGGGATAATTCAGACTGAAATTCCCAGGCGTCAAAAAAAGTTATTATGTATGCCACTCATATGGGTGGGGTATAAATAATAAATAATAAATATTATTATAAATATAATCATTATCATCATAATCATCACTACTGCAGCCTGTGGTTTGTAAGCCTCAAAATGGAAAACGAGTGAGGTCCCAGCCAAAGAAGAGTGGCAACTTAAGCTGACAGAATATGCTCAGCTTGCAGACTTAGCATACAGAATAAGAGAACAAGAAGAACATACTCTACGCTTAGAGAAGATTGGAAAATATTTATTGAATATATGGGAAATAACTGTGTACAGATGAAAACCGGCAGCATTAAGATAAATAAGTTATGATGGATGCAATCTTCTTCTTCTCTGGCGATCCCTCATAGCCGAGTAACAGTGAGTCTGTAAGTGACTGTGGAGGCCAATTCTGGATCCACACATCCTTCCACAGTGGAGACACTGGTTTCTGGGTGGGAGTTGATCACAGTGTGGATTTGCCAAGCGTGCCTTCTTCTTAGCACGTTTCTCCCTTGCATCCTGAGTTCAAGTGTCTTCAAAGCCCTGACACCTTTGGCAAAGGCTGTTCTCCAACTGGAGCACTCGCAGGCCAGTGTTTCCCAGTTGTCGGTGTTTATACTACATTTTTAAAGATTTGCCTTGAGACAGTTTTTCAACCTCTTTTGTTGACCACCAGCATTACGCTTCCCATTTTTAAGTTCGGAATAGAGTCGTTGCTTTAGAAGGTGATGGTCCAGGATGTGGGGATGGATGCAATAACGGAATATTGAATAGTATAGTTTCTGTAAAATATGCAGGGACTTATGATATGTAAAATGAACCGTGGAAAGAGAGGAAGGGAAGTCATTGTTATATTAAGGATGTAAAAATGAGTACAGTGGTACCTCGGGTTAAGTACTTAATTTGTTCTGGAGGTCTGTTCTTAACCTGAAACTGTTCTTAACCTGAAGCACCACTTTAGCTAATGGGGCCTCCTGCTGCTGCCATGCCGCCGCCGCCGCACGATTTCTGTTGTCATCCTGAAGCAAAGTTCTTAACCCGAGGTACTATTTCTGGGTTAGCGGAGTCTGTAACCTGAAGTGTATGTAACCCGAGGTACCACTGTACTTTAAATTGTGAAACAGAAAATATAATACAGTGGTACCTCGGGTTACATACGCCTCGGGTTGCATACGCTTCAGGTTACAGGCTCCACTAACCCAAAAATAGTACCGCAGGTTAAGAACTTTGCTTCAGGATGACAACAGAAATCGTGCGGCGGCAGCAGGAGACCCCATTAGCTAAAGTGGTGCTTCAGGTTAAGAATAGTTTCAGGTTAAGTATGGACCTCCAGGACGAATTAAGTAATTAACCCGAGGTACCACTGTAAACAAATTATATCCAAAAAAAGAGAAAGAAACTGCAACAAGGAAGAAATGTTCTTGTGCCTGGGTTCTGCTTGCAGGTTTCCCATAATAGGCACTTGGCTAGCCCCTGTGAGAGCAAGATACTAGCCAAGATGGGCTATTGGGCAATCCAGCAGAGCCTCTTTCTTATGTCTTTCTATTCACAACAACACTCTTTCCAACCGGCCACTAGGAAAGCAGCTTCTTCTGCCATGTGGCAGATCTTGGAGGGTGTCGGAAGGGTGTCCCTCTGTCCAGGGCATAATGTGCACCCCACACGAGTGCTCTGCTTGGCAGATTTCCCACACATGTCCCTGGGCCCCCGGGTCCTGTGTCACAAAGTGCTGGACTTTGGAGCGTAAAAAGTGCAATTCCCGGAAAGTCCACCTTGCCCCGCATTCCGAGCCCAGCCGTCGCCAGACAGCTCACAAGCAGAGCAAAAAGGCTACTACTTTCTTGCTATTTATTCCCAGCATCTGGTCACCAGCGGTAGAGACCCCCTGAATATGGAGGTTCGGCTTTGCTGTCCTGTCCTTGCTCTGAAAAGTTTTGGAGAATGAACCGTATCCAGACGACATGGTTACCAGTCCTTTCCAGATATATATATATATTTTCTTCCCCGCACTAAATTAGCATGTTTATTTGTCAGCTGGTAAGAAGTCTGTTACTTATGTAAGCAGCCAAACAAAATCAGAGCATGAATGATTCCTATGCAACATCACTGTGAGCCTTTGCAGTCAGTGACCTTTACGCTTCTTAACCAAACATACAGAATATTGCCATATGAAAAAGTTACTACCTGAACTACGTGCATTAAATATTGGGAGGAAGAAAGGTTTACATTTTTATTATAATTTACTTTAACAATCTAAGAGGTTTGCGGCCATCAGTAGTTCCAGTGCAATTTCAGGTGCAATTGGAAATTCAGGGATCTCTGTTGGGCTGTTAGTGTAGCGAACCTTATAGGTGAAATACATTCATACTTTGGATAGGACGTGGGAAGGAATCTCTCTGAAATTCACTTCATTTGTTTCATTTTCGGCAAATTGTCCTGGACCACTCAACATAGCTTTTATTGTTCCTGATGTGAGTGCAGGCTCTCTTTTAACTATGAACTCTTGGCCGTCCGAGGATATCAATTTCACATACAGAGCATCAGGGCCTTCACAGCCCCCATATGTCTTCTCTTTCCATCCATCTCTTCTTATCAGATAGTTGGGTCTTTGCCCCTGGAGCCTTTGCAATAATATCTCTGCCCTGCCAGCGCCCAAAAGATATTCGCCGATGAAATATACTCAGAGTTGAGAGTGGATTTCATGCTCTTTATTCAGCTCATAGTGGTGAGGAGGAATGAATGCTCCCCCAAAGTATCTGCTTTATATACATTATTTACACAATGGGCTGCACGTGATTGGCTAATTCTGGAATTCTCCTGTAGGCCAATCAGGTTGCGGATGCACTTCCACCTGGAGCTGGATTGGGTGGCTCCTGCAGACCAATCAGACTGCTGCATTGTTCTAGGACCAATCAGACTGCTGCATTCTGAATCCTATTGTTCTAGGACCAGACTGCTGCATTTTGGATCCTATTGTTCTAGGACCAATCAGACTGCTGCATTTTGGATCCTATTCAACTCAGTACATAACAGCCAAGTAGCTTCTCAGGTCCCTTACGGTTCCAGCCGGGACAACGCCCCCTGCCCGAAACCCTCCAGATATTTCTTCAGAACATAGATTTAATGTGCACGGGGGTGCGTGCGTGTGTGTGTGTCTCTCAGCCTAAACTACCTCACAGGGTTGTCGTGAAGATAAAATGGGAAAGGGAGCACCATGTGCACCATCTGGAGCTCCTTGGAGGAAAAGGTGGGATAAGAATGTAAAAAATCATAGAATTATACAATCGTAGAGTTGAAAGGGACCCGAGGACCATCTAGTCCAACCCGCTGCAATGCAGGAATCTCAGCTGGATGCATTGCTGGGGGTTGGACTAGATGACCCTTGGTGTTCCCTTCCAACCCTAAAATCGTGTGATTCTGTGATTATTGCTCTGGTCACTGACTTATGTACATAACTTTGAGCGAGAAAAGGGTGGGATAAAAATATGATAAATCAATAAGTAATAAATTCCGTTTTTAAAAAGGCCTTGACGTTTTCATCCCCCAAAAAGTTTCTGATTTGAGTTCCTACTGAAATGAGGCTGCATTTTAATGTTGCATTTTAATCTTGTTTTTCAAGTTGTATTTCAATCAGTTGTTTTTATACCTGGTGTTAGCCGCCCTGAGCCCCGTCCTGGCTGGGGAGGGCGGGGTATAAATAAAAGTTGTTGTTGTTAAAATTATTTATGCTTTTCATTTTACAACAAACACAAAACATAAATTTCAATCCCTCCACATCATATTTTGACTCCCCTCCCCCCTTTTCTTCGGTTTCTTACACTGTTTTTTACTGTAATAAATCTCTTGGCCCTGCAGATGCTGTCGCTGCCGTCCTTGCGGGTGGGCCTCCTGACCGGAAGAAGGGTTCTGGCTGCTGCTGGTGTCCGAGCAGCCCATGGGCATGGCGGGCATGGTAAGTGATGCTCCTGCTGTCATTTCTTGCTCCCGCTGTCCTTGGGGCGAGTGGTTCCCTTCTAACGGGGGACGGGGGGGATGGCTTGAGTTCTCTAGCGGCACCCTAACAGCTCTCAGCACCCAGAACAAACTTCAGTTCCCATGATTCCCTGGGGGAAGCCAGGGCTGTTGAAAGTGCCGTCGTGTTGCTTTAGATGTACGGGGAAGATGTTGCCTGCTTTTTAAGGTGCAGGTAAGGACGTGGGTGGAGCTGTGGGTTAAACCACAGAGCCTAGGACTTGCCGATCGGAAGGTTGGTGGTTTGAATCCCCACGACCGAGTGAGCTCCCGTTGCTCGATCCCTGCTCCTGCCAACCTAGCAGTTCAAAAGCACCTCAAAGTGCAAGTAGATAAATAGGTACCGCTCTGGCGGGAAGGTAAACGGCGTTTCCGTGCGCTGCTCTGGTTCGCCAGAAGCGGCTTAGTCCTGCTGGCCACATGACCCAGTAGCTGTACGCTGGCTCCCTCGGCCAATAAAGCGAGATGAGCGCTGCAATCCCAGAGTCAGCCACAACTGGATCTAATGGTCAGGGGTCCCTTTACCTTTACCTTAAGTGTGTTGCCCAGCCCTGGGTGTTGCTAGTAGGGATGCGGGTAGTGCTGTGGTCTAAACCACTGAGCCTCTTGGGCTTCCCAATCAGAAGGTTGGTGGTTTGAACCCCTGCAAAGGAGTGAGCTCCCATTGCTCTGTCTAGAATGCGGATCCTACCCAGGGCCAATCTGGGACATTTTGGTGGCTGAGGCAAACCACAAAACGACGTCCCTTTCGACCCCCATAGGAGACAGCTGCATATTCCTGCGTTGCAGGGGGTTGGATGAGGGGGTTGGATCCCCAGGGACCTGTCCAAATCTTACCATCATTCTGTCCGGATGCTGAGGTCCAGTGCCAAGGGCCTTCTGGCAGATCCCTCGCTGCGAGAAGCCAAGTTACAGGGAACCAGGCAGAGGGCCTTCTCGGTGGTGGCACCCGCCCTGTGGAACACCCTCCCACCAGATGTCAAAGAGATAAACAACTACCTGACATTTAGAAGACATCTGAAGGCAGCCCTGTTTAGGGAAGCTTTTAATGTTTAATAAGTTATTGTATTTTGATATTCTGTTGGAAGCCGCCCGGAGTGGCTGGGGAAACCCAGCCAGATGGGCGGGGTATAAATAATAAATTATTATTATTATTATTACTATTATTATTCTATTATTCTAAGTTATGAACCTACCCAGATCATCATTGGAGGCCCTTCGTCGTGTGCCTCCTCCATGAGAGGTCCAGAGGGTGGCAACATGATAACGGCCGTTTTCATTGAAGGTTTCTAAGGAGAGATTGGATGGTCATCTTCCATGGATGCTTCAGCTGAGATCCCTGCATGGAGGGGGTCAGACTAGATGATCCTTGGAGGTCTCTTGCAACTCTACAATTCTACAATTCTATGAAGACTGCATTAAGTCTCCCAGTGTGACCCAGTTGCAAAACCTTTGCAGCTTGTTGAACCCAGAGAAGGAGGCGGAAAAGAAGGAGCCAGCCTCAAGAGATCTTCCCTCCTTACAACTTGCACTTGAGAGCTAATCGCCGTAATGGCGAAAACAGTAACATTGCGTTGACACAGTATAATTAAGGAAGCAAACTACACTGGTAATAATATATTTGGAAGAACTGCAAAGACAACAGATAAAACATTGAAAATGCAGCAGCAATCCCACCACCACCCCGCCCCCAAAAAAACCTCCCCACAAGTAGCACATATAACTCACCAGCATTTTGCAAACAAAATTAGGGACGTGCTTTTGACACCCCAGTTTCCATAAAAAGGATCTCTGCTGAGGCCCCCCCAGAAAAAAATCATTACACATCCCAGAAGGCTGAACGTGTATCTTCTGGCTCTCGTTATATTTATTTACTCAGCAGTAGTAAATGCTGATTTCAAAGCTGAGGCGGTATGTTTGTTGAGTTAAAAATACACTAGAATACCAGTCATCCGACAGTGGCTTATCAGCAGTTTGAATTGCAAGGTTCTGCAGGAATAATCAGATGCACAAATAGAGGCTGGGGGACGTCTGGTTTAGCGGTGCAGGTGAAAAGGATCTAGAGAACTTAGTAGACCAAAAGCTTAACATGAGTCTACAGCGTGATGCAACAGCAAATAAAGTGAATGATATTCTAGGCTGCATCTACAGTGGTCAAGTGTCCAGATCAAGGGAAGTCATTTTGTTGTTTAGTCGTGTCCGACTCTTCGTGACCCCCTGGACCAGAGCACGCCAGGCACTCCTGTCTTCCACTGCCTCCCACAGTTTGGTCAAACTCATGCTGGTCGCTTCAAGAACACTGCCCAACCATCTCTGTCGTCCCCTTCTCCTTGTGCAACTCAATCTTTCCCAACATCAGGGTCTTTTCCAGGGAGTCTTCTCTTCTCATGAGGTGGCCAAAGTCTTGGAGCCTCAGCTTCACGATCTGTCCTTTCAGTGAGCACACAGGGCTGATTTCCTTCCGAATGGAGAGGTTTGATCTTCTTGCAGTCCATGGGACTCTCAAGAGTCTCCGCCAGCACCATAATTCATCCATTCTTCGGCGATCAGCCTTCTTTATGGTCCAGCTCTCACTTCCATACATCACTACTGGGAAAACCATGGCTTTAACTACACGGACCTTTGTTGGCAAGGTGATGTCTCTGCTTTTTAAGATGCTGTCTAGGTTTGCCATTGCTTTTCTCCCAAGAAGCAGCCTTTTTAAATAGTCCTACTCTATTCTACCTTGGTCAGACCACACTGTCTGGAATACTGTGTCCAGTTCTGGGCATCACAATCTAAGAAGGAGGTTGACAAGCTGGAAGGTGTGCAGAGGAGGGCAACCAAGAGGGTTTTGGCAACCAAGCCTTATGAGGAGCAGGAGCAGTTGAGCACAGAGCTATTCCCCTATAGATTGATCTCCACCACAGACAGGCTAAGCTTCACCCATCAGATGGCCTGTGATATGGACAGAATTCTCCTCTAGGGAATGCAGAATCCCCTCTGAGCAGTTTAACTCCAGGCACAGAAGAACGCAAGGCTTAAAAGCAATCCTGTTTTGAGCCTGCTGTCGCCGTAGGGATTGTGTTCTGATGACGTCTACGATGCTGTTTTTACTGCCGTTTATTTCACGGTAATATTCGGCTTGCTTGGGTTTCTACAAGCCTCCCTGAGTTTCATTTTATCTGAGAAAATGGTTACCTTGACTGTGGGATGTGTTCCTTGGAGATGATGGTGCAAAACATCTGGAGGGATGGTTTGGCACAAGGGAAAAGGGCAAAACACACCTCTCTCTCTCTCTCTCTCTCTCTCTCTCACACACACACACACACACACACACCACGTGGCTCAGAGTTGCATAAAACCCAGTTCAATCCCCAGACAGAGTCAGCTGCAGAGGGGCTGGTGGTCTCTAGCTTGGCCATGTAGCTTGCTTTAAAAGGTAAAGGGACCCCTGACCATTAGGTCCAGTCGTGACTGACTCTGGGGTTGCGGCGCTCATCTCGCTTTATTGGCCGAGGGAGCCGGCATACAGCTTCCGGGTCATGTGGCCAACAGGACTAAGCCGCTTCTGGCAAACCAGAGCAGCGCACGGAAACGCCATTTACCTTCCTGCCAGAGCGGTACCTATTTATCTACTTGCACTTTGACGAGCTTTCGAACTGTTATACAAGCCTCTAATTTGAAGGAGTGTCAAGAGCAGGGACGTAGGGGGTGGGCTGCCCAGGGTGCCACTCAGGGGGGGTTTGACAAGATGGCCCCTGCCTCTCCCCGGCTGTAGAGCGGCCGAGGGCGCACGCAGTCTGTATGGGCACCGCTTGCACAGCATCCGTATGGGCTGCTTCTTGCACAGTGACCGTACGGGCTGCCACGCATGTGCACTCTGTACAGGATGCCGCACATGTGCACGTCGTAGAGGATGCTGCTCGTGCAACAGCCCGTACAGTCGCTGTGCAAGTGGCAGCTCATACGGAGTGCACATGTGCGGCATTCCGTATGGAGTGCGCATGCGCGGCAGCCTGTACGGTCACTGCACATACGCACTCCGTACGGGATGCCGCACATGCACAGTCTGTACAGATGTCATGCATGCGTCACTGGGCGGTTCGCCCCGCTCCGGGTGCCAGAGAGGATTCCTCCGCCACTGGTCAAGAGTACAGGTCCTCTATTTCAGAGGCTCCCACAGACCACTTGAAAGTGGCTGAGGGTCTTGGTTTTTCTGCCTGTTGTAGCAATAATAATGTGCCAGGCTAGATGCAGCAGGCTTTTCAGTTGTAACCTTTATTGCTTCTTTTATTTCTTACATATATAGTGCAGGCTTCTGTATTGCAATTTTCATTCCATAGAATTAAAATTGCAGTACAATAAAAAAAAACACATAAGAAACGGAGCCGTAAAAACACAATATAAATCAATTGGGTTCTTTGTTTATTTTGTTTGAGAAACTTTATACACCGATCGATTGGTTTTATAAAAAACCAACAACCCTCAAAGCAGTTTACAAAAAGATAATGCAAGAAAGATAAGGACGCGGGTGGCGCTGTGGGTAAAACCTCAGCTCCTAGGACTTGCCGATCGCATGGTCGGTGGTTCGAATCCCCGCGGCGGGGTGCGCTCCCGTTGCTCAGTCCCAGTGCCTGCCAACCTAGCAGTTCGAAAGCACCCCCGGGTGCAAGTAGATAAATAGGGACCGCTTACTAGCGGGAAGGTAAACGGTGTTTCCGTGTGCGGCTCTGCCTCGCCAGGGTAGCTTCGTCACGCTGGCCACGTGACCCAGAAGTGTCTGCGGACAGCGCTGGCCCCTGGCCTCTTAAGTGAGATGGGCGCACAACCCCAGAGTCTGTCAAGACTGGCCCGTACGGGCAGCGGTACCTTTACCTTTACCTTAATGCAAGAAAAAATTACAGTACAACCATACAAAAGTTAAAATACTAAAACGGATTAAAATTGCCTCAACTTCCTAAAGATCTGGCTTGGCTTGTCTAAGCAAGTATGTTGTTTGAAGTTTGCTCAGTTTGAAGCTCTCCCCTATGTGAAAGCCCTGCCAATACAATTGCAGTTTCAAGATAAAGACCCATGAGAAGGGGGACCTGCAGGGCTCTTGCAAGGGTTGCCCACCCAGAGTTTGCAGCACTTGGACAGCTGACTGGGCAGGTTGAAGAGTCACCTGGTCACAGCCTCCCCTGCTATTAGCCGAGATTCCTGTATTGCAGGGGGTTGGACTAGATAATCCCTGGGCCCCATCCCTCTCTACAATTCTGTGATTCTGTGGTGAGACATATTGTACTATTTAAATGATAGAAAGACAGTGCACAAATTAAAAGTGAAATGAAATGAAAAACATTTTAATTTTTCAGTATTTTTTAATGCAGTGGTGCCAATATAATTAGTGTAAAAAATGGTAAAGGTAAAGAACCCCTGGGCGGTTAAGTCCAGTCAAAGGCGACTATGGGGTTGTGGCACTCATCTCGCTTTCAGGCCAAGGGAGCCGGCGTTTGTCCACAGACAGCTTTCCAGGTCATGTGGCCAGCATGACTAAACTGCTTCTGGTGCAATGGGACACCGTGGCGGAAACCAGAGTGCACGGAAATGCCATTTACCTTCCCGCTGCCATGGTACCTATTTATCTACTTGCACTGGCATGCTTTCAAACTGCTAGGTTGGCAGGAGCTGGGACAGAGCAACAGGAACTCACTCCGTCGCCGGGATTCGAACTGCCGACCTTCTGATTGGCAAACCCAAGAGGCTCAGCGGTTTAGACCACAGCGCCACCCGCATCACTATAATTAGTGTATGCAATTTTAATGCAAAAATGACAACTTTTTAGCTTGGGGGGGAATGTATAAGTGGCCACCCTCATGGCTGGTGTGGGGATGTGCCCTAGCCATGCTGAGGTTCCTCTCTGCTGTTCCTCTTTCTCCCTAGTCGCAGCCCAAGAAGATCTCTCAGTGCCTATGTATTATGACAAGCGCAGCTACCCGCTCCCGGACGTCCCCTTCTGCAAGGAGCTGGACACTTCCCAGAAGGCCCTCAAGGAGAAAGAGAAAGGATCCTGGAAGCAGCTGAGCAATGAGGAGAAAGTGGCCCGTACGTAGCAACAGACTGGCCCATCCAGGGATGACCTGCTGGGCTGGAGGAACCTGGGCATCCCCACAGGGCCAGGACAATGTTTTGTGGGCAGCCTCTGTAGGGTCAAGGCACACTAGACAGACAAGATGGAGGCTGCACCCTAAGTTGCCAGTCTTTGGGGATGTGGGAGTAATTTAACTCCCATTTAAAGGTGAATCACACTTTCTGCCATAAAGGGAGATACAGCCACCCTTGGAAATTCACACTTACCTGAATTTTGCAATGCAACACTTACCTGAATTTTGCAATGCAATTCTCTGCTTTCCTTTGGACCCCTTCAGCAAGGCCAAGAGGGGGGTGGTCTTGTGGTCTGGGCAGCCCAGGACCTCCAGACCCCAGGGAGGTCACTCCAGTGTTGCTTATGCAGAATTGACTTCACCCTCGGAGGCACACTCCATTGTCTCTTGAGACAGATGGGTGCCCACTATACAGGTGAAACTCAAAAAATTAGAATATCGTGGGAAATTTCCTTTTTTTCCATAATTCAACTTGAAAGGTGAAACTAATATATGAGACAGACTCACACATTCAAAGCGAGATATGTCAAGCCTTGATTTGTTATCATTGCAATGATCATGGCATACAGCTGGTGAAAATCCCAAATTAACAATTTCATAAAATTAGAATATTCATGGAAATCAGCAAAACAAGGATTGCAAATCAAGCAAGATTGGACCTCTGAGCAGTAGAAACATATCTCTCTTTGCATGTCATGAGTCAATCTCATTTATTAGTTTCACCATTTAAGGTGAATTACTGGAATAAATGGACTTTTCCACGATATTCAAATTTTTCGAGTTTCACCTGTAGTTCTCCAGCCATGCCACGTGTATAAAAATGCATCCATTGAGGGAAAGTGAGCGTATTAATGAAAGTTAACGTACAAAATGCATCTTATCGGGAGCAATTGCTCACAAAAATGTGCAAGCGAGCAAAAACTGCAAACAAAAATTTGGAGATCGTGTGCTCCAAAGTGCTGAAGAATTTTCATCAGCGTGAAAGGAGAGCTTTGAAGCCAGTGAGAATAGGTTTTCTCACCCTGAGAGGTTACTCAGAGCCAATCAGAGGGAAAGGAGATGAGTCGGCCACTGAGGATGGGCTCCTGGGGTCACTCCGGAGAAGGTTTGCAGGAAGGACACGGAGGAGTTGCTGTTCTGTCTGCTCCAAAGCTAAGCATTTAGGAACACTGAAAAGACAAGGCACTTCATTTTCAAGAGAATGGAGGGCAAGTTCTGTTACGTATAAATGTACCTTCAGGGAAAACACACCTTAAGGCGCTCCAAAATATCAGAGCACTCCAAATCATCTGCAGAAAACGGATCTAGCTGGAAAGGCATCCCTTAGAGATCTGATTCAATTCTTGCACTGCATCTCTTAATTCTTATTACAGTGGTACCTCGGGTTACAAACTTAATTAGTTCCGGAGGTCTGTTCTTAACCTGAAACCGTTCTTAACCTGAGGCTCACTTTCACTAATGGGGCCTCTTGCTGCCGCCACCCCGCCGGCGCACGAGTTCCGTTCTCACCCTTGGACAAAGTTTGTAACCCGAGGTACCACTTCCAGGTTAGCGGAGTTTGTAACCTGAAGTGTTTTGTAACCTGAGGGGTTTGTAACCCAAGGTACCACCGTATTGCATAATGATAGGATTGTTGCATCATCTTAGAAGGGGGCATGGCTGTGATGTTTAATAAGGGGACCCTGCACTTCTGGATTTTCTGTTCCGCTCATGCCTGGAGCTGCCATCGTTGGCTGCCCATCACACCTGCATGGGAGACAGGGAACAGCCGGGGCACCCCTGCCAATCATCTGGAGGGACAGGCAAGTGAAGGCACAGAGAGCCTGAGCAGGGGAGGTGGGCGGCGTGGATCCTGACCCTGCTGCGCTTGCCTTGCAGTGTACCGGCTCAAGTTCCACCAGAGCTATGCAGAGATGAACAGGCCCTCTAGCGAGTGGAAGACGGTCCTTGGAGGAATTTTCTTCTTCATCGGATTCACGGGATTGATTGTCTGGTGGCAACGGGTCCATGGTAGGGAAGTGGGAAGAGGGGGAAGAGGAGGAGGAGGAGGAGGATGGGTGGCTGTGGTGTGGATGAGAATCCCAGTGGTGTTTACAGAGCTCCCGCCCTTTCCTGGGCATCTGTGAGTCTTCCAAGGCGGGCAGAAATACAACTGGTGCTGCCTCCTCCAACAGCCACATTGCTGGGCCAGATGGTGGCTTCACCTGTGGAATTTTGCTCCAACGCACAACTGCTGAAAGCACAGAGCCTTACCTGTGCTGGGGGAAGTACTTTGAATACAGGGGTTTTTTTGCTTTCCAAAGCCACTGTATACTGAGCCAAATCATGGGCTCATCTACTCAAGAGTGCTGGAAGCCTCTCTCACAGGGAAGGACCATAGTTTGAACATCCGCCTTGCAGGCCAAAGGTCCCAGGTTCAATCCCCAACATCTCTGGGTAGGGCTGCGAACGCCCCTGCCTGAAATGCTGCAGAGCTGCTGCCAGCCAGAGTTGACAGCACTGAGCTAGGTGGAACAATGGCAGACTCAGTATAAGCTAGCTGGCTGTGTTCCTGTGTAAAAATAGCCTAACTCGGAAGGTGCTGGACTCTTTGTTGTTGTTGTTTAGTCATTTAGTCGTGTCCGACTCTTCGTGACCCCCTGGACCAGAGCACGCCAGGCACTCCTGTCTTCCACTGCCTCCCGCAGTTTGGTCAAACTCATGCTGGTAGCTTCAAGAACACTGTCCAACCATCTCCTCCTCCGTCGTCCCCTTCTCCTTGTGCCCTCCATCTTTCCCAACATCAGGGTCTTTTCCAGGGAGTCTTCTCTTCTCATGAGGTGGCCAAAGTCTTGGAGCCTCAGCTTCACGATCTGTCCTTCCAGGGAGCACTCAGGGCTGATTTCCTTCAGAATGGAGAGGTTTGATCTTCTTGCAGTCCATGGGACTCTCAAGAGTCTCCTCCAGCACCAGAATTCAAAAGCATCCATTCTTCGGCGATCAGCCTTCTTTATGGTCCAGCTCTCACTTCCATACATCACTACTGGGAAAACCATAGCTTTAACTAGACAGACCTTTGTTGGCAAGGTGATGTCTCTACTTCTCAAGATGCTGTCTAGGCCTGTCATTGCCCTTCTCCCAAGAAGCAGGCGTCTTTTAATTTCGTGGCTGCTGTCACCATCTGCAGTGATCATGGAGCCCAAGAAAGTAAAATCTCTCACTGCCTCCATTTCTTCCCCTTCTAGTTGCCAGGAGGTGATGGGACCAGTGGCCAGGATCTAAAGAGATTCTAAATAAGAGTTTGCAGGGGGTTAGACTAGATGACACATGGGGGTCCCTTCCAACTCTACCATCTTTGATTCTGGGATTCTACTCTGCCTGGCAGAAATTCTCCACCCCAGAGGGCTTTCCCCACGGGAGATGCTAAGGATTGAACCATGGACCTCTGGCATGCAATGCATCATCTTTACCACTGAGCTACGCAGCCCCTCCCCAAATTGAAGCCCAAGGTAGACATCTCACTCAGAGCAGCACCTACCCAGATTCCCCTCCCAGGCAAAGATTCCTTGTACAGGACCTCTTTCGTCCTCTGTGTCTGAACCAGACTGGATTTATCTGTCTCAGTAGGTGAGGCATCGGTGGAAATCCAGCCAATTTGGCTGCTTGAATCCTTCCCCTCCCTTTCTTCTTTTTACCATTATTGGTGGATGATTTTTCCAGGCTGCCTTAATGCTTCCCCTTCATTTCGTCTGGGTCGTGCTCCCACTGCCCGGCTGCAGACGTAGGCTGTGCTAAGACATAATAGCTTGGGAAAAGAGGTCTTGAGGCAGGCAGCCTTCGCTCCTGGTTCACACTGCCCGTGATTCTGTAAATGCCATTTCCCCACTTAGGCCAAATCTACACATGAAGCAGAATGAGGTCAGAATTAGGTGGGTCAATTAGACTGGGCTGCTTCAGATTGCTAGTGGAGGATAATACATCTGAACGCTCATGGGTGTTGAACCAAGCAGAAATGCAGCACACCAGGGAAAGAAAACCAGTAGAAAACCAGCGTATCACTGGAACCTGTCTTGATGTGCTGGATTTCCAAGTGCAGGCAGATTATGATTATTTTACATTTATAACGGAGCATTCGAAAACAGGGTTCCAACCTCTGCAGCTTGAAGTGGAGCAGTGCATCTGGCCAAGGCAAGACTCATGGCTTCATTCTGCTCTACCGAACATTCAGCCTCCACCGACTTAAATATAAGTGTGTCAGAGAGTGGGTGGATGCGTAAATTAAAAAGCCTCAAGCTTTCCTTTCTACGGATAATCTGAGCTGCCCTCTTCTGAACCATTCCCAGCTCTGCACAATCCTTTGAGAGACGGGACAACCAGAGCTCTCCTGCTCGCCTGGAGTTTCCAGAAGCGAACCTACCATAAATGTAGCCTGGATGTGGGGAGTTGTGATTTCTTAAGAACATAAGAAGAGGGTCTGGTGGATCAGGCCAATTGGCCCATCTAGTCCACCATCCTCTTCTCACAGTGGCCCACCAGACGCATGTGGAATCTTCTTCCAATGTTCAGCTTCACTACTGCCTCTGACAGGACTGAGCATTTAGAAGATCGCTTTGCCCCCATGTCAGGCACTGTGCTGGTCCCGTGGGTTACCCAAGAGGCGAGGTCCAAGTCCGGTCCGGGGTCAAAGGTGCAACATGGAGACAGTCCGTAGTAGCTGGAGCTGGGTGCAGGGCAGGGAGTCGGGTGAAGTCAGGAACAGGCTTGCAAACAGGGAGCCAGGGCAGGTCGGGAGCTCAGGCACGAAAGCAGGACAGGGTTCACGCAGGAACTAGCAACCAACAATGTTGCTCCCTCAACTTGGGACTGGGGCTGGCCGGCTTTTATCTGCCCCGAGGCATAGGGTGGCCCCGATCCTCTGGTGACTTGCCTCTCCTGGCCTGGAGGTGAGCACTCCTCCTGTGGGAACTTAGTTCCCTCCGCCTCTCTGCCCTGAGCCTCTGCAGCTCAGGAGAGGCTGGAGGGTTACCGGACCCAGAGGCAACCTCAGCTTCCTCTGACGGGGCTGAGAGTGGAGCACCTGCAGGCAATGGGTCCTCCATCACCTCAGGGGCCAGAGCAGACTCAGCTGACGCCTGCAGCTGAGGATCCAGCACAGGTGAGGACCCTTCAGGCTCATGCCCCAGCCCCGGCTCAGCTGGTTTTGGAGGTGGGGAATCCTGTGCAGGCTGGGATCCCTCAGGTTCAGTATCTGAGTCCGAATCCCAGGCCATCACAGGCACAAAAGCAACCAACTTGGAAGGTGCCTGCTTCAAGCCTTGCACCCACGGCTGGAAAATGACCTGCCTAAATCAGCCCTGAAAAAGCTTTTTGCTTTCTGCAGCATTCCTGCTGCTGGAAGATGCTTTCCAGCAGAGGGAGCACATGCTTCTCCTAGCTGCGCACCCCAGCCATTCCCCAGGCCAGGCCTCTCTGCCCACAGCTGATGTTCCTGGACCATTGGGGAGTAAACAACCCACAGCCAGCCATGTCAGCCCTGCGCTCCTGGAAATCAGGGTGGGGAGGAACAAAGGGGCCGCTGTTTTCCTCGCACTGGTCTGATGCCCATGGAGCTGTTTTCCTGGATTTGCAATAACAGCCCATCTGCCAAGTGAGGGGTGTGGAATGGCGGGGGGTGGCAGGCTCAGAAAGGAGGAGAAAGGCCAGTTCTGTTGCCTGCCTTTGCAGCAACAGCAGCTCTGGGCTGTCCCCCTTCACGGGGCTCGCCTGATGCGTATAAAACCCACAGGGCCTGTGGGGCCCAGTTTGTGCGCACAACCCAGCGGCAAAGGGCGAGGGAATTAGCGCGGCCACTTTCTCACTCTGCGTGCTGTGCTGGAGGTTGCAGAAGAGAACTTCACCCCAGGCAGAATTCAGTTTGTTTGGATGCAGAATTGCATTTTTTTTTAAGTGCACCTAGAAAGCTAAGGGTGGGCCCAATCACTTGCCACGGATTCTCACAGGGCAGGCAAAAAACAAAAAAAGAGGATGTTGCAGAGCTGGAGAAGGGCAATGGATGGAGCAGTTCCCCTGTAGGAACGTAAGAGGAGCTTGCTGGACCAGGCCAGTGGCCCACCTGGTCGAGGATCCTGTTCTCAGTGGCCAACCAGATTCTTGTAGGCACAAGAGCATCTCTTCCCTCCTGTGGTTCCCAAGAGGGAACCTGATTTTTAGTTCAGAGAAAAGGCAAGTGAAAGGGGTCATGATAGGTAAAGGTAAAGGGACCCCTGACCATTAGGTCCAGTTGTGGCCAACTCTGGGGTTGTGGCTCTCATCGCCCTTTATTGGCCAAGGGAGCCGGCGTACAGCTTCTGGGTCATGTGGCTAGCATGACTAAGCCGCTTCTGGCGAACCAAAGCAGTGCACGGAAACGGCATTTACCTTCCCGCCGGAGTGGTACCTATTTATCTACTTGCACCTTGATGTGCTTTTGAACTGCTAGGTGGGCAGGAGCAGGGACCGAGCAATGGGAGCTCATCCCATCATGGGGATTCGAACCGCCGACCTTCTGATTGGCAAGCCCTAGGCTCTGTGGTTTAACCCACAGCGCCACCCAGAGAAAGGTTTTTTCCTCCCTCTCTCATAACTCTAGAACTCGGGGACATTCCATGGAGCTGAATGCTGGAAGGTGGTGCTGATAGTGCCAAGGTCACAGGTTTGATCCTCGTATGCGACAGCGGCATATTCCTGCATGGGGTCAGACTAGATGATCCCGGGGTTCCTTCCTATTCTATACTTCTAGGATTCTGATTCTATGCAGGACAGATAAAAGGACTTCACGCAGCACAGTTAAAACTCTGATAGTGACGGCCGCCTAGTTGGATGACTTTGAAAGAGGATTAGACAAATTCATGGAGCTACTAACCATGACGGCTATGCACCTCCGTTATTGGAAGATGCAGGCCTCTTGCTGGGAGTCACAAGTGAGGAGAAGGCTGAGATCTTTGAGTCCTTCCCATAGGCATCTCCTGAGCTGCTTTGCGAAAGATGTTGCTGCACCAGGTGGGCCTTTGACCTGATCCAGCTGCAGGGCTCTGTTTGTGTTGAAAGAAATCTTAGCAGACATGCATTTCACTCCATTAGCCAGTTGATTAAACCTGAACACTTGTCCTGCAAAGCACAAATACTAACAGAATTGTAGAGTCGGAAGGGACTCCACGAGCCATCTAGTCCACCCCCTGCAAGAATCCCTGACAGATGGCCATCTTGTTTAAAAACCTCAGATGAAATGGCTTTGCTTTTTGTTAAGGTGTGGCTGGGTCTTAAAAGGATTTGTCTTAAAACAGGCTAAGATGGCACCCACAAGCTGCAGGTTTTAGAGGTACTTACAGGATACTTACCAATTAAAGCTTCCATCCTACACATCCTTATCCCTTGAACTCTCTGGGACTGACATCTGAGCAGGGATGTGGTCCAGGTTGTAGCCCAACTAGGAACTTTGCTGTGCTCTATTCTGCGCTCCCAAGACAGGGTGTGTGTTTGTGTGTGTGTGTTGTTTGGACCCCCATCCACCTTTTGGTCTTGCATATGGAGTAACAACCATACACCAGGGGTGGGGACCTGTGGGTCCCCAGATGTTGTTGGACTACAACTCCCATCATCCCTGAGCTCTGGCCTTGCTTACTAGGGATGATGGGAGTTGTAGTTCAACAACATCAGGGGACCCACAGGTTGAGAAAGGCTGCTATAGACCCTCCAGATGTTCCTGGACTACACTTCCCATCATCCCTCACTGTTGGCCATGCTGGCTGGTTCTGATGGGAGTTGGAGTCCAGCCATATCTGGAGGGCCACAGCTTCCAGTCACCGCCACCACCCAAGTGAACAAACTATTTATTGTCTTTCTCCCCCTTGACCACCCTGGAACAGGGTTTGGGAGGCATCAACGGTCTCCTAACCAGTGCGGGAGAACCCTCCCTGTGACCCGCTCATTATCTTTCTGTCGCCCACCTCACTCGGCCTTCCCCCGTTGCCTTGACAGTGTTCCCCCCGAAGCCGCACACCTTGACCGACGAGTGGAAGGCCAAGCAAATCAAGCGCATGCTGGACATGCGCACCAACCCTGTGGACGGCTTCTCCTCCAAGTGGGACTACGAAAAGAACGAGTGGAAGAAGTAGAGCGCGGAGGCGGAAGTCGGGGAGAGGCAGCCGCGGATCCTGCACGTTCAAGGCAGAATTGACCGCCCCGAGGGTGGCAGCTGGGGCGACGTCTCCCACACTGCCCATGCCCCTACCAGCCCCCTTTGGATCACCTCCCCTTGGCCTGAGCCTTCCCAAATCCACCCAATGTGCCTTTGCCTTCCTGGAGCTGCAGGAGGTCAGGCATGTTCACCAGCCGTCTCTGTTCCACTGCAGAGAGACTGGCACTGCCTCTGCCAACCTGGTGCCCTCTGGCTGTTCTGGACTACAGCCCCCGGCAGCCCTTGCCAGCACAGCCGAGGTCACCAGGTCAGCCGAGACTGGATTGGACCCAAGCCTCTTTGCGTGGCCTTTCCAGCGGCTCCTCTTAAGCAGCCTTGCTCTTTCCCTCCATGCAATAAAACACTACGTCGTACATCAGGCTGTGGTTTGCATCTCTCTTGGGTAGCCGTAGGTAAGAGGAGGCGGGGGGAACCACCTGGGGTTAACCGTGCGGCTCCTTCATTCAATGCATGCATAGCTGCCTTATGCCGACTCGGTCCTTGCAGCTTCCAGCAACTTTGGATCCAAAAAGAATCCCCGCTCCTTTTAGGAGCTCAAGTCGCTGGAAGCACCAGGGATCACATATCAACAGTCTGCTGGATCAGGCCAATGGCCCATCAGGTCCAGCATCCTGGTCTCATAGTGGCCAACCAGAGGTGTGTGGGAAACCCAAAAGCAGGATTTGAGCACAAGAACATCTTCCCTCCCTGTGGTTTCCAGCAACTGCTATCTCCAACTGAGAATAACCACCATGGCCAGTAGCCTTCAATAGGCCTCTCCTCCTTGTCTAATTTAAAGCTACCCACGCTAGTGGCCGTGGCCATAGCTGCCTCTTGTGGGAAAGAGTTCCAAAGTCTGCACATTCCTAAGTACGCAATTGTGCATTACTGCTGGTTTAAAGGTAAAGGGACCCCTGACCATTAGGTCCAGTTCTGGCCGACTCTGGGGTTGCGGCGCTCATCTCGCTTTATTGGCCAAGGGAGCCGGCGTACAGCTTCCGGGTCAGGTGGCCAGCATGACCAAGTTGCTTCTGGCGAACCAGAGCAGCGCACGGAAACGTCATTTACCTTCCCGCCTATTTATCTACTTGCACTTTGACGTGCTTTCGAACTGCTAGGTGGGCAGGAGCAGGGACCGAGCAACGGGAGCTCACCCCATCGCGGGGATTCAAACCGCCGACCTTTTGATTGGCAAGTCCTAGGCTCTGTGGTTTAACTCATAGCGCCACCCGCGTCTCCACTGCTGGTTTCGATGGGCCTTTTTTCTGATCCAGGTTACTCCTGACCATGAAAGGCAAGGCAGTCTTGCCAGGCTCACACAGCTTGCTCATGCTCCCCCTTAAAGAGCACACAGACAGAGAGGACAGTGCTTGAAAAGACTACTGGCCTGCCCCACAGTGCCCAGTTGCCCAAGAGCGGCGAGCCGGAGATCCCAGCCACCTTTCTCCAGCAGGCTGTGATTCAAACATCTGCCTCCCACTCAGCCTGATACTCCAATGTCCTCTGAGCATGGAGGCTGCAGTCATCACTTCTCCTGCAAGCCAGGCCTTGACAACCCTGTGCCTGCCATGTTTCAGAATACAACTCCCATCAGCCCCAGCCAGAACGGTTGCACTGACATCAACTCTAGCATCCCACAGCCATGCTGGCTGTAGCTGATGGGAGTTGTAGTCCCAAATATCTGGAGAGGGCAGTAGGTTGCCAAAGGTTGCTGTTTGTGTTCACTGAAATCTTTGCTAAAGTCTCTCCCTCCCCTCCGCGCCCATTCAATCATCATCTAGAAGTGTTCCCCAAATTTGGATCTTCAGCTGTTTCTGGACTACAACTCCCATCATCCCTAGCTAGCAAGACCAGTGGTCTGGGATGATGTGAATTGTAGTCTGAAAACAGCTGGAGACCTCAGTTTGGGAAGCATTGATCTAGATTAATATCCTAAGATTCTTGGCTTTTGCCTTTCATTTAAGTTCATCTGCCTGCAAAGACGTGTGAAGCCATCAAAGGCAGCAGAATAGGACTTTATGACCTAGCACAGCCTTCCTAAGCCGAGAGGCCCTCTTCAGCCATTTTGGACCACAGCTCCCATCAGCCCCAGCCAGTGAAAGGGGCTCTCAGGGGAAAGGTGATATAAGAGGCAGCAGGAGAATCCCAAAAAGCAAACCGGGCCAGGTAATTCAAACACCACAGTTTTATTGGTGGAACTGAACTTTCATCTTCAAATCAAACTCTTTCTCCTAATAGGGGGTGCAGGTGGGGCCTGAACACAAGAGGGATGGGCGGGCGAGCTCCAGGTTCAACATTCACGCTTTAATTCAAAGGGGCCAGAGAGGGCGAGGTGGGGGGAGGCTCCCGCTGCCACGTGGGGGGGCCCCTGCGCTCCCTTGCCCAGCCCCCGCCACGTCCCATCCTCGTTGGCCGGTTTGTGAAAAATGAGGTTAACTGGGAGGAGGGGAAGAGCACAGTCAACACACATAAATACAGACATACAGTTAACAAAAATAGTATTATTGTATTCACAACTGAATAAAAACTACTCTCCGATATATACAGCCGAGCATGTACAGGGTGGCGGGGAAAGGGGGCAGGCAAGCCGCACAAGGGATTCGGACAGGACAGGCGGGCATTGTGAGGTTATGTCATAAGCAGACTTGACGTTAGAGCAACCCAAGGGGTTCAAAATGGTGCGACCCACAGAGGGAGGGACCGGGCATTTTGCAAGGGGCCTCCCCCCCACTCCCCCCCCGAGTCAGAACCAGGAATGGGAGCTTGCGCATACCCCCCCAACCAAGCCCACCCCTCCCCAATTCCCTTGGCTGCTGCAGAGACCAAGAGAGAAGAAGACTCCCCAACCCCAAAGGAAACATCGCTTTCTTTTCCTCTCCCTACGGACATTTCTGAGTGGCCTGCAGAAGCGGCTTCTGAGCATGGCTGGCTTTGAACACCCAAGGCCCCCCCAGTGCCCCATCCGCCCCCTTCGACCTGAGGACCAAGCCCCCATGGCTGCAGTTAGGAGAGGGGTGGGTGATGAATGTAAAGCACTGAGGTGGCGCTGTCAGGCAAGGCCCAGCCTTGTGCCTGGGGCTGCCCTGCATCTAGAACACCCACTCCCCGCTCTAGGGAAGCCCACTGTGCTAGACCGGCTGCTGCCCCCCACCCACACAGCTCTCCCACTTGCAGGGAGGGAGAAGAGAAAGTGCTGGCGCGCGCACACACACACACCAGCTAAATCTGGGGTGGCAGGCAGTGGGTGGGAGAAGCAATTTCTGCCACTCTCTGCAGAGCCTTGGGGAAGCGGACGCACGCCCAGGCAGGCAGGCAAACACAAACACACACAGACAGACACAAACCACCTCTTCCCATCAAAAACACTCTCTGCACAGCCTGGTCCAACACACGCTGTTGATTTTTGCTCTTACTGGAAGTTCTCTGGGCTGCCGCCAGGGAGAGTCCCCGGAGAGCCAGCCTAGCAATTAGCAGCTGATCATAAACACCTTCCAGAGGCTGCTCCGGCTAACGGACTCTCCTCTCCCTTCCTGGCAGCCAGTCTCTCTCTCGCTCTCCCCCCGCCATCTTGCGCCTGCTCTTTCCTTGTAACCGGCAGAGGACGGGCTTCTTCTCATTGCAGAGGATGGGAGGGGAGGCGTCTCTCTCTCGAGAGGGGGGCCGGGGAAACGGAGACGTGGGCCAGGACCATGCCCAAGGAGCCAGTGCAGCCACCCCCAGCCACATTGGGGACTATCAGCCACCCCAGAAGGTCAAGCAGGACAGATGGGGATGGGGGTCATTACTGAGGGCATGGGAGTCTAAAGCGAGTGCTCTGGACTGCAGTCCTCACTGCCAAAAGCTCCTTCCAAAGAGAGAGGCTTGTCCGCCCCCCCCCCCATGACTGGGCTCCATTTCCTTCAGGTGTGCAAAGCAAACACTGGCCTGAATCTTGTGGGGTGCTGAGGATTAGCACAGGGCTGGGGAGACTCCCTTAGAAATAAGCTTGGAAGGGATGGACACGAGACCCGCGGCAACACTGAGACCCCTCTTGACTGTCCACTGGGAACAAGGGGAGGCGGATAAGTTTGGGAATAAGAGGTTGATAGTGGATCCTGCCTTTGACTGTTCCCATTCCAGGGCTCCCATGCACTTGCCCCATCCTTCCTCCTGCCCAGCCAAGCACTGCCCCACAGAACAAGGGGGTCCCTCAGAGAGGGCACCCCCTTCTCCTACGCTCACTGCAGGGTCCCCTCTTTGGTCATGGGAGGGGAACCCTCAACGCACTCCCACATGCAGGAAGCTCCCATGCAGGTCAGCACAAAAGGAGCCTCTCTCCATCGGACTTGCTGACCTCGGAAGGGGTTTGCAGCGCTAGAGCTCGCTAACCCAAAACGACCCACGTGGCAGAACACACACACACACTCACACTCTTCCTGGAAGTAAAGCAAACAAGAGCCAGGCCTGCCTTAGGGGGGCTTTTAAAAATAATAATAATCAACCACCAAACGAAATACCAGGAATGTGAGTAAAAGTGATTAAAAGGAGCAAGGGAAGGCCGATCCTGGGGGCGGGGTGGGGGTTGGAGGCACAGCACCCAAAGGTGAGGTGGGGAGGGGTCCAGGTCCCTACGCGTTGGAACAGTAACCTGGGGTTGCTTGGAGGTGTCTGTGGGGCAGGAGGCACCAGAAAGAGGTCTGTGAGTTGTTGGGGGGGAGGGAGAGGATGACACCTGGGGTCAGAGTGGGGGGTTTGCTACATGGAGGCCCACCCCCCGTCTCCACCCCCCCTGGAATGATCGCAAGGCTGAGGGACAGGATGCGCAGCGTGTCCCTCGGCGACGG